>NW_005187416.1:5144406-5152677 GCF_000239375.1 Pundamilia nyererei
TAACTAGGAAGGAATAAAATATAAATTAAGGTTAAAAATGAAATAACTGTACAACACAAATTAGAATGAAGGGTAAATTTAACTGGGAGAATAAGATAAAATATATAAATTAAAGTTGAAAATAAAATAACTGTACAACAAAATACACAATACAGAACTATATAAGAATGTATGAAGAAATAACTAATAATAACGAATAACTTGCTATCGCTCTCCTCTCTACATTATTCCCATTGATATAAAAACCAACCTGAATCAAATCTCTCCAGCTGCTCACAAAATGTGACAATAAGCCCGTCCCCCACCCCTGACTGCTGGTAGCATTAAGAGAATCCACACTCTGTGGTGGAATACTTTCTCTGATATATTTTATATCCTTGTCACACGGTGCAGATTTGCTTCGATTCACCTGTTTGCGTAGGCTTTGTCATTTGAACTTCACATTTCTCTAAGATTATTCAGCTTTACCTCGCTGTTTCCAAGAATGAACATTTAACCATGTGTTCGTTGGTGGCATCTATTCTGCGAGCGAGCTTCAAAACCTGCCTGTGTGGAAATCATCGAAAAAGAAGTGATGATTGATCTGCAAGATGCATTTCTTTCAAACCTTACTGATCTTTGGGTCACTGCTTTTGTGATCAGTGTTCGAGGTGAGAAAAGGTTTGCACATAAACACAGAGGCCTCAGAAGAGATTAAAATTAGTGTTGAAAGAACAGAAGGAAAAAAAAAACACGTGTTCTTGGCAAATGAAGACAACCAGCGATCGATTCAAGAGTGACACTAAAGAACACCTGTGAAAATCAATGTCTGGTTTTAGCACACTGTCTTTACATATGTATGAAAAGACTGACGCACAGATCAGCTTTATCCTGCTGCGACATTCACACATAAAATAAATGAACGAATCACCATTTCTGTTTAACTAATCAATAATAATTCATCTCATTTCTTGCAATCAGTCCTTAAGAACTTTCGTTTTTCGCTCTCCAGTTCCATACTGTGCGCTCTAACCTCCATTTCATTTTAGTAGAAAATGGCTCTGTAAATATGGTTTTCCTAACTTTAGGAGTGCTACAGTTCAAACACTTATAACCTGTGTTGTCTGTCTCTTAAGCTCGTATATCTGTCCTGCGGTAGTCTCTCTGTGATCTATTAAAGCTCCTGCTCTTGCTGCGGATCACAAACTCAAACAGCTGCCGAGTGACAGTGAGACAGCCTCCGCGAGGCTTTAAGTTCGACCTTTCTTTCGCTCTTCTACAAGAAAAAAAAACAGAGTTAGAGAAACAGTAGCTATTTATAGATATGCAATCAGCGTCTCTTCTCACTAAAGTTGAGTGGTTGAATGTGACACGACTTCCCCACTTTTGCCTTGTTGTCTGTTAAAGACAGTTTCATTTTTCACGTAGCTTCATCTTTGGTTCACTGAGCACGTCCTACTTCTCTAACCCATTCTCTCATTTACACTGTGGTTTAAATGTTAGATAACAGAGTCTGTATTTGGGCTCCACAGTGAGAGAACCACAGCGCCTGAAGTACTTAGCACTTAAGGAAACGTTCACATCTGCAGATTTCTTTCTCGGTGAGCAGGAGCGATGGCTTTGGTTCCATTTTAAGGACTTTAGAGAGATTTCTTTCTATTTTTTTCAGAGCACACTTAAATTATAATCAAAAGATTATAATCCAGATTGTGGCAGTGGAACTGGAAATATGAATAGCCCCCACTGGTACAATTCTCGTTTACTCAAGTACTTTCCTAATGTGCACTTTTAATGTACTTTAATGCTTATCTGTACTTATTTATACAGTATAAAGCTGCTCTCTTATACTCTATATATACTCTATATTTCCTCTACGTATAAATCCAGTAATATTCAATAGAAATACAAATAGATAGAAGGAGCCAGCTCTATATAGGTCGTTAAAGTCATCTTCAGCTACAGATTAATTACTCAGTGATGATGTTGTAATATAATGTAATAATTCTGAGAAGTACATTGTGCATGAATACTCTCAGTACTTAGTTCGATTGATTAATGAAACTAATTAATTAGTTTGACGCTAAAACATTGACTATTGCTAAAGCGTGTAACAAACTTAAATAGTTTGTGGTTTATTACTTAAACAGGAATTATTAAAGAAAAAAAATCACTTTTTCCAAATCAGTCATTTTTAAAAAAGCACCGTGCCACTTTTCATATGAAACATCAGTTTGAAGACATTAGCTAAATATTTTACCCACTGTTTTCTAACCCTAATTATTTCCTAATCAGATGTTTTTAAAAGTCTGTATGTCTTCCTGAGCAATGCATCAGTAATGTGTGACCTCACATTCTGCTCATTAGAAAAAACAGAATCTAATAAGTGTTGGGGAAAAATAAAAGGGGGGAAATTGTGCAGACCTTCACTAAAAATAAATAATTGCAGTTCATTCCAACGGCAGGAAATGTATCATCATTAATAACCTGACCTGCCTCTGCAGTTGTATATTAGGAAGTTCACATTTGTCATTTCTTATTTTTCTTGTGTTTCTATAAGCACGAGCTAAACCGATTAAACAATATTAATAACAGAGAACAAACTCCACAGTGTTGAGTCAATATGACACTCTCTGTCGTGTTCAGGCTTTCTGCTCTGTAGGTTTTCTCATCACAGTCATTCGCCTTGAATGTGCTTCAGTCTCACTGATGTAAAGAAACTGCATCACTTTCAATGCTGGATTCTGCAATTTGGGGCCAAATTTGGGATTTATTCATCCTTTCAGCTTAAAGACCAACACATCCATACTTTGGTAATGCTTATATAATATTGTCATATTCTTAAGCATTAGTAATGTACTAGTGAGGGCTTAATTCATCATTACTTCTCTGTGTAATTTATAAATACAGATATAAATGTTCATTCTTGATTAATAACCACTTATATATAACGACTGACAAAACATATATAAAGACACAATATTAATAATAGTATTTTATAAATACTTTATATTTTAATTCATGATAAGTTCAGGCGTGAAGCCTTTAGCATCACTTTGTTTTTTAGTTTTTTATTTTAATGTATTCTTCTTTCACTTACTCACTTTGATTATATTTTTCATCATTACAGCATTTCTTGATAGAGAGCTGCTATTTTTTTTTCTTGAACGTATCACATTTTCCTCAAAGTCCACAATCAGTAGTTTAGCAATTAACTCCTCAGCTCCTCTCCACCACCTACGGGTGAAGTAGTCTTGTCTTTGATATACATCAGATGCTTCCCCTCTAATTATATTCTCTCGTGATTGGCAGCTGTACTTGATGAGGCTGTCATACTGTATATTTCTTAATTAGTGCAGATTCTGAGCTGAGTCTCTGTTATGGCTCCGAGCAGGGCTGCTAGGAGAGCTGTGAAATGGCTCCTGAACTTTCTATGAGCATGAATAAAAAGGAGTTGCTGTATATAATAACACACGCTCACTCCTCTTTGTTCAGTTTAAAACTGATAGAAAATAAGCTGGTGTGCCATTGATTAACTCTGTGACAGACAGTTCACAAGAGGACAGACTGTGCAGATGCATCTGGGAATGACAACAAGAAAGTGAAATCTTCAAAAGTCTTCAGGTGTTGTATGAGTGAGTGACAGCGAATATGTTTGTATGACATTTTGTTTCAGTCTGGATCTGTGAGGCTGCATAAGGCAGCCAAGCTCGGTGGGATTCAGGGGTCATGCAGACAATACAGACACGCCGGGGGAAATGGATAATAAGGCACAAGCGAACTCAATCAAGCCAGGAAAAAGAAAGAAGTGAAAGAAGGAAGGGAAACAAAAGTCCAGAAAGCCACTCAAAGAAGTAACCTTTTAAATAATGCAGAGAGTAAACTTAAAGAACGGGTAGCTATGGGAACAGAGCCGCCACATGGGACAGGAAGACGGCGAGGAAACAGAACGTAACAAACAACGATCGTAACTCAGACCAACATATTTGTTCTGAGGTTTCCAGTGAGTAGCCATGCCAACCTTTTTGACATTTTTAGGTTGTTATAACATAAAAAAGTAAGAAAATATACTTTATTCTGTTGTCTGCAGACTTACTATTTTGGTGCATATACCACTGGGGAACAAATATTTAGCTATGCTCTCCTATACGCTCCTCTGCCTCACTGAAAGAGATCCAATTCTGACATTGTTTTCGCTGTACATCGAGCATTGTGTTCACACTACACACACACACACACACACACACACACATGCGGACAGCACATTCTCTGCTGTCTGTATGTTAGATCTTGTACTTACACACACACACATACAGCTTACAGTGGAGCTGGGTGACTGCCAGCGCTCACGCGACGCTCAGTCTGCATCTGCCAAACAGAGCAACTCATAGAAGTGTCAGACATTCAGTAACAACAATCCCAACTACACTGATCAAACAGCAGATACAGGCCTTACACACACACACACACACACACACACACACACACACACACTGCTTATCAGCAGCCAGCAGCACAGGTTTGTACTCTATGTTGAGTTCATTTCAATAGATGGCAAATTCAATGCCGCTTCCTTTTGCTCCCGTCCGAGTCAGTTCAGTTTGATTCCATTTGAGTCACATCAGTTCACTTTTGTGTCATTGTCTGCTTTTAAGAAATGAGTTGCAAACTGTATTTTTGTGACGGTGACAAGCACAGCAGTCTGCGTTTGATCAGATAGAGGATCTCCTCATCTGCTCAGATCAGTCTTAACTACTTAACACAAAGCTGATGTGGAATTCATGTTAATGATGTGTAAAATCGGCAATGCTCAAAATCACGTTCACATTTTCATATAAATGATGTCCATCCTGTCATATTTTATTTATTTAACATTAATGCGTCCTATAAGAGCTTCAGATCATTTGTATTCACTTATTTCATACGGCGAGTGAAAGAAGAAATATTTTTACGGTAAAATGTGTCTCTTATACAAGCAGCAGTTCTTAGAATTTACCTCTTACATCGGTGATTCTGTGGTTCTCGATTTTCAGCACAAAAGCAGTTTCTTTATGTCATGAGGTGAAATGAACCAAAATATATTAAACTCGAGCTTTAGACCAGCCAAACCTTAACCACTCAGACTGTTCCTATAGGAGGAACTGCTAAGGTTAGGACTGTTCCCAGTTGTGAACAACCACGAGGACAGCTGGAGGTTCCATGGATGAGCACAGTTGTGTTCAGAAGTTTCCATACACTCATCATGATTTCTTTCAACAGTTCATTTTTCAGGGTGGGATGGTTGTACTTGCTTTAATGACTTTGAAATACAAGAATTGGGTGCACTAGTTATATATAGTTAGTAGGGGTGCAACGATATTCGATACGATACGTTAACGTCATTTCAGATTAACGCTGACAGCACTAGTGGGAACACAACGAATATGACTGCACATTTACGCCGACATCATCCCAGTGCAAAGACAAGTGGAAGCAGACACAAACAACAAGCACGCATGCTACAAACTTTACCCGAGTCATTTAGACAGCCGTTAGCACAGGATTCTCCTTATGGGGACCTGATATGTTTAATATGCTGCTGAGAATATAGCCCAGAAGAAGCGTATAGTGTAGCTTTTATTTTGAAAAGAGACATTTCTCTGTAATAAACTCTCTTTTCCAAAGATGAGTGATTTCTCAATAAGATAGATTTATATTTTTATCCCTTTGTTGTTTCAGCAACATTAAATTTAAAAACTGTACCTTTGAGTTAAAATATATATTTATAATTTTAATAAATGACAAATTAAAAAAGCATGAACATTTTTTTTGTATCGAAAAAATATCGAACCGTGACACCAAAGTATCGAACCGAACCATGAATTTTGTGTAACGTTGCACCCCTAATAGTTAAATATTTTGGGGGGATTTTTTATAATCCACACACAGGGTCAAAAATATACATACAGGCTCAAATATGTCTACATGTAATATAATCTGTTGTGCTTTACACCACTGCATCAGCTGCTTGGCAAACCCACAAAGCTCTCTACGCTCTCTTCTTGAGCTAATCTGAAGGCCACGTGAAGTTTGGAGGTCTGTAGCGATCGACTCTGCAGAAGCTTGACGACCTGTGTGCAACATGTGCTCTGTGATTAAACCTGGCTTACCACCTCAGGGCCAAGTTGCTGTCATTTCAGATCAGTTTCCCTTTCTTTTAATGCTAATAACTGTTGACTGTGGATAAAGTAGACATTATTATTATTGTTGTTGTTGTTGTTATTGTTATTATTTAGTCATCCAAAAACCATCAAACTCTGGGTATGAAAACCTGGACCATTACAGTTTGTGGAATAATCTTACAAAGTATCGTAGGGTTTAAGCAACGGCACAAAATATTAAATTGTCAGTAAACACTCTTTGTTTTCGACTGTCTGTTTATTTGAAATTTACTTTGCTCTTTAGTCAAGAAGCACCAAAGCTCAGTTCTTTGATTAAAAATTCAAAAAGATCAGTTTAAGCAAGACAAAAGCCTCCATTTGTTAGGTTAGTTTGGGATATTGCTTTAGATGTCTTCTGAATTAAAAATTGAACTATCAGTCGTACTAACAGCTTGCAAAGTCTGCCAATGTTGGTTTTCCTGGAGGGAAGTGGGTCTGAACTTGAAAACACCGCATTTGACTCACAATAGCGACTCTCAATATAAATGAAGTTTTTCGAAGTGAAGTATGGAGTGTTCTTTTTAAATGTAATTACAGCGTACTAATCAGCCATCCGCTTTTACTTACATTATCATTCTGGTCGAATAGGGTGAAAAATTAGAGCTTCAAGGGATCATCTGGGTCCTCACCATCAATAGATGAACCAATGAGAAGCAGCAGCTGCCTCTCTAAGCCATTCAATAAGCCGTTTGTAGAACAAGGATTTCCATTTGCATTTGGAAGCCAAGAAATAGAAGATCCTGAGATTGTGGATTACTCCCCTGGCTTTGCTTTTGAAAGGAAGAATTAAGACGAGGAGTTTTGGGAGCTTTATAGGGCAAATGGAATTCAAAGAACTTTGTGTGTGTGTGTGTGTGCGTGCGTGCGTGCGTGCGTGTGTGTGTGTGCGTGCGTGCGTGCGTGCGTGTGTGTGTGTGTGTGTGTGTCGGTCAATTTTTCTCAGTCTGGGTGTGAAAATGTTTCTGATAAATTGATGTGCACATGAGACCAGAGATAAAAAAAAAAGAAAAAAAAAGTGAAACACAGTGATAGTTTCCAAGAAATAATCATTGCTGTGTACATATCTATAGCTTAGCAATTATATGGTGCAATGTATGTGTTTTAACCTTGCTTTAACATTCAGGCGTAATTCAAAGATGGCGCCAGTGTGCTTGGCAGGCCGTCTTCGCCTCTCCTTTCGACCCCTCTTTTTTGACTTTTGCATTGTACTCTTCATTCTCTTGGTAATATGGTCATCAGGTGGCAATGTACTAATTACTTATGACCGGCAAACACTTTTAAATCTTCGATTCTCTCACTTCTATGGTTCGGATCCATGCTGGACTCCAGGAGACGCCACCCTGTCATGATTGGACTCCTCCACCAGGATATCTTGCCTGCCCCTACCCACCCTGTACAAGAAACGCTATAGGAAGCGGGGCAAACGGAGTGGCATTCGTGTCCGTCTTAAGGCTTACCTTAAAGCACAGGCTATGGCTAATCCAGATGCTAGCATGGGTATTCTACGTCCTCTCTCTGTTAGGCTGAACGAACAGACTCTATGGCAGAGCACACAGAAACGCAGGGAATGCAGAAAGTGCTCTTTATTTACAGTGTCTGGATTATTTACACAGGGTGGGAAATTGCGTACAGTGATAAATAAACTGAGGGAAACCAGAGAAGGGGGCTGACACAAACTCGTAGGGAAAAGGGGAATCGGCGCACGCAGGGTGGATCTACGAAATTTTAGGGGAAGATACCAAACAATCGGTAAAAAGTGGCAATAAACATGGGGAGAGTTGGAGAGCTCACTTGTCACACTGGCAGTACAGGCTCGGGCAAGAATCACCGGGATGCGAAGGTAAAGATGAGATTGATCTCTGTAGTGATCCCGGAAATACAGCTTCACCAGCAGCTGACAGGCAAGCGGGTGATGGATCTGGCTAAGGATACTGGACAACGGATAAGCAGGCAAATTCCAAAACATGGGTTGGCCGTAGTGCACACCGTGGACACAGATGGCTCTACTAAATGTAAGGTCGCTGGTGAATAAGACTTTTGTTTTAAATGACTTTTTCCTCGCCTCGGGGCTGGACGTTTGGTTCCTGACAGAGAC
>NW_005187416.1:5153729-5155989 GCF_000239375.1 Pundamilia nyererei
AGCTGTTTAAAATTTTTAATTCAGTGGTCAATCCCTGTCATGAAATGCCGACGGTGTCTTCTCCGGCTCTCTGTGAACAATTTTTAAATTACTTCACAGATAAAATTTTATCTCTCAAGTCTTCACACCCTTTAGTTGTGAGCCCTGCTTTCACCCCAGGATGTTTATCAGCCTTTCATCAGTTTGGGCTGGTGTCACTTACTGCCCTTAAGCAAATAGCTGAACAGCTGAAAAATACAAATTCTGTACATGATATTCTCCCATCACGCATTATCAAGGATGGGTTTGATGGAACTGGGCCCAGTACTTTAACTCTAATGAATTCTTCATTGCATTCCGTCAGCCTTTAAACATGCCATAGTGCAGCCTATTCTCAAAAAAAGAAGCCTCGATCATAATGACTTTGGAAATCGGCCTGTAGTTCACAAACTCGTTCCTGTCCAAAATCTCGGAGAAGATAGTTCTCTCGCAACTCCAGGCCTATCTGGATGCGAACAACATCAGTGATAAATTTCAGTCTGGCTTTAAACCACGTCATAGCCCTGAAACAGCTCTGCTGAGAGTCCTTAATGATCGTCTCCTAATTGCCAATTCAGGTCATTCTGCGGTCTTAGTCTTACTGGACTTGTCCTCAGCCTTTGATATGGTAGACCATAATATTCTACTAACGAGGTTAGAACATACAGTTGGCATTAGAGGTGACGCTCTTAACTGGTTTAAATCCTGTCACTCTGGGTACCTATTCTTCCCCTTTTGCATCCTTCTGCTGTGGCGTGCCTCAAGGCTCTGTTTTGGGCCCAATGTTATTCTCACTCTATATGCTACCTCTAGGCTTAATCTTTGAAAAATACAACATGTCATTTCATTGCTATGCTGATGATATACAATTTTATTTTCAGCTAACTGACGATGTTGCTCTGTCACTGCACTGCTTCCTAGAGTGCATGAGAGAAGTCAAAGAATGGCTTTTGGAAAACTCTCTTATCTTAAAAGAAATGAAAACCGAAATTGTGATGTTTGACAATCATTTCCCCCGGGGCCAACCAGTTGATACCTTTGGATCCCTCGCCACTTTTCTCTCTGACACTGTTAGTAACCTGGGAGTGCTGCTGGACAGCTCTCTCAAATTTGACAAACAAGTGTCCTCTGTAGTCAAATCTAGCTTCTACCAATTGCGTCTTATTACGTACCACATAAGGATCTGGAAAAGCTTATTCGTGCCTTTTTGATAGATTAGATTACTGTAATTCCCTTTACTTTGGTCTCCATGCTGCTCTTCTCCATAGACTACAGCTTGTCCAAAATGCTGCGGCACGCCTTCTGACTGGTACTGGAAGGTTTGCCTCTATTACCCCTGTCCTTGCTGATTTGCACTGGCTCCCCATCAAAGACCGCATCAAATTTAAAATATTTAAAATTATTTTACCTTACCTTCAAAATTATAAGTAAAACAGCACCTAGCTATCTCGCCGAACTTCTTAGATCATACACCCCCGGGAGAACCCTCAGATCATCGGACCAATTACTCTTGGTACAGCCTAGATCTCGGCTTGAGACCAGAGGTGACCGTGCGTTTGCCCTGGTTGCACCTAACCTGTAGAACAACCTTCCCATTGCTATTCGCGCATCTGACTCCATCCAATTATTTAAATCATGATTAAAAACTCACTTATTTAATCTTTCTTTCCTAGTTAGATAGCGCCTGTATTTTATACTCGATTCAAATTTTATCTTTCTATATATCTTCTTCTACTTAAAACCTGTCTGTTTTTAGCAAGTTTGAGTTGATATTCACTTTTATTCTTGTGTAATTAGTGCCATTGACCTGTTAGCATATTCAGTACTTTGTTAATGGTCTTATATTATTCATGTTTTAACCTGCTGTTTTATGTGAAGCACTTTGCTATACCTTTGGTTTTTAAATGTGCTGTATAAATAAAGTTGTATTGTATTGTATGTACAAAATGCTGGTTATATGTTATCTTCATATTCATTTTCTTTATTTAGACACATCCCTTAAAATTCCTTTATTGCATGCAGCGTCTTATTAAATTGACTGTGTGTAATTAAAGTTGTGATTGTTGGAAATCTAAATATGGTTAAATAGTGTTATAAAGTAATCAACTGAATACAAAAAAAAGAAGAAAAATGAAATGCATTTGCTAAATGTGCTTTTACAAAGACATACTAAATGAAAAAACATTGATACCACCATGAAACAAGGTGCCCGTGACTCACAGCACAAGGTAGAGAAAAAAAA
>NW_005187416.1:5156671-5169711 GCF_000239375.1 Pundamilia nyererei
CAGGCTCCGTGTTCAGGTGTGTGCAGGCTTCCTTTGCACCAAAACATAAATGTTTTAAAAATGATTCACTTTCAGGCAAACTAAGATTTCACTGTGAAGACTGAGCTGAGACTCATATTTGTTTGGAACATACTCATCACTAAAGTTCTCAGACAAGTTGTTGCTGCAGTGTCTTCCTGCAAAACGCTGCCATTCAACTGCCAGCTGGACATCACCTGTACTCCAATCTACCCACTGACCCTCACTGTGAACTCACCCTAAAAGTTCTGAAAGACATTGCTTGTGCACCACCTTTGAGTCTGAGGCCATGGGCATGTTATTAATGAGTTATTGCCCTACATGAAGAAGTTTAAGTATCTTAGGGTTAGCTGAGTGGGAGATTGGCAGGCGGATGGATGCATGGCCTGCAGTGATGCATGCCGGCCTCCTTTTCTACAAACAGAGGTATGATGCTAACATAAAGCTAGGAGCAAGAGACCCTCAAACCTATAAAACTTTAGCTCCTGTGTTTTGTGTTTTTGGCTGCAGCGTTTGCTTGAAAATTACATTTTAATAATTGATTTCCTTTTTAAACTCTGCTCCAATATCAAAGTTAACCTGTTAGCAGTCGGACGTACCGCCCACGGTACATTGGATGGTTTAGGGGACTAATTGTAAATTTGTAGGACTGCTAAGGGGTTAAACAACTTCCCAGAGTTTCTTTCACCGTTCACCGTGTAACACCTAAGGTTCAAACGCAGCCCCGGTCTCCCTCTGACATTCTGCATTTCACACACCTGGACTGTTGCTGTGAGGGGGAAAAAATTAATGTAGCTCAAAGAAATTAGAACAATAAATGTTTTTCCTGCTGTTTAACAACCGTTTCCTGTTGGCACTAGTCTGGCAGCGCATGGCTCTGCTGCGGAACATTGTGTTTTGTAATGAGGAAATTTGTGGAAAATCTAGCCAAGGGCAAAATGCTCAGGAAGAAAAATGACAGTCAAGCTAACAGCAGATTCCTCACGCTCCTGTGTGCATCTTCTTGCCCTTGCTGTTGAAGCTTTCAGTGTCTTGTTGCATTTTCTCCACAAAATCACAGAAACATTTCAAATGCCTTCAGCTTTCAGCTTTGAATGTAACCAGACAGCAGCCAGATAAGTGGATTTCTGCGGTCGAGTCAGATTCGAATTTCGTGCTTTTTCCACATGTTCCTACCTGTCTTTCCAACCCTTTCCCCCCCTCGTTTAGACGAACCGTGACAATTGTTAGTGTCACTTTGCTTTATGCAAAGGTTCCTCAAAGTCACAATATTCTGGTAGTTGCAGGTGGCTGCTGTTTGTTTAGTCTGGCAGGAGCTTTCAGATTGAGAAGTTCCGCCGGTCACTTTGTAAGTGCTTTCTTTATTGGTTGCCCTTGGCTGGAACACACTTGGTATGCATGTTGCACATGATTAAAAGCCTTTTCTCATGATCATGACCTAAGCTGTGCTGAAGAATTGTGACCCTTATTTATCAAGCCAAGATGAATGAGAAAAGTGGAGAAAAAAGTGAAATGCAAAACCGGCCCCAACAGTAAAACCAGCAGGCTGGAATAGGGCAGATTCCCCCTGTCCTCATTCTGACCCTTTGAGGTGGGGACTCCACAGGCCTTTAAATGTGTTTTTGTAGAATCAGGATCCAAAACATTAGCTGCAGATTCTTTAGGTCCCCAAACACACTTGGTGAAAATGTAATTTACCCGTAAAGCTAATAACATTCCAGCAGGAAACTGCAACCAAGCGTCTTTCACATTGCTGCGTAGGAACTTTGCCGACTCTTCTTTTCAGAATTCCTTTAATTTAAGGTCATGCAAAAGCAGCTCCACTGGATTTTAGTCCAGACATCTGCATCTTGGGGATCATCAAGATGTTTTTTGACAAATGTGAGACGAGCCTTTGTGTTCTTTATGCTCTGCATTTTTGTCCCGTCTCTTTCTTATCGTTGGATCATGAACTCTGACCTAACTGACCTAAGTGAGGCCTGCAGTTCTTTAGATGTTGTTCTGGTTCTTTTACGATCTCCTGCATGAGTCGTCAATGCACTCTTTGAGTATTTCGGTAAAACAGCCTCTCCTGGGAAGGTTCACACCAGTTCCAAGTTTTCTCCATGTGTAGATAACGATCTCACTGTGGTTCACTGGAGTCCCAAAGCCTTAAAAATGTCTTTGTAGCCCTTCCAGACTGAGATGTTAGTGGCATTTTTGTTAATCATCTGTTCTTGAATATCTTTAGATGGTGGATTGAGCTTTTAGCCTACTTCTGGGTCTGGCTAGCAAAATTGAACTCAGCTCTCCAAATAATGCATTTAATCACAGTTAATTCATGACCTGGATGAGTCCTTGTGGACAATTACTTTTCCACACTGCTTTTGTTTCCCTTAATGAATGAAATCATAATTAAAACTACACTTTGTATTTCCCCAGGTTATCTTTGTCTAATATTAAGATTTGTTGCATAATCTGAAACAGGCAACTGAGTAAAAAACATGCAAAAAATTTGAAATCAAGAAGGAATCTTGTACTTTTTCACAACCCTGTCTAAGTTACATTTGCATAAAAGTCAGGACCCCAAAGAAAATGGCCTGGAGCATCACAGGGTTGTCTTCTGCTCGTGTTGCATCTTGCTGCCATCGCTGGTAAATGGTGTGCATGCAGAAAACAGGACAGCCAAGTAAGATTGTGCATTCTTGCTGAAAATATCCCAAAAGACCTGCACTTTTGGACTCACCTGTCACACTTGATGCTCTGTACATTTTCAGATTTACGACACTTCCATGTCAAAAACTGGCTGTTCGCTTGTTGCCTACATACCCCACTCACTCAGTCTCTATTGACTTACTTTGCTTGAAGAGTATACTCATTTTATTCTTTGAATTTGTTGACTAATATGTATATTTGTATATTAATAGTAGAACAAATGATATAAAATAAAAGTGAAATTACGACCAGCCTGCCAGTTCTTGCAGCTTTATAGTCTCTGTTAGCGCTTACAGCACATTTACTGTATGTTCACTCGAACTTGTTTTTCGTGCACCGAGCGTTTGTTTCCTGGGGGAAAACACTCCGATAAATCCAGTGTAAGCAAGCCGCCTTCCAACACCAACAGTTAGATAAACTGAATACCTGGGAATAGAAAGTGGAACATTTATTTTGCCTCTAAATAGCCAGACATTTGTCTCAGGGGTCATTGGAGAATAAACCAAAGACAATGAACCTTTATTGAGTGGACAAACACAAGATTTCAAATGAATGATAATGTTGTTTGTTTCATGCATAAAAGCCACTCGGGGTTTGGTAGCATGCTAGTCAGAATAATGTGTCGCAGTTTATTTTGCAGTTCACTAATGAGACATAACAGGCCATCACTTAGTCTAATCTGATGCAAACATGTTCTGTATTAGCTGTAAACATGCACAGTCATACCCTAATTAGACACCTTGATCATAAATTATGGTGTAATTATGGTCTGGAGCAAGACTTATCGAACTCAACCTTTATAATAATGAGAAAGACAGAGATCAGAGAAAAATACACTTATTGGGCTTTTAACTACATTTATTTGTAGCTTGTAGATACTTGTAACCCTGTAATGTCCACTTTGTTTTCCACCCTGAGATCTGCATTCGACTTCTTCAGAGCTACTATTACAATAAGTTCATCTAATTGCCAATAACCAAAATATTTTTTTAATAAAGGCAAAGGGGGAAAATACAAACACTGGAACATTGCACAACAAGTTTTAAAGTAAACTTCTTTTGTGCCTGTGCTACACTCTTGTGGAAGTCTAATTAGTGTCTAATAGTAGACGTGAGCATTCAGAGTCCTGGCGGATTTCCTACAGTAATTTTCTGGTGATATTAGGCTAATGTGGTTGGACAGTGTCATAACCTGTACGGGGGTAGAGTCTCAAATCCACAGGACTCCAAACAACATGCAGGCTATGAGGGACAGGACCTCATGACCTGATGAGGTTTGACTTCAGATTAGTACATTTTTTATCTAATGAGACACAAATAACCTTGTGATAAATCAAAACTACTGCTAAGTCTAGTAACTCCCTATACTAATCCAACACTACTGTAATCCCAATCTTAGAGAGGGAGCACTGATTCAACCCTTTTGGAAACCAGTTTATTGACTTCTTAAAGCCGGATTGTCAGCTTGTTTCCTGAAGTGCCAAGCAGTGGTGTTTGGTGCCAAAAAATGCTAACAGATCGATACAGCTGTTGAAACACAATAAGGAGTTTTGATGGTGTGAATGTGCTGCTGCTTGGTGATGACATTTCCTGCATATGGTTTTTGTTGTATTGCTAAATATTTCACCTAAAACTGGCAGTTTATGCTGCTGTATTTTGTCTGTTTTCACAGTTTGGGAGACTTTTATTTCATAACCATTATCTCATCCTCTGCGCTTCTCTCAGAGGCCCTAGAATGCAATCTGTCATCCAGCAGTGACAGTCACACCCCACAAAGACGGTCTCTTCGTTTCTGACTCAGTGAACCCACGGCATCGGTGCCAAGCGACGCTAAACACTGCACCATTTTTCATGCCTCTTCCTGTCCCATTCTCCTCCGTCAGAGTGTTAGCTCATCAGAGCAGCCCCGTCTGCTGCCTGCCAAAACCATCATCTACATCGCCGCACTCCAGCGGAAACACAATCACTGCTTTCTATGGAAAACCAAAGGCCAGCGTATAATAGGAGCAATATGTTTCCCTGCTGTCTGGATGGGGGCGACTGGGAAGATGAGGGTGGTGTGTGAGAAGGAGAAATTCAGTGAATGTAGCAGGATGAGATGGACTGATGTTGTGCTTTCAACTGCGACTTTCAGATCTCCTTTTGAATGCAAAAATAGTTGGACATCCATAATGTTCATTTAAGGGGCACCTACTTTGTTTTTCTTTAGTATCTTTTTATACATAGTTTACAGAGTTTGTACAGTTTTGAAAGTCGATATTTGTTGTGACCACCTTTATTCCTCAGCATCTTTAACCTTCTTTAGATTTCTTTAACCCTTTAAAGCCAGTCAGAGCGGGCACGCTCTGTTTTGCGTAACTATTTTTAAATCCCGGTAGCACTGCAACCACATAAGCTAGCGCAATAATTCTTTTTGCATATGAAACCGGAGGAGTTGTACTTACATCTTATACCATCAGCTTGTCCTAGGTCACGGTTTCCTTCCACATATGGCTTTGCAAAAACTGCATAAAAAGCGCTTGCAGCAACAAAAACATAATATTTCAGAAACACGCTTTGCCGATCCGATCAGCTGTTTGTAACACTTCCTACGACCATCAGCGCGAACTATCGCATGTCCGCCATGTCCTGCCCGGAACCGGAAGTTACGTCATTTTGCGGAAATGTAGTTTTTTACCATCAGGGCCGGTACTGAGCCTATACTGGTGTTTTTAAAAGTTATGTTTGACTTTATGACTTTCTGTGTCGTTTCTGGGATGCTTAGGACTCATATTGCACTGCTGGAAATATTTTATTTTGATGCATATGCTGCTTTTTTGCAAATTTGCATTATAATATTTATTTTCGTTTTTCCTGCAGTATATAAAAATTGGTGTATTTCTAAAATAAAGCTATGAAGACACTTAAAATAAATTTCCTGTGGTGGGAAACTCGTTTGTGCAACTTTCTTGTATTTACAGTTTTGAGGGATAAGCCTCTTAAATTTCTCTAACTAGAAATATTTGTTAATAAAACAAAAACAATTTTACATTTTTTTGTAGTTTATTGCACTTTTTTGCAATGTATGTAATTACTATGCACTCAATGCAGACAAATTATTAAAATTTGGGCCATAATGGTTGTATTGATGTATAGCAACTTGAAATGCTCCCAAAAATGGCTCCACAGCATGTAAAAATATAATATAAGCTCTGGTGGACTTGGTTCTATGGTAGGTCTTAAAGGGTTAAGCAGGAATAGTTCTCCAGAATTCTTGAAGGACATCTAAAGCTCTTCTTTGTCTCTGTCAAAGTGACGTCACACTTTTTCAGTATTGTCAGTGTCTGGGCTCTGGTGAGGCCCATCTATGATTCATATAAATCTATGGCATTTTCATAGATTCAGCTGAAGAAAGGAGAGCAAATAATGACAGGCTGGTAGAAAGAAAAGACATTAGTAACAACACTGGTTCATTCCTCAAGTTAGACTCATGACTCATAGGTCAGTGTTGAATGGTTTAACAAACAGTAGAGCATTCCTCTGAAAATGGTCTGGTCCAAGACCAGGACTGAAAAAATTAGAAAACCATGATGCAACAGGGATTTTTTAAGTTTTCTTGAACGATCCCCGTTGCTTAAAGACCACTTGAATAAATTACAGGAAAGCAAAACAGCAGGAAATTAGTGCTGGCTCAAGACTTTTGGACATTACTGTATGTAGAAGTAATCCCTGTAAGCCAAACATCAGGCTTCAGGCTGCTGCTCCCACAGTTTCGTCTACTGTTGTATCTGGTTGAAGTCAACAAGAGGGCATTTCCTTAGCAACAAACCTGAGCAAAGTGAGATAAAGCAGATATGCCCCAACATCCATCTCCATCTGCCTTCAGTGTTTACTTAGGACTAATGTAAAGGCTTTATAAGATAGCCAAAAATGGTTTTAAGCTAGTCTCACTCCCAACTCACAGACTGACACTTCACATCATAAAGCACTGAGTACCACTTTTTGCATAATCTTTCAATATGTACGTAAATCCAGGAGCTCAACATTGAAAAGTATGAAGCATAATGTTTGTCTTTTAAGCCAAACTGTGATTTATGCTTTTATCTTCCCTGCCTAACAAATCCTGGCAAGAAGGCTGGTCAGTACCAACCTAAACTGAGGCGCAAAGAAGAAAAGTGATCCCAGACGGAATTCAAACAATTCTTCTTGAGGAAGGTCACGTGATTGTGTCCTGAAGTGGACCTTTGTAGGTTTTTGTTGTTCTCCATCCTGGAAACTGAAGAGTAACTGGTTAAACTGGTATCCCTGTGCCTCAGGAAACCCGGAATACCCTCGGTGTGTTGGCTTTTTTTTCTGCTGTAAAGGAAAGCTCTTTAGGAAGTCAGTAGATTTGTTTTTGTAGAGCGAGTGAAGCAGGTGTTCCCACAAGCACCTGGTTCTGTCAGCATCAGCCAGGTGAGGGGCATCCAATGAGAAAAAAGCATGTCTATAGGCAGGATCAAGAACTCCCTATTTCAGTGGATGAACTTAGGCTCTGCATGTAGGCACAGTTTACGATAAATAAGGACGATTTTTAAATATGAATCATGTGACTAGAAGGAAAATAAAAGAGTAAAAATTAGCACTAGGGTCAAATTGGATGCGTTTCATCAATGCACTCAAAGCAGACTTTTTACATGTTTTGCTTTTAGAATGAGGTTGACTCAATATTTTATGTCTTACAAACATCACCTGTGAAGACGAAGTAAAAGTCCGTCTTTTTAGAGTGTTTGTTGGCGTCACCTGAAAATAGAGTGGTGCTTTGTTCTTTTGGTCAATTCGAAAAAGCTACTTAGGTTAATACTCGCCTTTTTATAAGCAGTATTTTGGTTTCCATTTCTAAAAAACCTTTTCCTTTAGGGTCCATCTGCTCTTTCTCCAATAACCTTGTTTCAGTTGCTTCAGTATGTTTCTTTATTAAAGATGGTGGTAAACTAGGGACACTGAAAGCTCATATGGTCACTGCTGGACCACTTGTTGACAACTCAACAGGCAAATGAAATCAAGGTCAGTTGTTTTGAAATTTAAGACAGTCCTGTAAAAGTTTAATCACCTGTTACACTTTACTGCTGATGATTAAATACAGAAAACATAAAGGACAAAAGGGGGTGAACAGCCTGCACATGTCATATAATGCTTAGATCCAAGCTTGTGGTCGACATTAACAGGAAAAGGCATCTGGACTGGATTCAAAGGAGCTGTCAGAGAGTCTGTTCTTGGTCATTTTTAGCGCTCTGTGACATCCAGAGGTGAACTTTGTTTTTTCAGAATGTGCAGTTTTCTCACACGTGGAGTCTTGATCAGCATAAGGTCACACTGTGGAGAGTAGCTGTCTGTCATACTGACAGACTCTGCTCACTAAGAGGCAGCGATGCCTCTATCCTTGTTAGCATCCCTGTCACCTGTAGCTCATATCTTAATTATCTGGAAGCCTGTGCTGCACTGTACCTCACACCTTAATAAGCACCTTCTCCCAGATTTCCACTTCTTGGCCACCGTGCCATCGGATTACTTCCTACCACCGTTAAAGCTTCATCTTTGTTGACCAGAAACAGCTTCTATTACAAGCTAACCAGATGGCTGGAGCCTGCCGTGGCACAGTGATCATTAACCTGCTGGGCTTCTCTCTATGTACCTTGTCTCGCTTAATTCTAATCTCTTCTCTTGACTCCCGGATGTCAAAACTTCCCCAGGCTATCAAACTCTGAGGCACCAAAGGGCAAAGCAGGCGAGAGCTGTCTGTACAGGTTAGTCAGCTCACGAGGGCCGTGCGCTGAAGCGCGTTTAATTAACTTTGTTATGGGCTGTGTACATTTAGCTCTTTGAATTACTTACTGCATTGAGAATGCTACTGAACCCTTGATTTTAGTCTGATGTTGGCTTGATAAATATAAAACGATACTAATATAAAACTGGCGAACCTGACTGTGCAAAGACTCGCAAATTACTCACTAAGTACCAGTGAAACTGTAAAATGTGCAACGTTGACTGGAAATGGAAACAATTCTCCTTAAAAGTAAAGTAAGTAAAAGTTGTGACTTTTGAAATGTGCTGAGCTATTCAGCACAACTTTTTACACAAGTTTCACTAATGCTCTAAGAGTAGGGGTGGGTTTAAAAATTTGATTTCCCAATTCAAATCAATTTTCGTCTGAAGACCGTGATATTGAGTCATTAAATCCTGAATCAACTTTTAAATATAAATGTATTTTGCCAGAATCGCAGGTTAAAGCTCACAAAACAATTTCAACGACCACCAAACAGCTAAAACAGCGAACGAGAGCAGCGACACGGATTCAGCACAAAGATGTAAACACAAAGCACGGATCGTTCACACAAAGCCGACATCTCACAGATTCTGATGCTGCAGGTTTTGTCACTCAGACCAAAATTCACTGAACCAGCAGCCAACGAGGATCCAAACTACGCTTCACGTTTGATAAACATCATCATGAGTTTTCTCTGACTTTTGCTGTTTTGCTTCCACCACAATAAAATCACACTTCATGCACAGCTCTTTCTTTCCGTGTCCTTCAACACCAGTTTTCCATCTCAAATCTCTGTTTTCTGCATTATCTGTTGTTTACAGCGCTGTCGGCTGCTGTTTTTGTTTTTGTTTTTTCCAAAAAATGACCTCCGACAAGAAAGCCTCATTTCTGCTGTTCAATACAGAAGAAATCTAAACTTTTTAAAATGATACCAAGTTGCAAAACACTTAGTTGTGTCTCTAATAAAACCTCTGTAACTTTGTTCTGCTTCACTTCAGCAGCTTCAGGTAATGTTCATACGTTGATTCATGGTTTTCTTCCATTTTTGTTCTACTGCAGAATATTTTTAAAGTTATATCTGCTGTAAAAAAAAATCTCCTTCATGTTTTTATTTGTTTTAGCCTCAGTTACTTTGACACAAAGGCATCTGCTGTGATGCTTACACCTCTGAGGAAGTCTAAGTGTCATCGTTGTTTTTATACATGGATATATGGATATGTATTGATAAATGATCAGAATTATAAAAGTTCTGTCTGAATCAAAATTGAATCAAATCAATTATAGAAATCGAAGTCGATACCCAGCCCTATCTAAGAGCAAATGGCAGTTGTTTACAGACGAGTCAGCACATTCCATGCAAAATCAGGGCAACAATGACAACCTAGTACCAGCCGTACAAATCAAACCCTCTCTGCAGCTAATTTTACCTAGCGACAGCATCTTCAGCATCCTCCTGCAAACTGATCGAACTATACATTTTGCTCCTGCAGCACAGACCAGGCTCTACATGTGTGTGACTGAGGTCTAAGTTCAAGTAGAAAACATCTTAATGCGTGCCCAGGTAAATCCCCAAAGTTTGATTCTGTCTCAGCTGACTGCGGGTAAACCAAACAACCTTTGCAAAGCGGATGGCACAACAAGAAGAGCCACCTCGTCAGGGCAGGACTCTGCCCTCTATTCACACCTACAGGCCCGTGGACACTCTTTCAATGATGAGGATGTGCACATCTTGGACAGGGAGGAATGCTGGTTTGAGGGCGGAGCCAAGGAGGCCATTTGAAAAGGGAAAGACCATCTCTGAATTGAGGGGGGTGGGGCCTAAGGGTACATCTTTCACCATCTTACAATGTTGTGATTGCAGCCATTCCCCAACTCACTGTGAATGGTACTCATGGCCATTGATCAGTGGTTGTTGATCAATGGTCATGAGAATTTGCATAATAATGAAGGAACTGACCTCCCAGCCCAGTGTTCCTTCACTGGGCTGGTTTCAGTCATTATTAGCTGACTGCAGGTTTGAGGAAACCTGCAGTCAGCTGAGACTGAAGACGTCACCTGAATGATGATGAAACGTTTCTCCCACAAAACGCTACGTCCAGATGAACAGAATCAACTTTTGGGGATTCAAGTAGAAAAGGTGAAATTTAGCAGAAAGCTTGCAAATACAGCCGTCAGTGTCAGCACACGCCTGCAATTCAAAGTGCTCACGCTCCAAATAATGCAAATTTAACGTGTTAATAGAATTTTAATAGGTGAATTTTATTTTATTTTTTTAAATAAACTGATATGATTGTAATGAAGAGAAAGTTAGATATTGATACCAAAACAGTTAAAGCTGAGTATTATAACAGGGAAATCAGCTGGGTCATTTTTGGAGCCAGCCTCAAGAGCACATTGATGCAACAGCAGTTTTAGCTCCATTTATTTTTTAACCTCAGAATTTGCCAGTAGTAAAAAAAAAATAAAGCTGGGTCTAAATTTTTAAAATTGAAGTTGAAAGAAGTTCAGTCAGAGTGTTTAAGAAATAAAAATCTTTGAGGGCTCTAAATGCCGAGTTCAAAGAGTCGGGTCTTCATCCTTTTGTTGCTTAAATCTGGAAAGTGTCCCAGTGTTTACTGAGCTTTGAGTGCTACCTGAATGTGTATAGGTCAAGGTCAAGGTCAAATTTATTTATATAGCACATTTCCAGACAGACGATGCTGCACAAAGATAATCTAAAAATGCCATTAAAAAGAAACAATGTAAAACAATAATAACAACATAAAACAATGACGAGACAATAAAAGAATCAAAACAATAACTAAGACTGTTAAATAAGACCAAAATGTTTGGGTCATAGTGTGTTAAAAGCCGGGCATAAAAATGTGTCTTTAGAAGGGATTTAAATTGATCAAGTGTTTGTGCAGATCTAATATTTAGGGGAAGACTATTCAAAGTCTGGGACCTGCCGAAGAGAAGGCTCTATCACCACGAGATTTGAGATTAGACCGCAGGATGGATAGCATTAATTTTGAGCTAAACCTCATGGTTTTTCCTGGAGCATAAACAGAGAAGAGCTCAGACAGGTAAGAAGGGGCTCAAACATTAAGTGAATTAAAAACAAAAAGTAAAAGTTTAGCCTAAAAGTATAACCTAATACTATCAGAGACTAGAATTCAAAGCTCCACCTTAATCAGCCTGGGTTTCATAAGTAAAGGTCGATGGCCCCTCAGCTAAAGTCTGATGGCTTGGCCTCCAGGAGCAGAGGCCCGTGTTGTAAGAACTCCAGTGAGGCTACACTTTCCTGCTCTTAAATTAAAGCACCAGTACCAAAGACTTTGAACTCAATTTCACTGCAAAATGTCATTCATGTCCCCCCAGCCTTAACCTTTAGCTGGTTTCCTTCTGTCTTTAGCCTGAAAATCAGTGACACAGAATCCACAGCCTGAAAATGCTTCTGCGATGATCGCAGCTTTTCTGCTAAAGTTTATTTAATGAAATGATAGCCTCATATTTACATTAAGCTCACATTTGATTTTTTTTAAATTGGTCCCCAGCTCATCGTGATTTTCAAAATTACACAAATACACAGGGTCATCATGTATTTTAACAGTGGAGATGTCTTCATCCCAGGGTTAAACAATCATGTCTCGTCAGCATGGCTCGGTATCAGTACGGCTGCTCCGTGGGATGCTCATGGCATTACCCTTATTATGATTACTGTGCATTTCTGCTTAAATAGCACATCCAGCAGAAAGGCCATCGTAACTCATTAAAAATGCATGTGGAGAAACTTGACTGTTGCAGCCCTGCAAACAGCACCACGGCCGCCTGTTTTTTGCCCCACAAAGCAGCGTTTTCGCTAGAATAGATAAGAGTGGTTTCTGTCAAGCTATGATAGCAGAAATCCCCCTCTAAGCCATATAAATGACTACAACTGTAACTTTTGAAGAAAAAAATAACGGCGTTGGACAAAGTTGAAGGCAGATGACAGAACTGGAATGTGACTAGCGTGTATATGTTTGAAATCTTCTGGTGGTGAGTGGCAGTTTCTTTGATTGCTTGTGATTTCACATCGCTCACGGTGATTTCTCTGAGTTCAGCTCGTCAGATAGAAAAAGATGTGCCTCCTGGCAGAGAGAAACGCTAGAAAGGAGAGGAACACAGCAGACCACCGTGAAACTCAAGCAGGGGAAGATGTATATATACTGTACGCTTTTAATAATAGAGTCATAGGTCAAGTACTGATGAAATACTGTATACAGTTTTTATGGTGCACAGCACAAAGCTGGCCAAAGAAAAGCCTCACATGATAGAAATAGACACACAAGTTCGAATTTTAAGTCAGGATTACTTAATCGAGAGTTGTCAAGACTTCAAGATAACTCCGTTTTACTGTAAGATTAAAACTCTGGCAATGGGGTTCTTCCCATTTCACTGCAGGGCAACCTGCATGTGGCAAATAAAGCCTTGATTGATTGATTGATTGATTGATTGATTGATTGATTGATTGATTGATTGATTGATTGATTGATTGATTGATTGATTGATTGATTGATTCTGTG
>NW_005187416.1:5170865-5172891 GCF_000239375.1 Pundamilia nyererei
TCTGGTTGGTGTAGCTACCCAGCTGGAAAAAAGAACTGGATGAAGAAGTGTCTAAATTTCGATAGCTGTGGTTGCAAAATGACGTCTAGTTCTACAGAGCAGCTCTGATGCTGCGTTTATGGCTCAGTCACTCATTTTGGGTCACACTGACAAAAGAAGTGGATGATGTAACAGCGGCTCCATCTTTTATACTGTCTAAGGTCGCAAAAGCAGTTTGCATAGAATTCTATGAAAAACAGCCCTGCACTTTGATTTCTGACTTCCGAGTCTTTAAGCTTAGTTGCTAATTTCAAGTCTTATTTAGTGCAGCATGGTAATCATTTTATACAGCGTGTCATTACGGCTGTTTTTGTTTTCTTGTTTTGAACAACAGTGACTAACTCAAGGCTTCAAAACAACACAACTCCAAAAGCCAAAGACTTTAAAGTGATTGCATCCATCTTTTACTCACATGTTTTGCTGACGTTGATTGAAGGTAGAGATGTAAAACTGCTGTTTCTCCCAGCAAATGTGTGAACATATACAGCGTGGGGTCTTAAAATCCATCTTTTTTGGCAGCTCGTACGCTGCTTTAACCACCGACTGTCATCAGTGGTCTGTTGTCATTAATTATCATTATTTTGACTGTAAATCATTTTTCCAGCCTTTAAGTAGCACAGTTACTATCATCACTCCTGGTTCTCTGATATGAGGAGCTTGTTGTGCTATTGTGAGAAGTGAAAGCCAGATATCAAGTCTGTGCACCTCTGCATTCACAAAACAATCAATTGTGAGCTTGAGAAGTCTTTTATTGCAGGACTCAGGTCCTGCTTTGTTTATAAAAATAATTGGTTTAGAACCATGAAATATATGGAGCGAGGAATATGAGGTAATGATTTTCATCCCAAATGGAAATATGGATTTAGCTTGAAATAAACAACCTCTTTGGAATCCGGCTCATATAAAATCAAATAGTAAAACTAAAGGCCCAACAAGAGATGTTTATGATGTTTAGTCAATTTTCACATAACATTCCTTTGATTATGGATGCTCAGCCACAGGAATCCTGAGCAAGGATGGTCTTTTTGAGGAATCTCTAAACTGATAAAGGTGGATATGAAGCAGAAATAACAATCAGACTCACAGCTGGAGGAGGAAAACAAAAGAGTAAACAATTGAGCGTGCAGTCTGATTGGAGTTTGAAATAAATAGCTGTATTTATTCATGATGACATCTGTGACACAATCCATATCCAGCCATTTAGACCGACTCTAAAAACCCCGTCGCTGGGCCAGCCTGGGCTCATAATTGCAGGTTTTCAGACGCAGACAGAAAGAGGCTGGGAACAATCCAGACACTCTGCTGTACGGTGCAGAGCGAGTCACATAAAAACATGATGAAAAACAGCCTTCATTATGTATCGCTATGGGAACAATGTACAGAGATGAATCTGGACGGACACACGGACAGAGATTTCGGCGAAACTTGATAGACGCATGAACGATGGACAAGAAGGCTGAGAGCAGCGCGTGACATGGCCTCTCGTCTAAGCTCGCACAAACACGTCGGCGAGGCCGTTCTCTCATCCATATACACAGAGGAGGATTTATGAAGTGACAGGAAAAGGAACTGAACACACAGATTGGTTTATTTGTTATTCAGATGTTTCTCGGAGGCAGGAGTAATCTAATTGGATGAATTAAACATGAAAAAGGTGGAGCCTGGAGCACAGGGTTTTTAGCTAAGCAGCCGCTGACTGAGCCACACTACGAGGGGAAAACTTGCAGGGGGGATGTGGGGAAGTTCTGCAGGTTATGTGCAGCAATGTTGGGCAGTGCAAAAGGCTTTTCTTTCTTTTTTTTGTTATGCAGAGAATGTTTCAGTGGTGGGGACCCATAGTAAACATGGCTCCTATGGGCCAGAAGCTTCTGCAGCAGTGCTGTGCACAAGTGCTTTCTGCGCTCCACATGGACATTTTCACTCGTCTGCACTCCTTAGTAGCTCAAGCATTGTAAACCATTGTTATTTGTATTGTTAAACAGTTAAA
>NW_005187416.1:5174041-5182660 GCF_000239375.1 Pundamilia nyererei
TTTCCACACTCAGGATGGCTTGTAGCTGATCTCAGAGCAGCAAAAGCAGAGTCATTGCCTCTCGCTAAATTCCCATCAGGCTTCCTTTGAAGGCTGAAGGTTTGTCCACAAAAGTCTTTGTTAACAGATGGACACATGAGTGAAATGGAGACACACTACAGTTTCCAGTGGGATCCAAGCCAAGCACGTCTTCCAGCAACTATAGTCCATTGCAGCCACAAGATGGCAGCGATATAAAGGATACAAACAGGCAAGAAGTTTTATGGCACATTTCACTTCTGCACGTTTTAATTTTTGTCTATTTTTAGGTGTCTTGCTTGTCCTGATGGAGCATCACCGGGCTACAGTCCCGTCTAAACACTCAGTTTATCACTTTTGTCTAGACTTGTACCTGTATGAAGTTTCTGATGGGG
Source organism: Pundamilia nyererei (assembly GCF_000239375.1). Taxonomy (NCBI): domain Eukaryota; kingdom Metazoa; phylum Chordata; class Actinopteri; order Cichliformes; family Cichlidae; genus Pundamilia; species Pundamilia nyererei. The sequence continues at coordinate 5,174,455 of NW_005187416.1, forward strand.
GATAATGCTAATATGCTCATCGCAGACATGCAGCTCTGGTAGCAGGTGGCTGTGAGTACAGGCTGTTTTAACCTTCTGTTTACAAGGGGCAAAAACAGCTTTTGGTCAAACTGCTGGCTTGCACCAAGACCCAGCAAGTTAAATACAAATTGTGTTTGGACTGTGAATCATGCAAAACAACTTGAGTAGAGTGCAAGAATAAAAAATATTGAGTTGGAAATGAGCAGAATAGGTTCCCTTTGGAGAGATTTGTGAACTCGGGGAGGTACTGGTTAAACTGGGATTCTTGTTGCTAAAGAGTTGATCGATAGATTCAGACAAATGCTAAAAAAAATACAGAAACTGGTTCCAAAATATAAACTGTGCTGTGATTTCTGATCAAAGCAGTTATGTAACATCAAACAGTGCTGTCTGCTTTAACCCAGAAATGAAATGATCCTGCATGTGCCTGAATCAAAGGTACCTGACTTCAACTACATTTGTCATTTATCTGTTCTTCCTATCTCGACAAATACATCTAAAATCATTCATTTTATGTGTTGCTAGAGCATCTAAACTATTCCCACACATAGTTATTCATGTGTTCAGTTATGTCAAAGATGTTTTTGTTTCATTGTTTCATTTCTTTCACTCTTTATTTATTCATTAGTTGTTACCACAGCAACAACCACTCTTCCTGGGGTCCACACTGGAAAACAGTACAAAACGTTCAAATATCATCCTGCAGTAAATTACAGAGACACATATGCCAGGAAACAAACTGCAAGCAATTCAAAACAGATAAAGTCTACAGTGTATGTGACAGATGCATAAAAATACCTAAAACCATATCATCAGTCCTCGCAGACGTCAGAGCAAAAAGTTTCTATTTTGCTTTTAAGAACTTTTCATTTTAACCTTAAAACAGTGACAGTTTGTTCCAGTTTGACTCTGTCCTGTACATCCGTTTTCTTTAGAGCCGGTTTTAGGTGAGTATAATGTCAAATGTTCCATAACAGTATGTCTCGTGTCACGACGGGGCGATCAGCACACACAAACACACGGCTGTTTTGTTGCTTTTTTTATGGTTGTGTAACGCATCGGCAATAGTCAAGTGTTTTTCTGTACCAGCAGCTATCTTAAGTGCTTCGATTGCTCAGTCGGAGCAGTAATGCACAACCTACCTACCAGTCCATTTACCCTTTGCTCACAACTTTTGAGGTGAAATGCTTTCCTTTATTTACTCAGTGCACAAATGGACCTTAGACAACATGAAGCATGGATGCAGTGAGCGTGGTAGCAGTTTGACTGCTGCTGCCATGTTTCTTAAAGCCAGAAGAATGAGTGCTATGTCATCAGCAAACACTGTTGAACCTGGTTAACAAACCGCATTCATGAACTACTTTGTGCATACATATATAGGCTAATTAGTTCAAAGTTACAGGCAAATAAAATACTGGCATGTCACTCAGCACAACTGAAGAACAAGCTGCAGTAGGTTAGGGTGCTGGGGTTCTTCTTCACTCACTTGGTGCTTATGCACCTCTCTGCATTTAATCATTAGTTATTATTAACCCCTTAGCAGTCCAATTAGTCCCCTAAACCATCCAATGTACCGTGGGCGGTACGTCCGACTGCTAACAGGTTAATCTCTGGCTCTCTTCCACACCGTGTCTTTGTCCTGTCTCCTTCCCCTCACCCCCAACCAGTTGCAGTAGATGGCCCCGCCTCTCCCTGAGCCCAGTTCTGCTGGAGGTTTCTTCCTGTTAAAAGGGAGTTTTTCCTTCCCACAAACACCAAGTGCCTGTTCGAGGTCTGTCTGATTATTGGAGTTTACGCTGCATTATTGTAGTTTCCTTGTGAAAGCACTGATAGCACGAACATGGCAGAGAGTCTGTGCTCCTGTTATGAAGGAGGAATCTGCAAAGATTTTTGCCAGTTTTTTGCTCCCTTTTGGAGCGAGCCCCTTGTGGCATCTAAGGGAACTGCAGTTTGTGGCCCTTCAACTTTGGTTTCGCTATCAGCCTCTTGGAATTGATGTTTTCAATCAAATAACAGAAAACTAAATTCAGTTATGACATTATTGATCATTTAGTTTATCCTCCAGTGCTCTCCGGCTGCACTGTACCTACTAAAGCGTATTAGCTGTGACTACAAATAAGCAGGTCTTTTCACATGTTTCTTCCACAAATGGCCGCCACCTTCACCCTCGTCACTCTGGCACGCTTTGTTCCTGACTAATCTGGCTTTGAGTAGTTGAAGTTTTCACGGTATGCTCTGATAAAAACACTACTGTAGCTGTAGAGAGCTTGTTGTCGTGCTTTCCAGACCCAGGTTCTAGTGTCTTGAACTGGATCAAGTAACACAGTTTCATTATATCAGGATAAAAACCTCGAGATCTCAATTTCAAGAGTCCAAACAAGCTAACATAGACGAGCCCAGTGAATTTGAGTAATTACACGTAAAAGACTCCTGCACACTCCTGATGAGGGTTTGCCTATTGAATGTCTACAGGCTGAAATGTTGTGTTTCTGATATATTAAGACAGAGGTAAAAGGGCAGCGTACAGGGCTCATGTCCTCCTGCCTATGCGCACTTCCTCCCACGCTTCGTCTGAAAGAAGCCGAAGGAGTGCGTGAGCCGTTAAAGTCGAGAATAATTACTACACTGGTCCTTCAATGCACTCAGAGGGAGGTGATGAGAGGAATAACTTTATAAACTGCTGCCAGCGTGCCGAGTGTGAATCCGCAAGTTCAAGTCTCCTGAAAAGTGTGTATTTTCTACACAACTATGAAAATTTACCAACAACACTTTTCAAGAGGATTTGATGCCATCTTAGACATGATGAATAATCTAGTCTAGCTGAAAATTGGCTTCATATGCTTTCATCCTTTTTTGGACTCAGACTTCAGCTCCGCCCACTGACATTTATCTGAAAGACTTCATCTTCTTCTCTGCTTCCACATCAGCTCTGCAGCATGTACCGACTCCATCTATCGCTCCGCTATCTCCTCCATCGCCTCTTTTAAACTCTTCTTTAACAATCTGTCTGTGTATGAGATCCTCGCCTCCCCTGCGGCTTTGCCTACGCTGCATCTTCATTATTAGACGGAGCTTCACTGTGTTCCTCCTCTCCTCACCACAAGCCTATTAGGGATTTCCCATTTTATTTATTGATTAATACATCATCAAGTGGAGCTCCGGCAGCAGCCAAGGGACAATAGTGAGGTTCCCCTGCTTTCTGCAGCCTTCATCCCAGCTGCCCACTTAAGATTCTGGACTTGTCTTGCCTGTTAGACAATGATCGCTATTATTCTTTTCTTTCTAGGCAGCGCTTCTAAGAGAGGGTGGCTGCGTTCTCGCCGTGGCTTATGTGAGAATTAAAGGGGAAAAGACAAATATATATATATATATAGATATCAGAATGAGAAATGTAGAAATTACCAGGCTTACAAATGTGAATTTGGAGTGCGGATGTATTTGGAGCTTAACCTTCTTCATGGGCATATAAAAGGATTTTTAACCTCTTTTAATAATAAACGCACCTTGCATTTTCTTATCAAAGGCGCAGTACTGTGAAGCTCCTGGATGTAACATCAAAGCATGAAGTATTCCCCCAACCTACAAAATCAGTCTCACCACAAACAAGCAGGCAAAGAGAATGGGATCAGTGTGGCTGCGAGGAGAGGGAGGACGAGGGGCGAAAAGAAAGTGGAGCTTTGTAGGAGAAGCTTTGTGAGGCTTTTTCCTCCCTCGCTGTCAGGCCACAGAACATTAAAGTGGAGGAGAGGAATTTGCATTCTGTAAATCGCTCGCTCTTGAACTCACATGGTGAGTCTTGCGCGCGCACGCTCCCCTCTCGGTCTCGAGTCGCTGAAACTTGGGCAGCTGTGATGTTTCAATCCAAAATGAAAGAGAAAAGAATATGAATGCACATGAGTAACTACAACAAACAGGCTCATAAAGTGAAGTGTGCAGAAGCTACACCCACCAAAAGGCAGCGCCAAAAATATTATTAGCTTCACAGAGAGAGAACAAAATATGGAAAATTTGCACTACACCAGTGCTTATCGTGACCTCCCTTTGCCTCTGAAACTGGAGTGCTTCTCCCAGAAACACTCGCCATGGTTGTAAAGTGGATTTCAACTTTCTCTGTGTCTTCTGTCTCTGTCTCCTAACACAGTCTGATGTGAGATGATGTTGAGATGAGCGTGGACCGTATGTCTGTCATGGGAAGTTCATTATGACCCTGAACATATGTATGGGCTTGTTATCTTGCTGCAAAATTAATTTTCAATTCATTCCTGATGTTACAACTATCACAAATATGTCTGAGTAAAATGGAACAGCAGCACAAGCAGCACGTTCTGACCTGCTGTCACACTCAGTGTCACACTGCAGCGCAGTGTGCACGCCTGTAGCACTGCTGTACAACATGAGACAGAGTTCAATCTGAAGGAGATGCAATGAGACAGCAGGCAAAAGGGCCGCTAAGGGTCGCAGAATGTGTTACTGCTGCAAATGAATCTGTGGTGAAGAGTTCTGCAGATGGGACAATTTGCCTCACAGCCAAGACTGCTGGAAGTCAAGGGGCCAAGGGGCTGTTTGCCCCTCCACTTTTTGGCTCTGTCTTTTTAGCTTAGCTTGTGTCAGTTTGAGCTTTTTTTACGATTTTGCTTCAAAATCTTTCCACATTTTTAGAACTCTGTCAGTGAGTGTGACTCACCAATTAGCAGCAGTGACTCAGGCTGTAATTGATTGGATTTTGAAACTAATAGCAAGTTTATTTTTGGCCCACCGACATCTGACATGACACTGGAGACTCCAGCAGAAAAATGTAAATTTGCAAAATGGAGTTAATTTGAACCAAATAAAGAAAGAAAAGAACCGTGCACAATTATGGTTTTGTCCAGCGCCTTGTTCTGACATCCTGTGTGAGTCACATGACCTGGCCTCAAGCGGAGCATTTCACCATCACCATCCTGGTGTTTTGGAACTGGACACGAGTGCAGATCCGACTGAGAAACCAAGGGATGCTGAACAACTTTTAACTGTTTTACTTTCCATTTTTATTCTAATGAGGACTGTAATTAAAAAACAAATCCATAATGTTTTACTGAATAAGACCTGAAACTAATAAATGAGACCAAGAACTCATCAGGTCATCAAAGCTGAGGTCATAGATTAAGGTCGCCATGTTTGGATAGATTTCTATGTCCTCCTGAGGCCTTCCCTGTTTTTCATTAGAACGAATGGCTTTCTCCTGACCATACAGGCTTATTAGTTTTAGACCTACAAGCTATCTTTTATATATCTATTATATTCAGTCAAGATCCACTGAGGCTGCTGGTCGGCTCAGTCCTGTCTGTCTCAGGTTTTCTCCAAGTACTCGGGCGTCTTCCTTTAGTGTAAAGTACACTGGTGGTGACCCACCTATAGCTTGGTGTCAGCTGGGCTGTATTCCAGTGTCCTAGCAATCAGATAAGAAAGCAGTTTGGGTGGATGCATGGATGTAGTTCTATGTAATAATACAATAATTCATTCGGTACTTTGGAAAAGGGATTATTGTGCTCTAGGGTGGAGTGCTGGGTGTTTTTCACATTTTTCTGACACTTACTTTACCTTCTAATTGTAGATAAAGTACATAATAACAGAAAAATTATAATAAGCACTTAATTAATTAGACTAATTAAATAAATGGATCAAATATCTGCAGTTACCTTAGGCTTGAACAGAAGTGTGTTAGTGTGTAAGAAATCTGAGAAACCTCTTCTGGCTTCCTGTGCAGATATCCAGACCAACACTTCCTGCTCCGTGTATTGTTCATTGTTTACGAACATTGATCTTTTTTTTAAGCGTAACTAAAAGTTAAATTGTTACCAGATGAAAGCTGATACGTTAGAGTTCCGAGTCCTCTGTTCGAGTCCTCACATGAACAGTTTGACAGAGGTTGATCTCTGGGTGGTCTACAAATGGAAAAAGTTCCAGTGCATGGCATTTTCTTCCCTGCCTGCAGATTCTATAAATGCATATAAATATACTTACTAAGTTGATTCTTATTCTAATGACTGGTGGAAAAGTGAAAGTGTGCAGACTGCAGACACAGAAAATCCCAACTCGCTCCATGTATTTGCTCATAAAACACAACAGGGGCAGAACTCTAGATGTAGACAAGGAGGGGTCGTCATGACAACACAACACTCTCAGGCAAGCCCCGCCTCTTTAAACTTCATACCCACATGTGTCTCTGTTTCTAAATCTGGAAGGAAAGAAGGCAGGGCTGCAGCTCACAGACAGAGGGCTGGAGTAACAGGACTCTCCACAGCAGAGCAGCAGCTGCAAAAAAAAAGTAAAAGAAAGAAAAGAGGGAGACAGCTGGGTCACGGGAGTCCACCACGCGTTCAGGAAGCGGCTCACAGCTCGGGGACGCGGCCAAAAGAGGCGGGCATTGGTTTGTTATTGGAAAAGCTGACAAGTGAGCAAGGCAGCAGGGAGGGGACAGAAAGAAAGAGGGGTGGCTGTCTGACTTGGTCAGTGAAGGCCTCATTCAGCTTCTTAGCAGCAGCTCCATTCCATTTTTATCTGCTTGACACACCTCGACTTGAAGCAGAGCTCAACAGGAGCCCAGGAGGAAAGAGTTGGACTAAAGAGAGGAATAACAAACAAGAAGGGGGGGAAGGAAGCATGGTAAGTTTGCTTTCACTGCCTTGTTGGGTCTGCTCATTGACTGTGGTTGTCGGTGTGGCTTTGGTGGGTGGGGAGGTGGACTGAGCTTTGATTGCTGCAAGCTGCCTGCTTTAAAAAAAAAAAGAGAGCAAATTAAAGTTGCAGTTAGTCCCTTTTACTTTGCTTCTTTCTCCTGGGGGGAGATGGAAGAAAACTGCTTTTTTTTTTCTTCCACTTGGTGCTCACTGGCCTGGGAAAAAAAGCAAAACATTATAACTGCTTTATAAATGCAGAGCCCCTGAGACTGACACGATTTAATTCAGTTATTTGTTGTGAACAGAAAAGTTGGAAGAAACTTTCCCCCCCCCCTATTTCTAGATGAAATTGAAAGAAAAGTTGTTTCCAAGACTGTAAATCTCACCTCTGGTCTATAATCTTTGGGTATAGAGAAGCAGAGGAGGAGGAGGCGGGTGAGTGGGTGGGCTGATCTGCCCCCCTCCACCTCTCTGTATCAGTGTCAGCAACACATTTGGTTTCAATTACTTTGGACCTCTGGGGAACAAGATGCTATAAATAAGTAAGAAGAAGGTGGATGTGGACAGACTGCAGGCTACTGTGTGTCTCTGAGGAGGAGGAGGCACATGCTTCAACACGGACTCCGGTTCAGCTCTGGTTGGGACGGATGAGTGTGTGGATTCAGTTGTGGTGACGGGGGCGTGTGTGTTGGTGGGGGAATGAGGGGAGTGAGGGTCTTGTTCGTCACATAGCTCAGTGGGCAAAAGTCATGTCTGTTTTTAAATCATTACAGGCACTCAGAGGGAACTTTGGTTCTTCTGAGCCCAGCTTCACACGCACTACTGTTGGGAAGTTAAAATGCTGACTTTAGAGCTTCAAATGAAACAGTGTTGAAACACATTAACCTCAAATTAGGACCATTTTAACTTGACTTCTGACAGCAAACTTTTAGACACTTTCATTTAGGCAGAGTGGATTTTTCTTGCTAGTAAGTGAGGAAAGTGTTCATTCATTCGCTGAAGCTCAGAACTTGTCTTGAACTTGTCTTGTGTCTTCACACACATATGAGCTTGACTGATAACACACTCTTAATCCATAGGGTTTAACGTCGTGTCGGCTCACCCTGTGCAGCTATAGAATCTTTAACTGTTCTGGGATGTTTGGAGAAAAATGTTTGGAGAAGCAATCTGCATGTCTAAGTGCTTGATTGGAAGTGATTGGAACACCTGAATTCAATGATTTGGATGAATGTTCCACCATCTTCCACCTCACCGTGACACAAAGTCTGTGTAGTGTCTGTTCAGTGCGTTTACAACGAGCGAGCATGTGGCCTCCTCCTGCACGCTCTCTGTTACTGAGACCAAACAGAGTGTTTCCAGTAGTGAGATTGTGCTGCGTGCTACACGTGCAAGAGAATCACTATGGACAGCGTCCAGGCTCGAATCGCTCAACATTGACCAGATTTCAAGTGTTGAAAACAGCCACTGAAAGTAATTTAGAATTTTACCACTTTACTGAGAGCATGCTGGTTCAGGTGTGTGTGTGT
>NW_005187416.1:5182680-5186175 GCF_000239375.1 Pundamilia nyererei
GTGTGTGTGTGTGTGTGTGTGTGTGTGACTGTGAGGATTTTCAGGGCGTACCTGTTGCTTTTTTGTGATTTATGTCAAAATGATTATCCGAAGGTTGCCGAGCGTGGCACATTCATTTAAGAGGCAGCCCTGCTGTGACTCAATGGCTGTAGCATTGTTGTGTTTCATTTCTGTTGCAGCTGAGATTTTTAGTGTTTACTGACCAAGGTTCTGGCCTTGACCAGGAGACCCGAGGGTCTTCTATTTGTGGAGCCTGAGGATGTTTGTTTTGGGCTCGTGGTTGTAAAGCTGTTGCTTTGGGGATGTTGGGGATGGTGTTGACCTCCATGCAGCATAAAGTTCTGTCCCTGCACTCAGTTATTGCCCAAAATATGGTTGGATACAGTACATTGCTTCTGCCCTGCTGTACGTGAACATACCTGCTCTGCTGAATGCTGTTAGACTTAAAGAAAGATATTTTTACAATTACACTTATGAGAAGCCGGTAACATCGAGACAGAAAAATGATGACTTTTCAATATTTAAATTTGCTGTATCAGGATATGTAAAGTTCTCATCCCAATATTTGTGCTGAGAGTGAGATTTTCTACAGACTTCTGCATGCACGGTGAAACATAAGTCTGGCAACACAAGTTTACACTCATTGAAATGTGGTTTGCACTGGCTGCTCCAGTGTCACCTAGCCAGAGTAGGAAGGAAGGTTGTGCGACTCGACGAATAAAAAACAACAGGCGGGGCTTCCTGGAGGCCGACTGACACAAATAGGAAATCCAGAGCACAAAGAGAGAACAGTTAGCACAGGAGCTGCCAAACTAAGCACGAGTCTGAACATTGTATATTTATACATTCACAGCTGTGCCATGAAACTCCCGGCTCACGCTTTTCATGCTGATTTTAATACCAGAGGAGGTTTGGAGCTCTGCAGTTATTAAGTCAGCACAGAGTTGGATACTGGCGCCTCTGCACTCAGCGACCCCTCTAATTTTAGGTGGTCTGCCACTTCACAGCTGAGGTGCTGTGTTTCCTAAATGCTTCCACTTAGCAATAACAACACTTACAGTTGATCACAGAATATCTAGAAGGGAAGAAATTCCACAGTCTTACTTGTTGCAATATTGGCTCCTGCAATATTACCACTCTCGGCCGACTTTTTCACAAATGCCTGTAAAGACAGACCGCTTTGCTGGGACTTGATTTTACATGCTAGTGGCAACGGCACTGAATAATTCACCTAAAGTCAAAGATTAAGAGGTGTGGCCTAATACTTTTGTCCATGGTGATTAGGTGATGCTTTCTAAGGTGTGCCACTCAGGGAACCTGCAGGAAACTGAGGGAAGCTACGTCTCAGGGATACACAAACCAATGTATTCACTTCCACACAGCAAGTCGGCCCATAGAGCCCTGTGTTAAAATATGGAAATAACAGTATTAACATGTTACAGCCTAAGTGGAAAAAACTCTTTAGGCCTCTGTGGAGAGATTCTTCCTTCAGCTGCACAGGAGTTGAATTTTATTTTGAATACTGGTAAGGGTTAAAGAAAGGGGGCGTGGCTTTCACTCACAGGTATCCTGACACAGCGAGCTGTAGCCAAGTGCTCTTTGCTAGCCTTTAGCTTTGGTAATTGGGGCCACTGAAATTGGCCTCTTACTATGTTTGTGGTATTTGTGCCTTTTAAAGCATTTTTAAGAGAATTATTTGAAACAATGTGGTTTGTTGTGCAGCACAGACCATGCAAGAAGTCTCTGCTTCTGTTCTGGTGCACTAATTAGTGTGTGTGCATGTGTGTGTACGCATACACTTCATGCTTGATAATGTCTAACATCTACAGAAATATGTTGATTTATATAAGAAAAGAACTGTTAATTCATCCATTACACTAATCAGTTTTGATGACTACGTGCTGCATCTAAAGGTCAAATCCAGCAGTTTAAAACTCAGAGGTGACAGTAAAACATTCCTTCTTGCTGCTGCGATGTTTGAATGGGAGGCAGTTCACGACTGCTTCTCAGTTGCTGCAGTTTATTAGAAACTTGGTATGATTTTTGAAAGTTGATATTATTGCCATAAAAGTGTTGTTGAAGCAGTTTTGTGATTTAACAACATCACTGACAGGAGAGTTTACCCGAGGATCGAAATATGATGTTTTTGTTTTCAGGCTTACGTGCAGCCAGCAGCTCTTTCCGTCTATTTTTGCCTTCCACTATTTATACATCGATTATGTTTGCACTCCACCAGGAAACTCCTGCATCCCACTGCGACTCTGACATGTAACACAGTCGACTGCTTCAGGACACATCGCAGCTGTCGATCCACACACAGATATATTAGGAACAGAGTCACGGCTCCAGATATCCCCACACTTCCCAACCCCCAGTCGACTCTCTGTCTCTTCATGTACTCGTTACTGTCTGCTCTCAGCTGTCTGCAGCTGCCTGTTGCCAAAGACAAGTACAACCACACTGCACTCATGCAGACACAGCATCATAATATCTGCACACAGTGTTTATGCTAACCTTTGAGAAGAATCCTTTAACCATTCACATTGTAATGTATGAAATTAATCTGTCACATATTCTGCTTCTGACTTCGGGCCCCAGTCACACAGGTGTAAACGCCACATGGTACTGCCCGGTAATCACTGGAATTCCCCAACCGGTTTGGGAGTGGTTGGTGGAGGTTGCTAGCATAGATGGATGTAGCTACTGTGACATCACTCGCTGGCTTGTGAAGCTTTTTGAAGCCTCGAGATGAATATTTTCACTGTCGCTGGGTTGCAAATAAACAGATGTGACAAGGAGGGGTGGGGCTGACTGTGAAATCGCACGTCCATTAGCGAATGACTTTCATCCTCAATATTGAAACATGCGTTTTGGTAATTTTTTATTCTAATGACCCACAATGAGTGACTGAGACCATAATCTCAGCAGGAATCTGTTTCCTATACAGTTCTAATGAGACTGGAAGTCTTTTTACAATCACAGCTATCGCCATCTGATGGTCATCTGTACAGTTTCTGATTGTGGAAGTGCAGACTTATGGGACTTCCACAATCCTCATTTTTCCTACCAGGAAGCTACATCCATGCTTTTTACTATCTATGGTCGCTGGCAATCAACCAACAGTCACTAGGGTGTTAGGTTGGTTTCAGAAACAACTTGCGGTTGCTTTGGTCACTAGCAGATTGCTGCAGCTGCCTGCAGTTGACGCCCACTTGTCTGCAAACTTAATAAACAGTAAGGAAACTGTGAAGAGTGCAGCACACGCCGGAGATGGTGACCATTCTCCTTTTTCAAAGTAAAAGTTGCCGTTTTTTAAAATGTGTTGGCTTCAGTGGTTATGGACATTTTTATTTTGTTACTTTGTTTGCAAAAACACTTTTCCAAGTTTGACTGCTACTCAGCCAGGAGACAACTGTCTCCTCACTAAGTCCTCAGGCCTGTGGGTCAGGTCATTACATACCATCAGACCAGATTTCTTCCAACATCACCAAAAAA
>NW_005187416.1:5187557-5196037 GCF_000239375.1 Pundamilia nyererei
CAGATTTGAGTAAAGTTAAGGAAGACAGGACCACAGAAAGGAAAGAGAAGGAATCAGGCAAAGGCAGAGCAGGTAAACAGAGTTGCTAGCTTGGGGTTAAATTACACAATCACTGTGTGCACTTTTAGCATTTATATTCCAGCTAAACAAACACAATAAGAGCAACATGTTGCCTCCAATGAAAATGAGAGACTTTTATTTCTGTCTGCGTGTCTGCAGCTGCACAGAAACAGGGAAACTGTCACAAAACTGCAGCTTGTTGTCACATTGTCGCGATGCTGATTGACATCTTGCTTACGCAGACATGAATTTACATCAGCTGTTTGGTGCATTCAGCTCCTCAGTCACTCTCAGAACAGCTTTAAAAAAAACAACTGGCACAAGATTTGCTAACACACGATTTCCTCACAAAGATAATCGTCTATACTTTTAATATATGCTGATATGATTTTATTTATTGCAACGCTGTAAGTAGCGACCTGTTGGTTAAGAGCGTAAGAGGATAAGAAAGATCTTCTTATGCCTTAAGTGTTGTAAGGACTGTGATTACGCAACTAATAAATGTAACGGGAAACACAAAAGTTTCAAGTTTAAGTTACATTTAATGTGTGCTAGCTAACAGCAGGTACTAAACTTAGTTTGATAATCAGCAATGTTTGCCCTTCACCCTCTTTATCCCCAAACATATACATTAGCACTGTTACACAGAGGTTCAAATCCTCCATCTGGCTGGGACCTTTCTCTGTGGAGTTAGCATGTTCTCCCAACTGCTCTGACTTCCTCTCGCAGCCCAAAGGCCTGTTAGGATAACTGGTGCTTTAAATTGGGTGGTTGTATGTCTCCCTGTGTCACCCCTGAGACAGAGTGGGACATGTCTAGGGTGTAACCCACCTCTCACTGCAGGAAGCTGGGATAGTCTCCAGCTTCTCCACGACAATAGTTTAAATAAGCAGAAGAGAACAGATGTCTGTCATGCTAATAATACACGAGGTTGGCATTTAGCCCGATCTGATCCAGAGATCGCTAAAGAAATGAGGTGCTTGGGATAATAATTTAAGAAGTTTTTCAGCTGGTTGTATCACGCAGCAATAGATGTGCATGATACAACCAGCTGAAAAACTCTTGAGTCATTCATTCATTAATTTTTTTTTACTGTGACAGTTTCTTCCACACTAAAGGAGATATATGCATTTGAATAATGCCCAGTGCTGCTGGAAACTGTTTAGCTGAGCTTTTTTGCAATATGGCTGCCCAGCAGAACATTATATTTACCATCTGGCAGTAAGCCTCGTGGTCTTTTTGCAACCATAAAACCACCTCAAGTCTGGAAAGTTGTGAAAAGCGATGCAGAGTAAAACATCCTTGCTCTTTGACACGAGACTGCAGAGTTGTTTCTTCCTGTTTCCGCTCTCTGCTCTACAGGCTGTCCAGAGACACGAGAACGCTTCTTCTCATTTAGCTCTCAGCAGGATAGGGACAGTAAAGGAAAGGATAAGTCTATTTCATCAATAACAAGCTATTTTTTGCAGCGCCTTTGTTATAAAAAATCATTCAGTTGAATTTTGCATTTTATTGTTGCCACAAATCTTCTCCCACTGGCTCGTATTACCACCGTGCTGGTTGGACATGATGGAGCAAACAACAAAGAAATTACAACATTAATCTAAAGACCAGCTTGTGTTCCCACGTCTGCAGTTTTAATTTATTGACTACTAACATTTATTCACAATAGTGTTTTTAGTCAATTTTTTCCTTTAGGTCTTTAGAAAAGTTGAATATGTTGTATTTTCTTCAAACTCACAACATCTATGATATGTTTAACCAAAGAGAGAGCAAACTTATGAAGCTGAGTGCACAAGATTTTTACTGAACCCACGGGAATCAGCTCCAGAAGATCTCAAACAATTAAGGACTTACTGGTCTGTAGTTAGTTTTTACTGTGGTCATTTATTTATTTACTAGATAACATTATGAGAACATCCTGAAAATGTATTTAGGAATAAAACTGGTGTCATCTGTGCTGCATACTTACTCAAATGCTCTGGTGGTCGTCTCTGTCTGACTAAAGGAGACTCAGGGACGCGGTGGGTGAATGCAGGTATCCCATGGCCTAACAGTACACAGAAGCACATCATGACAGTGATTAACACGTGTGAGATATTGAAACTATTAGTCTTGATGCCAGGGGCGGGGACAAAATCAAGTGCATCAAACAAAGGGCGGTATACTTGATTTATGTCCTTAAGGCCATCAGTACATCCGGTGCTAATGAACACTTTGACCCCTCATGTTGTTTATAGTCAGTACCTTGGTCCTACAGTAGGGTCACTGCTTTTATAATTGACTAGAGTTCACCTACCAATGGTGTTGTCGATCCATCGCTAACAGTGTCGCATTTTTAATACTCCAGTGTCTTTGATTCTGTTTTATGGTTATTGATGTTTTGTGTGTGTTTACATATCTCAGGCTGTTTAAAAAAACACTTTTCTAACCAATCAGAGGGCTCAGCAGTTCCTGGGCGGAGCCTCAAAAGGTTAGATCAGTGCTGTACTCACCACTGCCCCTAGAGGCTGTGAGAAATAATGCATTGCACTTACTGTGACACACCTGTGGAGCATGAAGCTGTAATTTCTGTGTTTTTTATCTTTTATCTTTACACCCAAAAGACGACTCAAGCCGATACACGTTCATGTATGTCTTTAACTCTATCAAATAAAGGCCATTTACTAGTTTTGAATGTTTTATGCTTTTATGGGTTTTTTCCCCTTGCATGAGCACCAGTAGTTTGATGGACACCTTTTATGAACTGCTCACATGTTCTACATGAGATATTACTGGTTTAAACCAGAGTTATCGTGGCACTCAGTGAAACACCCGTCTGCACTTATGCAATGCCTCTGATACTGTCTCCTCTCTCCTGCAGACAGATGGACAGATAGAGCTTCAGGGCGGTTTGAGAGGAAAGTGAGAGGAAAATGAGAAGAGGGACAAAAGTGGGGTTTGAGAGCAGAGAAGGGGGGGATTTGCTGACTGAGTGATAATTTGAGGATTAGACTTTGGAGCAGGAATCAAACTGAGCGGAGCAAACGTCTTCCCACATCCGCCTGGCACTGCACAGCAAAGTCATTTCCATGGAAATTATACCCCTCCCCCCTGCCCGTTGTTTGTGTCCACTTCGCTGCAGGGTAAATAGCACCTAAACCTTCAGACGCCGAGCGAACAAAATGTACAGAGAGGCTGAAATTATATTCATGGAGATGTGCGTGCTTCCTCGATTCCATCAGTTTAATGAGCTGCGTCTGTAAAACCGACCGGACACCTGCAGGGTCCATCCATTACAGTCGTCCTCTTATTTATCTTCTATCAAAGTGTGATCCAGCCATCGGGCGGGTCAATTAAGAGGCTGGGTTTTTATTTATTTAGTGTGATGGCCTGGCAGAGCTTGCAGTCTTTGCACTTCATTACGGCTTCCTCAGACTTTGGCCAAACTTGGAGACACATATAATTAGTTTCCTGCTTTCAAACATAAACCACGACTCAAAAAAGAAATCAGTCAATTAATAAAATGTGAAAAACTTGTCTCTCTTTAGTTCAAACTTTAGCATCTAATGGTTTATTTTCTGAAATAAGACTTATTATAACTGGGCTGATTATGCTCAGTGTGAGCTCTGTGATTGCAACCACAAATTTGAAACATCGAAATCGTATTTTTAACAAAGCAAAATAATACTTAAAGTTGGCCTTTCTAAACCTCGCAATAAAGCCTGCGATATGTTCAGACTGTGGAGGTTTAATAACTGCAATCAACTCCTCGTGTGTGTTTTTGTCACTCGCCCAACTACAATCAATCAGTCTGTTTGTTCAGATGTTAACAGCTGGGAATTGTTATTAAAAAGGCATTTCTGCAGTGCTTTATTCGACCAAAGTCGTGGCTGGGAAAGACTGCTGGGAAAGACTCGCCAGAGCTGAAAGTTTCCAACTGACTGGATTTCCAGCTTAAACTTTTAGCCGATGCTGTTATCATCAGCTTCATGCTGTTGAAAATGTTGTCTTCTTAGCATCTCAGATTCATTATAGGATGAATAGTTTTATTTAAACTAGTTCAAACCAGTGTAAGGGTAAAATTGTTCATTTTTTAAACATATGTTGCTCTTGTGACTGTAAAATTGTAAATGTGCTGTCTTCAGTTCTGTTCATGTGCAGTGAGTTTGTAGTTAGGATTTTAATATAAAAGTATAAATGTATTGTATTTTAATTTAGCGGCAGTTACTGCTGAGCTGCAAGCTGCTTTGCAGCCCACCTCCATATGCATTTGTGTGGGTGGGGTTGCTTCTGGTAGTATCCCCACCTTATGCTTTCCCAACCTGTGCAGACGTGGGGATGTCCCACGTCAGAGCCAAATATAACATGCAATGTGCTGCCAAATATAAATGACTGCAGCTGGAAAAACTTTACCGCATCATAGGTTGACCCGAATCGTGTGATTTATAAATTCTATTTGCAGGGTCATTTTTCCAGTCATTAAGCAAATGTTATTTTTGACAAGGATACCCCGACTTTTGCAAAGTGATGATTTTCTTGACTAGGTGATAAAAGCCAACCTGGCCCTTTGTGAAAAAAATAATCACCTTCACAGTAATTAGTTCTGTTTTCATGCAAACAAAGAAAAACAGCTCCTTGTCCTTCTGCCCGCTTCTGTTGACATCTTTTTGATCAGTCCATCGTTTTAACGATGAAGAATCTCCACAGTTTCAGCAAGAACTCGTGTTAAAGTGAACCGCTAACACATTTTGACTTTGATTTGCTGTTTACACAACTTTGAGGCTGATTACAGGCACTTAACATGATGAGGGACTTCAAGTATTACGATAATTAGCAATATGTTTGTCATATTTTAGACCCAATTAGTAGCAAACAAGTGGGGTTTGGGGAGTAGTTTGTGCTCTCACACAGGTGATGTGCAGTCCCTGCTTGTGAAGCCTCTAATCTGTCTGTACCTGCGGGGTTTAAAAGCAGAGGTCGTGATATGTGTATGCTAAGTTCTTGGTAACTTATTCTGCTGTGCGTACACGCAACAAAAAAACCAGAAACTCTTCTGCTGAAAGACGACTGTGCAGAATTTGATCTGTCCGAAAAAATGATGAAACCCAGCAGCTCCTGGTAGGTGACTTTCTCTTCACGATGTAATGTGTTCTGGCCCAGCAATAGATCTGCATGATACTACTAGGAAGTATCCCTCTGCTGCAGCGAAGCACGGAAACACTGCCTGGGGAAACCAGAAGCAGAAAAAAGCACTAACTTTGACTTTAAGTTTAAAAGGGGAGCCATTATGCTCATTTCTTACTGCATATTTTTATTCGTAGACTCGACTGGAGTAATTTTGCATGATTCACTGTGTAAAATATTCCTTCATCATACTGATCCTCGGTGCAGCGTCTCAGTTCGTCTGGAAAAAGGCATTTTTAGCTCCTCTGCTTTTAAGCTGGGATTTTTCCAACTGGTTACACTTTATAAACACAAGATACAACAAGTCAGCGACTTTTTGCTCATATTATCATATTTATTATTCTTATAAATGCTGATCCCATTGTTTGAAGCTAGATATGAACATCGCTTTTGAAACAGTATGT
Organism: Pundamilia nyererei; assembly: GCF_000239375.1. Classification (NCBI taxonomy): domain Eukaryota; kingdom Metazoa; phylum Chordata; class Actinopteri; order Cichliformes; family Cichlidae; genus Pundamilia; species Pundamilia nyererei. The sequence continues at coordinate 5,193,188 of NW_005187416.1, forward strand.
ATAGGGCTTTAAAAACAACCAAGAGTGACATGAGAGGCCACTTATACTGTTTCTAATTTTCATACTATATCATATTAAATAGACTTGAAAAAATGTTGCAGGCTGTGACTACACTCTAGTTTCTTACTGCACCATAAAGTGTAGGACATAAAGTGAAGCAGAGCAAAGTTACAGAGGTTTAATTAGAGACACAGCTGAGCGTTTTGAAATTTCCCGTAATTTAAAAAAGTTCACATTTCGTCAGTAACAGCGGAAATGAGGCTTTCTTGTCGGACGTCAGTTAAATTAAAAAACAAACAAACAAACACAGCGGCCGGCAGCGCTGTACATGATGGTAGACTGGTGCGTAATAAGCAAGCGAACAATGCAGAAAACAATTTTTAGATGGGAAACTGGTCTTGAAGTACAGAGAGAGAGCTGTGCATGAAGTGTGATTTAAAGGTCAGAGGGAATTCATGACGATGTTTATGTGAAGTGAAACATGAAGCGTAGTTTGCTGCTGGTTCAGTCAAATTTGGTTGGAGAGAGACAAAACCTGCAGCTTCAGAATCAGCGCAAAAAAAGACGTAAACACAGAGCGCAGACCCGCCGACGCATCAGAATCAGTGAGCTGTCGGCTTTCAGCCCGGCGGCGTGTCCGTGTCCGTTTAGTCAGGTGAGAAAGCTGACGTCTCACTGATCCTGATACGTCTGCGGCCGCGCTCTGTGTTTACATCTTTGTGCAGAATCCTGCTGTAGTTGATGTTTTTAGCTGTTTGGTGGTTGTCGAAATTTTGTGAGGTTTAGCCTGAGATTCTGGTGTTTCGTACAAAATTAATTTATATTTAAAAATCGATTCAGGATTTTAATGAATCGATATTATTCACGCTAGAATCGATTTTAATCAGAAGATCGATCATCAAAACCTACCCCTATTCTCATCGTATGCGTCTGTGTTTTTTAATCTTTGCACTGGGAGTCCAGCAGACCAGCTGATCTGCACCACCTTGAAGATGAGAGCTCTGACATGATTAATCGTTACATTGTAAACTAACTCCAAAGCTGTTCCCGGTCACAAAATCTGGAAACAACATCATACATCTGCTGCTATCAAAGCTTGAACATACAATTAGTGAAATAACCATTACAAATCTTATAAATGGTGAACTTTAGTTTGCTGTTTTTATTCTCAAAGGCGCCAGTATTTCAGCTGTATTTCCAAAGAACGGTGCATAACTGTACAAAACGTCCGTTCTCTTTCTGTAATCTTTGTTGTTCTATAACCTTTAACTGTCTTTAGTTTTCACCTTTGCTGTGAAGGTTGTGATCTCTTTGCTTCTCCCTTTTCTTTCTCTCTGTCTCCCTTCATGCTTCCTCGCTCTCTCATCTCTTCTCCATTCTTTTGATGTTTTTCAATGTTTTTTTTTCCTGAGAGGTGTTTTAGCTTCTCCTGCTTTGTCTGTCTCTTGTCTTTTCCACTTTTGTCTCCCTTGTTTCTGTTCTTCTGTGTGAGCGTACCTATTGCTGACTTCTTTTTTTTTTTTAAACTCTGTCACGTCCCTGAGAGAGTACAGCATGACCGATTGGCACTTACCAAAGAAATTGTTGTTCTAAATAGTCCCAGACTCCCAAACAACGCAGCAGTGTGCATACAAATGAATGCTCGGTCCGCATCAGAGAAGATGGACAACCGCGGCGAGCACCTATAATGATGATGCTGTAGATGAGCGCAGAGTGCAGTAAATACCACAGATGTTTACCGGAAACCATCTTTGAAGTGCAGAGAAGTCAAAACCGCCATCAGTCAGCTTGTGACGGCACAGGAAATGAATGCAAAGAGGTTTAGAAGAATCAGATTGTATAATACATGAAAATCCTGACGGGCTGCATGTGTAATATGCTAAATCAGTGACCTCACTATAATTAAATATACTCGAAAATGGCCTGTTGGTGTCTACCAAAGCATTAAGAATTAACTAATTAGTAATTATGATGTAACGACAGAGGGGGAACAAAAATCAGAAATATGTCATTTGAGTCCTGCAGAGTGAGACGTGTCAGCGTCTGACAGGATGACATTTTCCAGTTTCACAAAATACTGATGTGAATCTGTCACATCTGGGCTGTATTCTCAGTGTGATTTCTGCTCTTGAGTAACATCTGGGCAACTTATTTCCAGAGTTGCCCACTTGTTGTTTTTACCGGGTCACCCCACTATAGCACACTCAAACTGACCCCTTTGTGGAGAGAAGCGGTGTTCCCTTGAGTCATGTCCACATGCTTCATTGTTATGTGTTTCTATGAATGGTGAGCCCGAGTTTGTCATGAAACAAACTGAGATGGTGTAATGAATGAAGCAAGCACGGTGGATCAGCGGTTTGCACTGCAGCCACAGAGTATAAGGCAAGAGGTTCCTGTGTTTGGTGTTTACCTCAGATGTGACCAGTGAGATAATTTGCTCCATTATCGATTCCTCCCGCCTCCATGTAATATCTTCTTTCCCCTTTAAAGAGGACATGAAACACTAAAGACTTAAAAGCTAATTTACAGCACTGAGCTCTGCTCTCAACAAATCACTGCTCAAAGTTACAGTTTAAAAACGTGTTTAGCGCCATCTTCTGTCAGTATGGAACATGACGTCATGTGGTTGGTTGGTTGCAGCTAATAGACTTGCATTAGTTTATGTTAGCTAACTAGGGACAGAATCGATAACTCAGAGTAAGATAACGACACTAAAACTAGAAATCAGTTTAAGTGGATCACTTTAGTGCTGCTCCTGGCTGGAACGATGAGTTTTATGCTAAGAAACCGAGGATCTACTGTCCACTTTCACTGTAGCTGTGTCCCAAAACGTTGGCTGCATCCTTCGGA
>NW_005187416.1:5196643-5202696 GCF_000239375.1 Pundamilia nyererei
GTTTTGGGACACAGCTGTCTCTTTAGCAGTAAGTGGCTGTTCACTTTGTGGCTAGCTGCCAAATGAGGACTGTGTGGAGAAGAGCCTGTTTGAGTCACCAGACCGACAGCCTGGACTCCACATTCCAGCTTTTCCTCATCAGGCCGGTGTACCGAGCCGTGCAATCAGCTGGCAAAGCAGATGTTCACGAGATGCGATCAGCGTTATTTTATGCAAAATCTTCTTCAAGATGGATTTCATGTGAAGAACTAAAAATCAATAGATGTTCTGACATTTCATGAACCGACTGAGTTGAGTGGGAAGTTTGCATGTTCTCTCCATGCTGAGTGTCTTCTGCTACTGCACACCAGCTGGATGCTGCTCATGTGTTGATGATGCTCAAAAACAGCTTCTTAATCCTGACAGTTTAACTTCTTGGGTTTTATAACTTCTAAAGGTTATCATTTTTAACCGTGCATAAAAAAATTAACAAATATATTTCAAAAGTAACAACAGTGTGGGAAGAAAAAAAGCCACAGTCACCCCAGAGGCGGCTTTGGAGAGGATGTGGAGCACATGCACGCAGGGTTTAGTTCAACTCGACAGCCAGTCTGTGCTCGTTAATAGACTGACTAAATCCTCTTCCACTCAGCCGCTGTCGAGATCTGTCGAGACAAACCCTCACACTCACTTACCCTGCCTTTGTCAAAGGTCACATAACCCTCCCCCTGGTTTCATTCAGCGGTGGAAAACAAACCAAAACTTTAGGATTCGGTAAAATCTCTGAAGAGCAACTCCAGCATCCGACCGTTGTCCGTTTTAGCTCTGAGGATCCCTCTGTGATCCCTCCACTGTTCGAGGTTTTGATATTTACCCTTCTTTGTCCAGCGCTGTAAACCTAAACACTAAAAGTATTTAAGCAGATTAGTTGCACTTTTAGCTAACTAGCAACATTATTTTAGATTAACTTAAATTTAACTCAATCTTGTCGATTTAGGCTGAATTATATTGTTTTAATATGATTTATGATTTTATCCTCAACATGACATGGCTCAAAGCGATGCTCCCCTATTAGCACTCTCCACTGTAGGAAACTAAAGTGAAAGCAAAGACCATCAAAGATCGAGGTTTGAAAAAGCAAAGCTGTAAATGCTGAGCCGTATAAGATTTTTACATCATATTTATTGCTAAGGTGCACTTGTTTTCATATTAAATAAACAAAGCAGTGACGTGGGTGCTGCTGTGAGAGCACAGACAGGTCAGTGCAGTGATGCGGCGATGCTTCGCTCAGCGACATCATTTCAAACTGTCTCCAGTTAAGTTTTGCAAAACAAACGAGGTCATGTTACAGAGTGACTCTGCTTGTGTTCTAATTAAAGAACAGCAGACAAAGACCTGTCGAGTGTGGGTAACATAGAAACAGCCTGTCCGTGAGGTTGTATAAACTAAAAGAGTTTGAATTAACTTCATAACTAATAATGATTAAAGTTTAATGAAGAGGTACAAGTAGACCGTAATTAAGACATTGAAACCACGCAAAGTTCATAAAAAGTTTTGTTTCAGTGTTTTAATTACTGCATGTATCTTTACGTTGTCTTCTTAAACTTTTTAATGTGATGTGGTGAGTCCGGCTCCTTTCTGTGTGGAGTCGGCGTGCTCTCCCCGGGTCTGCGTGGGTTTCCTGTGGATACTCTGTCAGGTTACCTGGTGAATCGGCCGTAGGTGTGAATGCTTGCCTGTCTCTACGCCTCGCCATTATGTGCCTTTTAACTCCGTGCTGCACTGAAGGTTCAGGAGGTTCATTATTTGGTCCCATTTGTGCTAAAAACCAAAGGGCTCACATCACTCTAAAGCACTTTGGGTAAAAGTGCTCTTCACAGAGAGCGCTCTTGAAAAATAAGTGAAATGTGCTTTCATGCAAGAGACACAGTGAAAGCTGATACATTGTAAGTTTTTCCTCAAACTTGTTAATGAATGGAGGCATGTCAGGCTGGAAAACAGACGGCATGTGCAGCTTAGAAGCACTGCAGTGGATTTTATTCTCTAATCTATACTGGACATAAAGTTAACAGAATCTGAAAACACCTAAAATGTATTTGCGTCATGACAGAGTGTCCACTGTGGTTTAATGATGGCTTCATGTATATCGATGTCGTTCAGTTTTGGATTCCTGTTGTCACTGTCTTCAGTCCCAACCTCAGCCTTTTCTCTCTGTTTCCCATCCTTTAAAAATGGCTTCTTCACAGCTAACCTTGCACTGAGACCATTTGTGATGGGGCTGATGTCCAAAGACTTTGAAAGACCTTCAGGACGTCTGGAGAACAACTGCTAAAGGTCACTTTAAAAAAAATGACAAGTGTGGCTCCTGGGAAGAAAATAAAAAGTGCGGTAAATGCAAACTTGCAGGACGTTGTTGTATCGCACGGCTAAAACAACAGTTTCTAAAACTATTTCTGTAATTCTGTACATGCATGATAACAGATCACGCTCTTCACTTCATCACTTAATAAGATAAGATAAGATAACCTTTATCAGTTACACACGTGGGAAATTTTCACATTTGTTAGTGGTGGATAAATGAAAACACACTATTACGATATTTCCAGATAATGTGCGGTTTCCATGGAGACCGCGGTTACCTGCCACTTCATTTGATGACATTTGAAGACTACAAAAGATCATTTCACCTGTTAATGAGTTTCCTAAGTCATGCACCTCATCACCAAAGGTGAACAAATATTAATTTGAATAGCGACCGCAGAGCAATGTCACATTCAGATCCCGATCATCACTCTGGATCAGTAATATTTTCCTGCTCTTAAGTACATTCGCTATATCAGTTGTTTCATACAGCAAACCACTTTGCTTTAACCTCCTAGGACCTGGCGTCCACATATGTGGACATCACATTTTGGGTTATGTAGACCAAAATACTCAATTTTGCTCTACATGGGCCTGATATCCACTTACGAGGACATTATACTGCTACTGTTCTATCAAAATTTTAAATGAATATGATCATATGTAGCTCTTATTTTTCTTAAAAACAAAAATAAGGTAAAAAACAAAAACTGGTAATTCTTTGTTTTTACATTCATTGGGCCCCAATCAGCCCAAATATCAAAGAGAAATTAAAAATGCATGCTGTGGAAAAGTTCGGGTCTTAGGAGGTTAAGGCACAGCTTGCTCTTTTTGCTGTCTAATTTTACTTGAATTTTATTTACCAACACTGGAGCGCGGCCAGTAAAAATGTTCCAGAAGGCACCAAACACAGTCTAGTTCAGATACTGGGAGCCCAGCAAACAGCTGTTGGTAACAGCTGCCCCTGCTGGAGCATCTGTCAGTGCAGCCACTTTGACATTAAACCAAAACAACCATAACAAAAGATGTACGTTCTGTTTATGCCTGCTTCCAGTTTTAGTTACAGTTTTGGATATAATCCACACCAAATTAGACAAAAGCACAGTTTGGGCTTCTGAGGACCAGCTGAACATCAGTGTACCCATCTCCTGATGGCACGCCTACCACAAAGCTCACATCATCTTCAGCTGGTTTGCTGGAAATGAAGATGAGTTGAGCTCCACCATCACTAGATGTCAGCCTAACAGAGCACCTTTGGGTCATGGATGTGCAGACGACAACGGTGTCATGTCAACATGGCCGAAAAAAAATAAGAGGTGAAGAATTAGAAAGTGATTCTGTCATAACTGGATCAGTGATGAAAACGCAGTGTTTCTTTTTTGCCCTGCTCACACTGAAATATTCATTATGGTAATGACAGAATGCCATCTTTAGCAAATATGTTCTTTCCTGACGGATCGTCGATGCCGAAGCCTGATTTAGAGCTGCAAGAACTGTTTTTATTTGGTAAACCCCTGCTGATCTCGAAAGGCATGTGGAAGCCCACAGCAAACACCAGTCACGCTTCCAAGAATGCGTTTCCAAGAAGCTGCTTTTGGCTGTGAGATTAATATTTATTTACCGTGGTTTTGGAAAGACGAGTCGTGTGCCATCTGGTTGATTCTCAGAAAATTCACAAGCCCTCTCGGAAAAATCCCACAAGGACTCATCGGATAGGCAGAAAGATGCTGCTAACGGATGCACAGCTAAGCCAGTAGGAGGTGTCTGATATTTCCTGGATCGCAGTCAGTTCCTGTATAATACCAACGAACAGAGACTGAGGCACTACACCAGCTACGATTTCTACTGGAGAGGATCCCCTGTCTTTGTGCCAGCAGTACTTTGCAGCACAGAACAGAAGTTTCACTCGTCTGCAGCTTCAGAATAGCAGTTAAGTCGAGTTGTTGCGCCACACTGATGCTGATTAAAGAGCCGAAACACATAAAATACTTGGAAATTACTAGAAGAAATATATATTTGTTATTAAACACAGAATTTAAGTGAAAAATGTGCAAATATGGAAAAAATGTTGACAATGGCTGTAAAGAAAAATTGTGATGTGAAGTTTTGTTCCTACAGACTGCACATTGTTGGATATCTTGACATGAAATCTGGCAAACGAGAATTTTATCGGGACGAAAATGAATGAAATGCATTGCAATAACTGTGCATTCAGTTGGACTATTCACATCAGCAAAGCAGCAAAAACAGGCATCAGAGTCTGAACTTGCTGATGGTCCTGAAATAGCCTGTGCTCGATACATCTGCACCAGGAAAATGTAAACTCAACAAGGTTTCCATCCATGTTGGAAAAGCTTTCAGAGAGAGGTGATGAACTCTGATGAAGAGACCAGGGCTGATGTGCTGAATGTGCGGCCCGTCGGTCACCAGAAGGATACTTTTTGTGGAAGTCACTGACATTTCCTTCTCTTCACTGTGTTTAAACAACATCCTCGTGGACTTTTAGATTACCGGTCTACTTACGGGGTATTTTGTTTTTGAATCACAGCTCATTGCAAATCTGTTAAATGCCAATTTGTTGTTGGGTGGTTTGACGAAACAATCGTGAATCTGGTGTCTGGGCTTTGCAAGGCTGCTTTGGATGTTAGCGTTATTTTACTCAATTCAATTCTATCCAATTCAATAATTTATTGTCCCGCAAGGGGAAATTTAGTTTAGCAGCAAGGGCAACAATAAGAGTAAACAAAGCAATAATAAAAAGTGACGAGACAGTTAGTTACTATTAAGGAGACGGGTGCAGTAGCGATAAAAGAAACCTGGAGTTGTTTGGTCTTCCTCACAGGTACTCTAAAACGACGACCAGAGAGCAACAAGTCGAACTCGCTGTGGAGTGGATGCTTAAAACAATTAACAATAGATTGAGCCTCACAGCACCTGTTTGTTATAAATGTCCAAAAGTCCGTCTTGCCAACGTCCTGAGATTTTGCTGGCTTTTTTTCCCAAAACTCAAGTCGATCCTTGTTCTTCTGAGTCATGTTACCAAACCAAGCAGCGATACAGAAAGAAATACAAGATTCAATAAAACTACAAACTATACTAAAGATGAAGTTGACTTCATGAACTCTTTTCTTGGGCCCTCCTGTAACTGAACCACAGCTCATTGCTTCACAGAGAGGAAAACCCACTCTGACTTTAACTCTGCCTCCTGTCATGTGCTGCAACTCGAAGCAGCTTTTAGACGTCTTAAACCCCCTCAGAACAAGCTACGCTAACATCCATGTACTAGTTTCCCCATCGAGACCAGCATCCTGCACTGAGTGATGCTTTTATAGGCCGCGATGTCATTAAAACAAGTACTAACACAATGTGAGACTAAAACGACATGTTAACACAAAATCCGTGGATTCGCTGTAAATATAAATTTGCATTGTTATTCCCCTCCAGCCGTCAGCGTCGGCCGTTATATGTAAACACAAATAAGCTGTGAAAAGTTCAGCAGAAGTGCTCTGCGACTAAAGTTATTGTTGTTATTATTCAACACCGATACTTCCCCCAAGGCTGCTTCCACGGCCGAGCGTATGAGTGTTTATGGTTCATGACACAATTATGATTAAGATGTTAGCCTCTCACTGCCAGTAGCTGGTAAGGAGTGAGCAAATAAAAAGTGGGGTGGGGGGAGAAGAGAGCGAGCGAGCGAGCAGGGAAAAAAGACA
>NW_005187416.1:5203924-5204876 GCF_000239375.1 Pundamilia nyererei
AGGAAAAACTCAGCACCCGTGGAGCATGAAAGTTTACACTATGTGCAACGAGTGTGCAAGCGATTAGGGGTAACATTAGCAGCCTAGAGAAATACGATTTAATAATAAAAATAATATTCCCTACAGTGGTAGAAAGGAAAGAAACAGCCTCCTTCACTACCAACAGAGACACACAGGGGTTAAATGCAGGGATTTAGGGCCTCATGTTATTTTTGGTGATGGTAAAAGCAGGAAAAGTCGATCCCAGGAGCCTCTTTATGCTGCCAAGGAAATGCTTCTTCATCTTTACCTCCCAGTCTGCTGCCTCTCTGTCTAAATACTGCCATCATGTCAGCTCTTCCCGTTTCTTCCCCTCATTTACCCCCCCACCGCCCTACTCTCTCCCCACCCCTCCCTGTTTCTCTTACCCATCACTGCCTGTCTGAGCACACTTTGGAGGGTGTTCAGCTCTGTCTGGTTGAAGTCCAAAACATCTAAATCACCACAGGGGGTGCCGATCCAGACTCGGAGCTTGGCAGCGTCACTCCCACTTCTTTCCGATTCTCTTTTCCCTCCGCTAATACTTGCGTGTCTCTTGCCGAAAGCCACATCTTCAGGTTTTATTTTGCTCTGCTTTAATGTGATGACGTTCTCTCTACTCCTCTCCGCGTTAAATCCAGTCTGTGATTAAACGTTTTAACAGATAATAAATTCATGCTAGCAGAGAACCTGTTAGCTTTGGTGACATTAAAGATTAAGTTACTGTAATTATACTTGTGAAGTACAGCCTCAGGGCTCACGGGCCTATCTGTTCATAAAGGTAGATCTATGATGAGGTTCTGCTCTGTATGGCTCGTATGTCTGAGGGCACGTTTTCAGCTAAAATTAGCAAACACTGATGTTTCTGTGCTTGTGGCATGCAGACAATAGCACCTGCATGTGTTAGATGTTCTGCTGCATACTTTTTACACAC
>NW_005187416.1:5213800-5215856 GCF_000239375.1 Pundamilia nyererei
CAAAGTTCACGTTGGTGTAAACTGGACTGAGTAAATAGATCACGACTTTCTCTCAGGAGACACGGGGTCTTCTTCAAAGTAAAACAACAAGTGATGTTGATTTTATTAAAAATTTGTGTAGAAAGGGTTTAGGATTAAAATTATTCCATAGCTTGTGATATCACGATAACATGATTGGTCAGCTAATGGTCCAAGAGACCATTAGTCCAACAATACCAACAGACTGTGACGCACAGACCCTTAAACCCATAAAGAGAAGCCGCCTTTCTTCATTTCCATGCTCATAGATGACATACCGTGTTAGAGCGTGAGTGAGACGGGGCTGTCGCTCCCAGCCTGTCAGTTTCGAACATGCAGGATTGTTTTTGTGAATCAGAAACATCATCTGTTCCCTTTTAGTTCCCAAACCTAATGTGTGAAACACTAGAGTCACCACCACACCTCCAGCCTTCTAACACAGACATTCCAGGTGTCCAGAAGGAGACGGAGCCGAGTCTGACTACCAAAAATACCCACTTTCTTTCACTTACTCTGTATTTAAACATTAGTTGTTATTCGTCCCCGGCTTGCTCCCTGCACCCCCAACCCATGGTAGCCAGGTTCCTGCAGTGATAGTTGGATGATGCAGTATTAAATTACCTAAATAGTGTCGATAGCAAACATTGTTAGTTTATTTTGTTTGTAAATACATATTTTATTGTAATGCCTCATATCTAAATACTTCCTGAACGAAAGCCTGTTTAGATGGGAGGCAGCTTTCATCAGAGTTTCATCACATTTCTTCTGCTCTTTGCGCCCACTGACTTTCACTGCATCACTGCTGATCTCTGATGGTTTTGTTGAGTTTTACAAAAGGAGCTGAAAAACTGAGGCTGTGGTGCTCCAACTAAAGAAAACGCTTGAGCTTGGTCTGTCTGGAGGTTAAAGCGGACCTTTTCCAGTCATTTCCAGGTTTTTTGTTTGTTTTTCTACCAGAGCAGCTTTGCATGATTCACAGTTCAAAATAATCCTTATTTGAATCCTACTGGGAATTGATCCTACTCTGCTCAGGATGTCTTCATTCTGTGAGCCAAAAATAAAAGCAGAAATTCTACAATACTCATCTCATAATTGAGCTGTGTTCAATATGAGCATCTGTCATTGCAACAGTAACATTAACACAACAGAAAACAGGGAAAAGCACAATAGGTTCCCTTAAATGACCAACAGTCTGGGAAGTGTTTGCTTTGCATTCAGCTGATTACGATTTATTTCCACTTGCTTGTTTACTCACACATTGAAATGGCCAATAAACTCCCTCTGGCTGTCAGCCATTCCATGTATTCAAACATTTGGAGGCATGCAAGCCCCAATAATAGCCAATCCACTGGCAGCAGCCATCGGGTCCTGGTACCGATCCACATGTTGTCTATAAAAGTCCTAATGTGGAGCTGCCCGACTATTTGGCAGCAGGAATGACCAATAACATTTAGTAAAACCTCATTTCTCTCTCTAATCAGGGACAGACTTTGTTTTTCCACAATTGGGTTTTCTTCAGGGTCTCTGAATGAATAGTTGGCTGAACAAGTGGCACCACTGGAAAGCAGCCGTGAAGGGAAAAAGACTCAAAGGCCAATGATTTTGATTTGCCTCCAATTTGCCACTTATTTTCTTCCTCCCTAGCTCTTCAGCTCCACTTTCTTAACGTGCACACACACACACACACCTCCGCTCTGATGAGATTGGCCATTATTTTTGCTTGAACCCAGCCCCATACTCGTTTCTCAGTCAGCCACTAGCCTAAGAGGTTATTGGAAAGCTATCAGAACTCTTTGTGCATGGATGGAAATTGTGTAGAAAGCACAGAGGAGAGAGCCGTTATATTTCATCACTGCAGTGCATTTATTTGATTTGTGATATACTTTGTGAGGCGAGTAGATCCACAGCGTAATACTGTAGATGTAAAGGAATAAGAACCCACTAACGCAATGTGCACTTTCCTGAAACTTTGAAAACCATTAGCAATTTGTTATTGCGTTTGAATTTTTGAATAATGTTGCCATCTGTCTGTCGAGCC
>NW_005187416.1:5216348-5218075 GCF_000239375.1 Pundamilia nyererei
AACGGTATTGAGCTGCTCAGGCTGATGCATTCTCTCACTTTACTACTTCTAAAAAACATGCTTCCAGTTTTAGGCAAAGATACGGAGACTAAGAAATTTATCTTTGCATACAATAAGTTGAAGAATAGTTCATTATTTCCTAGTGTCATGCTCTAGTCTCTTCGTTTCTGCCTCTGTGCTTCCTTGTGTAACGTTTTGTTTTCATGTCTGTGCCTCTCATTGTTTCAGTGTCAAGCCCACGTCTCTGTGCTTGTCTCGTGTTTCCTGTTTTACTTTGACAGTCTCGTGTGCCGTGTTACTGTTTTCAGTTTGCTTCACCCGGTCTCGTTGTGTGTGATTACTCCCAGCTGTGCTCTCCTCCTGTGTCTCATTCCCTCGTTATCTCTCTGTATTTAAGCCCTCTGTCTTCCTCTGTTTGTTGTCGGATCAGCTGTGTATCTCCTGCTGTATTTCGCCATATTCCAGGGTCCATGATCCTTGTCGCTGGTTTTCATGTGCCGTCCTCCACGTCTCAGGTCTTTGGTTTTTTTATACTTATTTTTGTAGTTGCTCCCAGTTTAGGTTTTGTTTAGTTCTTTGTCGCTTTCTGCTTTTGTTTGTATTCGTTTCCTGCTGTCATTAAAATACACTATCACTTTAAGGTCATCATCAGTGTCTATGTTGGTCGATACTCTCTTCACTCCTTGACAAATAGTTTATAATATGGTATGGGACAGTATGGTATTATGTAGTAGAACATGTTATGATATAAATTAACTATATCCTATTAAAATATCCTATTTAAGTCACTCTTTAATCATTGGTGTGGAATAAAAGTATATAATGTAATCAAGAAATATTTACAGCAATTGTGTGTTTAGTGAATATTTCAGTGGAAATATTCACTAAAGGGAAATTATTTCCGGTTAAGCTAGTGCGGTCGACCGTGCACGTTCGATGACACGTGAGGAAAAGTAGGAGTAGCCCTTTCTCACTGCAGGCTGTAAACATTCTTCTCTGTCTTATATAAGAGGTGTGTAGCACATTATTAAAAAGATGAATGCACATTTTAGAGTTGAGTAAAATAGCACAAAGACACTGGTCCACAGAGGTGTGGAAAACAAATTCAGTAATTATCCTTCAGCGCATACAGGTGGGAGGTGGAGTCTCAGTGGGGGGCATTGTTTCTGTAGTTGTTCCTGCTTGCTGCAGACGTTGCTTCACCCTTCACCACCCTGACTGGAAACACATTCAGTACAGAAACGTTCAGATCGTGGAAGGTTTTTTCTGAAATGTGACACATTTACACATGAATGGATGGGAACACACACACACTTCTCCATCTGACTTGATGCTGGTGTCACTGGGAGACTTGCTTTCCTGCCAAGCTGCCGAGGCTGTCGTCTCCACAACACCTGGAGAAGCTTGGCAACTCCTGAAGCATTCTGTGTGCGTTTGTGGGGGTTTTTCTTCAAGGACTTTTTCAGTTCAGTTTGTTTTGTTTCTGCAAAGCAGATTTTGTGGGAGTTGCACAAAACCACATCAAATCAAGATATTAGCTTTATTTCTGAATGAAATTGAAAGTTGAGTGGCGTGGCCCGAGGATTTGGGGGAATTAGAAAGTGTTTTTATTCACTTCAACTCGGCTTCATCTCAAAGTTTATTCACTACTTGTTTCCAAATTTCTTTCTGAAGACTTTAACTCTGCGCAAACTTCTTTAATTTTCTCAGCTTAACAAATGTTTGTG
>NW_005187416.1:5219418-5221358 GCF_000239375.1 Pundamilia nyererei
GGACCATACACAATGAGATTTCCCCATTTTTGCTGACTGGTGTTTTGGAGTCTCCTCTGTAGCCTTCAGCACTCTCTCACCGGGGCCCTGTCTTGTGCCATTTGTTTCAGTTAGCGAGTAATGTGTGTGGTTGTCAAAAACAATTGGCTTGGGTGGTGTGAGGCACGCACTCCAAAGCGCGACCGACAGTAAATTGTATTTTTCCACAGAGTTATTAGGCCATTATTATGGCGCTAGAAGTGAACAATGCCTCCTCATCATCAAAGGCAGACAATTAGAATCATCATTAATCGCTGCTATCGGCACATCAATGGGGCAAGGGGTTATAATGGAGTTATAGACCACTTATGGGGTAATCAATCAATGGGATTGCTAACTAAACTCTCTTTCATTGTGCCAAGGACTGAGTGGCCAGTCAGTGACTCAAATGAGAGCTATTGGATAGGAGTATGTGAGAGGAATGTTTACGGCATGTTATTTGTAGTAATGTTCAGTTGTGTCCAATCTCTTATCTTAAAGTCATTTTCCTCTGTGGCTCTGCAGAGCTGCATCCAAGCAATCATAGTCAGCTCTACCCTGCAGCCCCAAGGGGCTACAATAATGGCTGAATACATAAAGGCCAGATTAGAGTAAATTGATGCTGTTATTGCTGTTCCACACCAGCACCAGTGGAACATTTAGCAGCTAAACAGGCAGACAGTTTTCTCAGGAGACGGTGAAGACCCAATAAGAGCTCAAAGACAAACGATGATTGGACCGTGATGAATAGAAATGTTGCTCTTTTGCCTGATGAATGCTGAAATATTTACCATTACTGTTTGAAAGATGTTGCGTCAGTGCGACCAAAACATGTTTTTGATGCCAGTGGTGCTGAAAAGGCCACCCGCACTAATCCAACACTTCATTGGTTACTTCTTGCTGAGACTGGCTTTGAAAACTTCCATAAAGCTTGGTGGCATTCGGTGAGGTACATTTGGGTACAGTGAACTCATGTTCAAGAAACCAGTTTGAGATGATGTTTGATTTGTGACGTGACGTATTAACCTGCTGCAAACATCCTTTATCTGATTTCGGTGAGCTTGTATGAACTGCACCCTCCGTTTCAGCTAACAGGGATGGTGTTCTGCTGCTGTAGCTCGTCTGCTTCAAGGCTTAAAATGTTGTTTCTGCAAAGATGCTCTTCTGCTCACCTTCATCGTGGTTATTTGAGTTACTGAAGTCAAAATCCCAGATTAAACCTGAAGTTATCCAGCCAAGTCCTGCTTTATACTTTAGGCCTCTGGAAGAATCCTGTGTGAAGCCAAATGTCAGAAATGACTATTTTTTTTGCAGTTTGTGAAGCACATTGACCCACTGATTAAATACACGGTGTTTATTTTAGGAGTGGGTCCTAAAACTGAGAGGGGAGTGGATTGCCCGTTTTGTACTTGTGATGTTTTATGTAGTTGGTTTTGTGCTGTTTGGTTTTATTTGCCTTTCACAGATCTGTGACTACTGCAGCTTTAATGCAGCTTTAACTACGCAGATGCCCTGTAATCTCTTCAGATGAAACGGCAGCCCACAGGGGACAAAAACACAGCATCATGACACTTATTTGCCTTATAAAAGCTATCCAAATAAACAATGTTGTCAGTGCGAACCGGGCTTTCAGCAAACCCCAGAGAAACAGTCTTGTTAGCAGTACGCAACCCTAAGGTCAGCGTGCTGCCCTCGGCTATAATCCTTTCTTATTCTCTGTCTCCTCTCAGATGACCCAAGAACAGTGCACTCATAGGAACAATGTCCAGAGTTCAGAGAAACCACAAGTGTACAAAGTGGGAATATACGGCTGGAGGAAACGCTGCCTTTACTTCTTCGTCCTGCTGCTGATGATCCTGATCCTGATCAACTTGGCACTAACTATCTGGATCCTCAAAGTCATGAACTTCACCATAGTAAGT
>NW_005187416.1:5221866-5223346 GCF_000239375.1 Pundamilia nyererei
TTATGTTACATGAAATATGAAGCTAATGATGGCCCATTCAGAATCATTAGATACTGAGCCTTTGAGGTTCATCTCTGTAACCGCGCGACATTTAAACCTCTGCTTCACTCCGATGCCGTGCTTTTATTTATTATTTATTCATAACACATCAGGGCTCGCTTGTTCATAAGCTCCAGATGTGATAGCTTTTTAAATTTTCATGCAGTTGATTGCACTCTTTGTTGGTGAAATGCTCTGACTGCCTCTGCAGGTGGTTTGAGTGATGAGAGAAACGTCAGGCGTCTCGGACTTGTTTTGAAATTACAGCTAATTTCAGAAACTGTCTTTATACGACTTCTCTGTATAACTCCATTTTCAGCTGCGGTCCTTTTTTCTTCTGCTCCTCCTTTGCAACTTGTCTCCATCTTGTAAAAAAACAAAAAACAATCACAAAACAATTTGTTCTCACCACACAGACTGCGTTTTGTCTAACTGAACCTGATCTAAAGGATAAAACCTGAACTGTAAAGCTGTCGCCCTCCTCCTCCTCCTCCTCCTCCTCCTCCTCCCAGAGCTCCTCCATGCTACCACTACATCAAACAAAACAAACGCTTGGAGCTCCGCTTTTTCACATATGAATAACTTTACCGGAGAATCACACAGCAGACTAATTTGCATCAAGATTGCTCTATTTTCTGTGCTAAGCAGGCACTGCCGGATTGTTTTCATACAGCACTTTCCACAGATCCCATTTGCTAAGCAGTATTTTTATATATTTAACGTAGATGAGCTTTCACTCTGTTGCAGACATTTTGTGTCATTGTCTGCTACATATCCAAGTGGAAGTCTTTAACAACAGATCTGAACTGCTAATGTTATCTGAACCACAGGCCTGTTAGTATCCCAGCCTCCTTCATGGCAAAAAAACGGTTCATTTAGATTCAATTCAGTTTTGCTTACATAGTAAAAAAATCACCCGACAGTCTCCTCAATGCATTTTATATTGTGAGGTAAAGACCCTAACAATCACACAACCCCCTGTGAGCAAGCACCAGGTGACAGTGGGAAAGAAAACTCCCTTTTAACAGGAAGAAGCCTCCTGCACGACCAAGGAGGGGCGGGGCCATGTGCCACGTGCAGTTAGGGGTGAGCAGAGGACGACAGGACAAGGACACACTGTGCAAGAGAGACAGAGATTATTAATAACCATTGCAGAGTGGTGTATAAACAGTGCATCATGGGAAGCCCACAGCAGCCCGGACCTACTGCAGCGTGAAAACGGGAGGATTCAGGGTTACCTGATCCTGCCTTAACGATATACTTTATTAAAAAGGAAAGTTTTAAACGTAGTGAGGGTGTCTGTCTCCTGAATCCAAACTGGCACCAGTGTCACCAGTGTAACCAGCAGCAATGCTCCCGTGCACAGCAGATCCTGTCTAACCTCTTTTATCGATTAACGCTTCAGATCTATTTTTGGCTTCATGATGCAAATTGTTAACAT
>NW_005187416.1:5225296-5233596 GCF_000239375.1 Pundamilia nyererei
AATCTTGGACTTGAAGAGATTGAAATTTGCCGTCTCACCTATTTTATCATCAGCAAATACAACAAATCAAATTTAGAATTTTTGTTTTTATAGCAAAGACTTTACAAAAGGCTTTTATATTAACAAAAAACAGCGTCATCAGAGCAACAAACTAAAAGGTTCTGTTGAAGATGTGTAATCTAATATCTACTGCATGTGCTCGTGCGCATCTTTAATCCCACTTAACTATTTGGCAGTTCATGTTTTTTATACATCACAAATTGTGTGCGTAATAAATGTTAAACTGATCCTTACACAGCCCAGCTCATCCAAATCAACCGCGTTGCTCTCTAAGACTCCGAGATGAGCTTTAAGTGCCTCAGACTGTTCCTCTTTCCCTTCTCTCCCGTTTATTTCTCCTTGCTGTTGTCGTCTGTCTCCCTGCTTAGTAATCCACTGTCCCCGTGACGAGTCAGATGCAACAGAGTACAAGACACATTTTCAGTACACTGCACATAGAAACACGTGCGCGCACAACACATGGCCGCTGCTGTGAATAAAACATGAAGTCTGCTTCACAGCGGGGCTTTAATATGAGATCTACATAAATCAGAAAGCAGTTTCTCTGAAGCTGAGCCGTATGCTCTGACAGAGCTGCACAGGGAATGTTAGAATGTTTTTAATGCGTCACCCTGCTGAGTATAGAATAAGGAAATCATTTGAAATGTGGTAGATGGTTTTCAAAAGGGAAGGACTTAAAGTCGCAGCAAACCAAGGAAAGACACGTCTGCTTCCACCTCCAGCTCCAATCAGCAAGTCCCTCTGACAGAGGTGGACCCCACAACAAATTAAACATTAATTATTATTTTTATTAGAACTATATTCCACCTGACGTCCTATGTGCCAATGTAGGTTCTCCTGGTCGAAAGAAGAATTGGTTTGGTGGCTTTCACCACCTACGGTCATCCAGGAAGTTAGTCCCTGTTTTTCTTTTTAGCATTTCTGTAGCAGGTGAACTTTTTCCGGGGTGGGGTTAACCCCACGTCCTACCCTCCCCTTTTTTTTAATCTGGGTTTGGGACTGGCAGTGGCGAAAAAGATGGCGCTGGGTAGGGCGCGCTCTATGCATACCACCAACCAACATCACTAGTCAGGCAGAGGAAAGCAAAAGAGAGAAACACCTGGTGACGGACCTCGAGGCAGAAGCACAAAAGATGGGCTACACCTGGATGCAACTAGAAAAAATGGTCCAGGACAAATATCTGGAGATCTGCCTTTGGTGGCCACACCCTCGGACGGGCAGTATTAGTAGTAGTACTATATTGAACCACCTAACATGCTTTTCAGGTGCAGCTTGCAGCCCTGTCTCAGTATTTATTTGGGCCAGGACACAAAAGCTAAGCGGCTAACAAAAGCTAGCCAGTGCTCACAGTTCAGCCCTGTTCTTATATTCTTTTACTCTCGTCCAGTGAAGTCCAGAAAACGATTCATACAAAAAATATAAAGACTTGTGTGAAAAGGCTCTGGCATATATGGCAGAGCTGCTGACACCTTATTTAATATTTATTTATTCATCATTATTATGATTATTATTGAAATTAAATATCCAAAAGTCAGATGAAGGAGAGGAGTATGGCTGGATGGGGAGAAGGTTTGTATTTTGCAAATTCAATGCAGAATGCATAATTTATTTTAAGAAAGTTAACCTAGTTTTTCACTATAAAGAGTGTGATCAAAACAAAAAAATATCCAACACTGGTTTATGTTTTACAACCTTTTCACAGTAAAGAAAGAGGCTGGTCTAGAAACTTTTAGTAATATCTTTAAAATAAAAAACAGCACAAACCAAAGTTTTCACAGCACAAACGTTTGACATCAATTGTGTTTGATTTGAAGACGGTGGGGGTCCAAGAGACTCAAACACTTGTTTATCTTTACAATAAAAAACTGAAGTATTTTCAACTTTAACAGACTGCAAGTTTGGAAACATAACCAAATAACTACCTACTTTAACTGCTAAACCAAAGTGTTATATTACATGTTTTAACAAAAAAACGTTATTTAATTAAACACTAAACTGCACTGAGTTCTTTCTCCCGTATACGATGATCAGAGTTCTTCAAAGGTCAGCATTTACACAAATCTGAATTCAAACCTGATCTCTCCTCATCAAAGGTAATTAAAGACGTCGTAGGGACGCCACGTCCAGCACAGCGTCTGCTGTTTAATCCAGAGTCAAATTATCACTTTTAATTCTTACTTTTTTTTTTATCAAATCAATGAATGTATTCAAATTAGCTGTGCTGAGCAGGAACAGGAGGTTTAGTGTAAATGTTTCATTTCTGCGTAACTCCGTCACTTCCAGACTGCAATAATAGAAACGTGTGAATAATGAATATGGACAAGCAGTGGACATGAGGGAGACGGATGCTTGTGTGCGCAGGAGGCTCTGAGGTTACTTAGTAATGCACAGCGAGCGCCCCTTAATCAAAGTTTAACCTTTGTCGTACTGTGTCGGTAGGCATGCCAAAATTTGGCACTAAATGTTTGTACACTTGAGATTTTATTTTTTACTATTAATGTGAATTTTATATTGCCACTTAGTGACCTGCATAAATGTCTCATAGCAAAACATCAAATCCTCCTACATTTAGCCTTAATGCCTTTCACTCTTACAAAAACTGGCTGTAGATAGTTTTCTCTTGTTGTTTCTTCTTGTTGTTGCCTGGATGGTCTTTAAACAACCTCCTTCCAACAGCACCCTGCATGTATGATTGTTAAGAGTTAAGAGTTATAGGCCTGGCGTCAGTGGCGACCAGTCGTTTGCTACACTGCGGGTGGACATTTCTTACTTTTAAGGTGGAATTGCCAGAGATCTCTTTAAATTTAAGCCACTTTTTGTAGTTTTGCCTCTGTGCACCAGCACGGTAACTTTTAAATCAAATCATACTCGACATGTAATCAGAGTGCAGAGTTTCAGCATGACCACAATTACTGCAACAGTGTCCGGTGAAATTGTTGCTTCTAAGACGAGGACCTGATCTGTGACCACATTCTATCAACTCCAGTCTCGACAGCAACTCATGATGGGGATAAGATGGCAGTTAGACCGAGTCCGTTTGCTATCAGACTGAAATGGTTTCAAGGTGATAATTACAAGTAATCTGTTTGTAATAACACCGTGAAAATCACAAAATGGTTGTTGCCGTCTACAGTCAAGGCTTTACCTCACAGACCAGAAATGGGAAAAACCACAAAATATAACAACTGCAAAATAGAATAAGGGCAGCCTTGCTTTGATATAGAAATAGAACTTAAATAGAATCATTTGGCAACCAGTTGAGTCAGATGAGTTGCAGAATGACTCAAATCGATGGTTAGACGTTGTTTATAGATTAGATTAGACGACGAGTGCTTGCAAACCACTGAGTGAGTGAACTTTGTCCAAGCCAGACTGTGATCACTTCCCACCAGGTGACCTGTGCAGAGGTCGGCCACAGGTTGGGAATGTTGCATGTGCAACCTTCAGACAACAAATTGAGCACTGCAACTGCCTGCAAGTCATTTGCAAAATGCAAAAGAATTCAGTGCAACCGCTCATTTTCCCCCTAGCTTCAGACAGTATTAACAGAAAAGTAGTATTAAAATATTAAAGTATTAAAAACAATCCACATATTTAAAATTCTGGTATTCCCTCCGGTTCCTTTTCAGACTCTGAAAATTGGGAACTATGTTTAAAAAATGGTTATCAAAAGTTCCTAAACAGTTCATGGGTCCTTGTGTTAAAACACATCTTGACTGTTTGATCTCAATCCTCTGTGGTGGCCTATTGAGGCAAAAATACAGAAACATCCAAATGCTTTTGGACCTGACTGCAGGAGTGTATTTTTCCTCCATGGAGAGATTCACTAATGATCTTCTTTGATATATTTCACCAACTTAGATTTCATCAGCCTGTTGTACCAGACAAACAGTTCAACTCTTTCAGGGGAACAAACATCAGTGAAGTGTACCGTGACCTAGTACAAACATGTAGTTTCTTATGGTGTCCTGAAAGTTTTCTAATGACATTTTGCAGCTCAAACACATCCCACAAATGCTGTGTTTAAAACAACAACATATAGTTGGGTGCTAAATTCTTTCAGATGAACTTCAAACAGAATTTCTTTTGTGGAAAAAGTGCATCAATGCATCAGATCCACTTGATGCAGCTGCTGGTTGTTAGAGCAGAAACGCATCAGGTCACGCATGATATTTTCCCCATCTGAGGAAATGCTGTCTTCGGTATTCTGAGCTATTATGAAAATGTGTGTAAAGTTCAACTTGAGAGCTCCATGCTCTACAAATGGCCCCTTTGAAGTCATGCATTAGTGCAGGTCAGCAGATTATCAATTGATGCAATTGGAACAATTGTGAGTTCACACAAGCAAGCAAAGATACACCAATGCGATTCAATTATTTGTGCACCATGGAGTGTAAAAATGATGTGCGTGGAAACGAATGGAAATGTTTACATGAGACGTTTGGTTGGGTTTGAGCACTCGCCTCCACCCGAGAGGCTTCAGATCAGAAAGTGACAAGTTTGGAGCGACGTTCACTTTTTACTAATGTCGCTGCATCACATGCACAGCTTTGGCTAAGCATTAATGCCCTGCTTGCTGCTGTGTTAGTTCAGGGATGCTGTAAGAGCTGACATGCATCTGAAAAATATCACCTGATTATTAAGAATAAATTATATTTAAGGTTTAAAAAAAGACTCGTCTGTCATAATGTTGAAATAAAATGGTTTTATTGGGAAATGTTTCTTCTTCCACCTTGCTGTTCAGTCACATAGACTTCCCACTGAAGAGTTGATCCACTTTAACTCCTGCCTTTATTAAGATTTTCATTATCATTCTAGTAAAAGTGACCCCATCCAGACTGAGATATGCATTTACATGCATCGCCTGTCAGTTATGTTGTTTCCATGAATGATCTGATGCTTTGAAATCTAAGTTGACGTTAGGAAGGATGCTCCAGTGTCTCCTTTGCTAAAGGAGATAACAAAGGAAGCATTTAGGAACCTTTCCTAAACATTTAGAGAGTTTAACCTGGGTAAGAATCTACTTTTGTTTTTCCATCAGTACTGAAGAATATCTTTACCACTGGATCATTTTGTCCTCTCCTAATTTGATTTCCAATATATTTACACTTTTCTTGGGTGTTTTGTATGCAATGCTGAACATTTCTATAGTGGGGGTTAAAGCAGCTGTGGACGGTGGGCCACCTGCAGGTGGGCTTCAGAGGCCGTGTCAGAAACAAGAAGAGCTCAGAGCAGGCAAGTCATTAAAAGTTAATAGAATCACCATAAATTTCAAATGAAGAGTTAAAATGCTGCTAATTAAGATTGTACTTAATTAGAGCAGCCACTTTCATTTCACCCACTTTTCCTTTTTCATTATGTCATCAGCCACAACAGTGCAGCTGAAATCCCCCGTGGGCTCCTGCTCTTGTGCCGCTGCTTCTGTCTGAAAAGGTCTGCGAGACCCACAAACTAATCGCTGCATCAGTCGTGCAGAGAGCGGATAATGTGGCAGGAGACTTACGCGCCGATCTGCTCTGAAAGTGTGGATCTGTGCAGGATCTGTAGGCTGTAATGATGCGCTTTGTCTATAAGATCTGCAGCTTCAATCAGGCTCCAGCTGACTTTATGCCTGTGTGCTGTTCGTCATGCAGTTGTGTACGAGTCTGTTACTTCTTCGCCTGTCTCAGGAGACGTACAGCTCGTAGAGCTGCGTTTTCAGCCACCGATTATTTTAAATAGGCTTGCCGCTGCAGCAAAGACAGCCGGGGACTCTCAGATTGAGACAGATTAAACGGGCTGCACCTCATGTACATGGACCGGAGTCGGTGAGGTAATGAGTTAAAGGGGGGAGGGTGAGTGATGTATTAGCTGCCCTCCCACCCGGGCTTTCCACTCCAGCAAACCAGACCTGTTTCTCAGCCAGAGGAGCTGACTGCAGGTAGGAGGCGACCAGTGTAACCGAGAGCCTTCGGTGAACACTTCCCTTCATCTTGATTATCTGAACCTCATCTGCCCCCCACGCACACCTAGTCAAAGAAATACAATTTAAAAAACCCTGAGAGGAATTATGTCCTTCCAGGCTGGTCCAAAAAACCTTTTCTGATTCCACCTTAGCCTCATTTAGTGTCTCATTCACAGGATGGGATCGTTGCCATTTCCCAATGTACACTTTCAGTCTTACAAATAAATCATAAATCCTGGCCTGGGGTCATTTAAAAAAATATATATAGACATACATATTTTCCCAAGTATTTGGGTTTAAATCTTGCACCACTGGTGTTGGTTTTGTGATTTAGTTATGACAAATAAAACTGAAAAACCAATTTGAAGGCATCACTTGTACAGTATGGATTAAGACTAGAGATAAAAGAAACCCATCCATCCACCCATCTTCTTCCCACGGGGTCCAGGTCGCAGGGGCAGCGGTACAACTATTTCGGGGTTCGTCTTGTTGTTGCCCCTCTAGTGCACCTGTTCATTAACACCAAAGCACATGAAACTACTTAAATGACCAGATGAATATCCCAGAAGATTAACTGACTTCATGCTGTGCTCTGATTAAAGCTGAAGAAATGGTGGTATAGTCACTGAAACATGGCTTATGTGAAACCACTGCACTCGGTCATCGTGCACATGTTTATATATGATTTCAGTCACCTTAATTAAATCGAAAATACTCAAGTATCTGCAGCCTGAATGGGACTGAAAACCTTTCTGATCTGAATCAAAATGAAGAAGAAGTCACAGTCCATCACAGAAAGGTTGGATCATCTCTGAGTCTGAATCTAGATAATGTCATTTGAACCGTTTTAGATAATTTCCCGGTCCTTTCAGGCATTCATAATACTGTGTACACAGCGCATATTCAAAGAAGGCAATTGATTTACAAAACATCATTATGCAGACGGGCAGAAGTTAACTTTGTTACAGCGGAGCACTTTAACAGGACCGCAGTCGGTCTGCCCACTCCCTGCTGCCAGCGAGAGATTAATGAGAGGAGGGAGGGACAAATAAGAGAAAACACTCTCCTGTACCCGCTATCCCCACCGGAGCCTGTACTTAAAGCAAAGCTAGGTGAACTGTTGTGACTGCGTGATATGGATCACTGCTCCTGGGAGACAGTGCCGGAGCCAGCAGGTGGAGGTTTGCAGCAGCACCACACTGGGCTGCAGAACCAAAAGCCTCAGCTCTATCGAGTCCCAGAGTGAGGCCGGTGCTGCCAGCAGCTCCAACCCAGAGGGGGAGCTTGACCTTCCTCTCCAGTCAAGCCACCAGCACTCACCAACTCCCAGAATGCTCTCTGTCAGATGTTGTTTACTTGTGGCTGGTTGTTCATTAATTGCAAATCCCATCAGTAAATTTGACAAGGCCATAACTGTCTCTGAATTTGAAGTTGGAGCTGCTGTCATTTTTAGAATAGATAAAGAAAGTTTAAATGTGCGCCTGTGTTTTTGCTCTTTGTTCTGTGTTCACTGGTTCTGTTTTGAGAATCCTTTTCCCCTATAAAAGAGATGCAGACACTCTGCCTCCACCCAAACCGGCATTATTAATTTTTTTTATCGAACGTCTCAGGGCGCCTCTGGGGAATTTTACTGAATAAGACTAAAAATAGAAAGTCAGACCTGAAAGTTTCTTAGAAAAAAAGAAGCTTCTTTAACCTGGCTGTTGGAGTGTTGTCATTAATTTGAAACGCTGCTTCCTGTGCCACCCTTTGTCAAAGTGACCTTTCAACTACACTTATTATCTTGTGTGCTCTTGGGAAAGTTAAAAAAGATTACATATTCCTTCACTTTGAGCCAGTGGTAATCGTGTGAGCAGGTTGTTTTATATCCTGCTGCCATTTGGAACCTCAAAGGAGTGCAAGTAACTAAAGGGGACCTGTGTTGTGCTTTGCCTGCTCTTACAATAGTGGTTGTTCACAGTAAACATGGCCAAAGTTTCATATAATTAGCTGTGCCAGAGATTTAATTAGTTTTGTCTGTTTTACCCAGGGGTGGGGAACTCCTGCAGATTTTAGACGTGTCACAGCTCATTTAAATGGCTAGATTAGCTCCTCAACATGTCTTGAGGTTCTCCAGAGGCCTGGTGATGAACAAATCATTTGATTCAGGTGTGCTGACCCAGAGTGAGATCTAAAACCTGCAGGACTGGAGTTGGACACCCCGTGGTTAAACTATATGGCTTATGGGGCGTTATCGCAGCGTGGTCACCCAACTTTGTGATCAAACTTGAGAACAAGGCAATGCAGGATTTTGAAA
>NW_005187416.1:5233902-5235536 GCF_000239375.1 Pundamilia nyererei
AAGATCTCCTTTGAAATTTGCTTCAGTAAAAGTCTTTTTTTTAATTTTTCTGTTGCTGTTTGTGACTCCAAACAGATTTTTTGTGGAGAAAGCGTGCTCCCTTTTAGCATCCTAAAAAAATGATATGTTTGCCACAATGGTATCTTTTAATAAGCCAAAAATCTCCCACAGAAATGTCTACACATCTCTGCCTGCATGTCATCTCCTGCAGCTGCAAACAGCTTAGGACACCTTTGGAACGCTCTTAAAAATCAGCAGAGATTGGATTAATTTCCTAAGGCTGAAAACTTGGATCGGATATGAACAGCTAATAAGTTTTTGGCAAGAAAGTAATGCTGGCCTTCACTCTGTGAACTGTGAAAACACACAAAGATTTATCAAGTTTCAAAGGGAACATAGAGGAGCTGCTTGGTGCTAGACCAAGATGGTACCAGCTAGCACAGGCTTGGAAGCTCTGCAGCTCCTGGAAAACTCTCAACTTATTATTCACTCACCCACGTGCATGCACACAAACACAGATCACATTTTGTAATTGTTTCACATTTTACAGTGAGAGCAGTTTTTGACCCACAAATGCACAGATTACATTTTTCATTAGCAGAGATGAACTTCAAAGCAAAAGTCCTTAGAGGGTAAATCCTGTATCTATGACATTATGGTCTGTATATACAGATGGAAGCTATAGAGTCAACCCGTCACCCATAGCAGTCCTGGCCTGAACCTGGTTCTGCTGGAAGCTTGTTCCTGTTGAAAGGAAGTGTTTGTTCATGGGGGGGTCGGCTGATATTCTCTGTATTGTTGCAGGGATACCTTACATTATAAAGCAGGTGAGTGTTGTTGTGATTTGGTGCTATATAAATAAAATGTAATTAAACTACACCCACCGGTTAGTGAAGTGCATTTATGAAGCCTCGAGTTGAGTGTTTTGGCTGTGGTCATCTTGGTGTTTTGAAATTGGGCAAAGGGGGGAAATGATCTACAAAATGAACATTATGTTATACTCAATAGGACTTTAAACCTGTATCTTCTCTACAGACCTGCTGGTCTTGGTCCCCCGTTCTCTTGATTGATGACCTCAGGTAACACTGGTGAGGTCACAGCCTCAATTACAAGTTTCAAGAGTCTACAACCAGAAGCTAAATCCAGTACCTGAAACCATTCTTATTCCAGGGAGTTGAATACTAATACTGTATCAAAATGCGCTGGCACCTCTGGCTCACTGTTTAATGCTGGTGTCATGATGCCCCGATGCTGCTAATATTGGGTCCATTGGTAGGCTGCATAAACCATGTGACTCATCCAGATAGCTGTTAATGTCCTGATTGTGTGCTTCTCCTTTAAATCAGGTTCAGATGCTAACCTCGTTATTTAGCTGCAGAAAAGCTCATGATTTGGGCTAAAATACGCCCGTTCTTAAGATTACCAAAGAAAAGCCAAACCATCGATTGGTTGAGTCCAGACGGCCTTTACCAGTCCTTTATGCAATGACCCATACTCGGTTATAATTGTAGAGGCTTTGGAGCAGTTTGTAATATACAGAGCAGGAGAGATGACCTCAAAGCTCCCCCGAGATGTTTACCTTCTCCTGTAATCTGTGAGAGGAGTGCCACCCATATTTATGGCTCAGAGAGAGA
>NW_005187416.1:5237209-5258916 GCF_000239375.1 Pundamilia nyererei
TGGTGGCAGAGACAAAATCAAAACACAGGACGGTAAAAATAATATTGCAAGTGACAATAGCGGCCAGTATAAAACTATACCAGCGAGCTGTACTAGCGGCACAAGCGGCAAAGCCAAACACAGGCGCCATCTTGTCCAAGGGAGGTATTCTTGGCATGCTGAACTGGGTCAGTTAAAACTGTTTAACTGCACGTAGCATTATTTTCTTGTGTATTTCTGTGCTTCCTTCTCTTCATCCATCCATCTATTCAGTTTTCTTACACTTTGGGTCAAGAGTAGTCTGCTTAATAGATGCCTCCTGCCTCCATCTCCTGCTCTTTTAGAGCTCTGCTGAGGCGATCCCGGAGTCATCAATTCTCCCAAAGTTATCCTGATTTATCCTGAAGTTTCCTGGTCGTTGGCAATGAACACAATGCCTCACTTCAGAGGTATTGTGTTTATGGCTGAAAAACAGTTTAAATAAAATCGCCTTATATTCATAAAACACCTCAACTGGCTACTCGTGATGTAGAGGAGGAACAGACCTCCTGAGTGACTGAGCTCCTCGTCCATCTTTGACAGTGGACCCAAAACCACTTCAAAGCAAAGGTCATTTCCAGTGCTACCTGTTCAATTCGCAGTCATGATCGGGGGGCACTGGAATAGCTCACTGAGTGGAGTGGGCTGTGACTCATAAGCTGTAAGAGTCTTGCAGAGGCTGCTGATGCTGTCAGGTCTCAGTACAGGACAAAAAGCTCCCCAAATATTCAAAGTGATTGTTAGCGATGATGAGTAAACCTTCTGCTTAAGACAAACCAAAAGTTTGTTTTTGATCTGTGTCGATAAGCATTTGTAACTTTTTGTGCCCTGATGAGTTGGAAGTAGAAGAAAAGGGGAAAAAGCCAGAAATCATTTAGACTTCGACCTCTCATTCATTTTTCAGTCACTGCCCACAGCTTGTGGCCATATTTGAGGGTAAGACTGACCAATCAAATGACAGCTGTGCCTTGAGGCTCAGCTCGTCTTTGATCCGCTTGTCAATCTCACACTCTGCTTTTCCCCAACTTCAGAGCAAGAGCTCAAGGTAGCTAAACTTTTTGAGGCAACAACTTATCCCCAGCCCAGAGCAGAAAATCCACCTGATTTTGCGATTGAGCACCACGGCCTCAGATGCAAAGTTTTAACTTTTTGTTCCTGCCACTTTGCATTCAACAGATCACTTGGTGACACTAACAGGACCACATCATCTGCAAATCACACAGACGTGAGACCACTGATGGTGTAACCAGCTACTCCTAGGCTGCTCTAAAAACTCTAAACTTTATTAAAAAAATGCATTTAAACTTAGATTGCATGCTTACATTTTAGAAGGCAGCATTTTTCCTAAAAGCAGGTCGTTAAATTTTTTAATTTTTTAAGTGATTTTTTTCCTGAAAATGCAATTATAACTATCTCAGCAGGTAAAAAAAAAGGACAGGCTACAATACGAGACCATTTTCTCTTTGCAGATAGCATTTTAGTCATAATGCATTTGAAGATAAACATTCCTGGGTCTGCTGTGAACTGCTGGTGATAGTGACAGGAGAAAGAGCTGTAATTTTCCCTCTGATTGCAGCCTGCCTTCCTCCGAGTAGCATTGATAAGCTTTTTCATGGGTGGAAAAAGGTGTGGGCTGGGAGAAATTTAAAAAAAGAGAAGATGGAGTGGAGGAGGAGCGGGTGCTAATGGAGCAGATGATTATGGCTGATGCCTTTGATTACAGATAAAAGAACAAACAACATTATTCTTTTTAATGTTTGTCCACCTATAATTTTACCATGATGCTGGATTGTGATATTTCTGGCTTCATACAGTCACAGCTATGGTTCTGATACATACACTGTTCAGCCTCAGGCTCAAGTAAAACCCCGAATAATGTCCAGTTTTCTAATTATCATGTTAATGTTTGAAAACAGGCACTATGAAAGGAGGGTGTCCTGTCCTAAATCCTTAGTACACCACTCAGTGTTTGTTATATACAAACTTAAACTGAAATGAAAAATCAGCTTGATGATGTGTAGCGCCAAATCACAACCACAGCTACCTCAGTGAGCTTTATTTTTGTAAGGTACAGATCTTGCAATAAAAGAGAAAACAGAGAAAACACCAACAATCATTTGACCCCCTATGAGCAAGTGAGAGGCGCGGCCATCTGTCATGACTGGTTGGAAAGTGTTTGGTTAAGAAGTGGAGCGGCTCTTTCAGATTGCCTCTAGTGTTACACTATCAGCTAGCTAGCTTGGTTAGCAAGCTACATCCACAAACAGCAAATGTGCATGAGACGGATGTGTGTCTGCTCGTTAGTGTTAACACGCTAGAACCTCGCTCACCAAAACTGGGGCAGAAATGCACTGAATGGCACAATTAATCTCACTGGACTCTGTATTATTTGTCAGA
Source organism: Pundamilia nyererei (assembly GCF_000239375.1). NCBI lineage: Eukaryota > Metazoa > Chordata > Actinopteri > Cichliformes > Cichlidae > Pundamilia > Pundamilia nyererei. The sequence goes on from NW_005187416.1 coordinate 5,239,625, forward strand.
CGATTACATTAAAAATGCTCCAGAAGGAACTGACACTAAAAACAGGGCTAAGAGGTCATCTTCATCAACGCCAATTAAAGAGGTAAAGCCCTGCAGACAGGAGCCCCCAGCTGTCACTCAAAATGTCCCGTTGTTTGAATACTGAATGACTTTAAACTCTAATAAAATCAAATGATGTGAGTTTTAAAAATAAAGTTGTTTGGTACTCGCCCCACAACTCTGAGGCAAATGATTTGAAGAAAAAAATTTTGAATTAAGCTTTAAATGGAAATTACGTTTTTACTGTTGCTCCAGTTTTGGCAGCATCAGCAACATCAGTGGCTCACAGTTGTTGTTTTTTTGTTTTTTTTTATCACTGCACTTGAATTGAAACCATTCAATACATTAAATAAATTAAAGAATCTGACTAACACATAACTCTTTATTTAGATCTTCTTTGTAATATGCATCTGTCTGCAATCTGGCTTTAAGAAAGTTACAGTAATACCTGACAAAAACAGGTACAGGTCATAAGAAGGTGGAGTTTTGGCTTTAAGAACAACTTTAAATAGATTTAAAAGAGAAAAAAAAACAATAGCAGTCAGGGTCGAGGCTCACATGGTTTTCTTCATTCAAGTCCAGCTTCCTCCCCCACGAATTAGTCCCAGGCTGCATCCAAACAGCCCATTCTTGCCACTAGAATCCAGAATTGGATACTGGCAGCATTAAATCCCATCCTGTTGATGAGATCCGAGTTACTGGCTCGCACTGGGGACAATTAAACCCGTGCACCTTCAGCAGCCTTTACTGAAAGGTCATCAGAGAGAGAGATTGAAGAAAGAGCCAAGAAAGAGAAGGGGAGAGGGGAAAAAAGGTCGACCCGACACCTTCGCCGGTCTGTTTTCACAGTTCACATGCAATTCATTTTAGCTGAATTAAAGTAATGAGAGAGGGACAATAGGCAAGCCGTACATTTAATACTGTGAAATGGAGTTACAGACGAAGAAACTAATTATATTTGAGGCAGAGTCTGCTAAATTCATGAATTCAGCACTCAGGGGATGACTAATAAACCTAAACTTCAAGATTTTATAGCCCCTAATGGGAAAATTAGCTCGCTGCAAGACATCCAACAAAATGCATAATTACAAAACATGAGGAGATAAAAACACAAAAGCACACATAAATGAAAAAGAATGGCCTGGCGGGTTGCTGGCTGAGAGATGTTTAAATCTTGCCCTTAACGTACTTAATGCTCGTCTTGCTTTTTAACTCCCAAATACAACAATCAGAGGAATTTAATGAACCCCAAACGAAAATAAGTACATGAAGATTTGTACACACCTACCACTGCTAAGGGTGCTGATGGATGGCTGTACTTTATTTCAAGTTTATTTCAAAACTTGCTCTTAAATGCAAACTTGGAGAGACATAAATTCCAACATTTAATTGTGGTAATCAAGTAAAGCAATCTGGGGGCATTTTTACTCCCAAAATCATGAAAGATCATCAAAACACAGAACATTAAAGCCATTTCAGTCTAGAATATCACAGTCAAAGAGAGCGTTCTTTCCACCTGCTTTCATTCAGTAGAGCTCTGTTTCCCCATCAAGACCCCTGGTAGAGAAATCAGCATGTAAAAGTAGATGGGCTGGAGATGGGTTGCAAAGTGGCTTGCAAAAGGCTGCAGTAACTGAAGGGAAGCTAAAGCAGTTTAGTGTATCCTATTTGCCAAAAGTAAGAATATCAACTGAGCAGTCAAGCTGACATCACACGCCGCATTCTGTTGCCATGGCAGCTGTTCAGTCTTGACAACAGGGTGTTTAATACTGTCACGTCTAATTACTCCCTATTGCAGGAACCTCAGCACCATTACTGGAAGGGTCCCTGTTTTTGTTATAAACTACTACTTCTTTTGACTTGCACACTCTCGAAAATTAAAGAAATAAAGAACCTTATTTGATACCGACAGTGGTCTTGTCGGTGGGATCACACCCTCTCAAATAGACCTATGAGTACCACTGACAGGCGGCACTTATGTGTATCCCTGTGGTTTATACCTATGGTGGCAATTTTGTTCTTTAATGTAACAGTACAAAAACCAACTGTTTTTCAAGGACACACGGTTGTGTAAAGGGAATTCATTCATACGTCCAGTCTCTTCCTCTAATCCTTATCAGGGGGCTGGAGCCTATCCCAGCTACCACAGGGCGAGAGGTGGGGTACACCTTGGACAGGTCGCCAGTCTGACAGAGGCAGCCCATATGCTCTAAAGCTGGGCAGACACTGTGCGTTTTTTGTTTTTTTTCCCAGTCACTTTAGCCAGCTTCTGCTCAAACTGCACGATTGACTCGCAGGGGTTAGAAGTTCATAGGTCACGATGCAGGGTCTCACACTATACGGCCCGATGCTCTGATGCGACCTGAGTGCTCACACTGTGCGTCCATAAAATGAAGGTTATAAAAGAAATTCTGCCGCTCTCTCTCTCCCTCTCTGTCTTTCACTCACACACACACACACCACCACCATCAACTTTGCTAAATTGCTAATGAAAAACATTGATCAGGCAGCTGTGATTGAGCAGCAGTGTAGATCCAACTATTTTCACGGTTGTTGTGGTCGTGATAATTTTGTGAGGCCACATTGAAAAGGCTCAGGTGAGCTTGACATAGTTCTACAAGTTGTGCCTCCATTCCTTGTGTCCAGATCACACGCTGCACTGCCGTGCTGCGCCGTCTTTTTTGCTGAAATTTGTGTTTGCGCGTGAGCAGCGTGAGAAACTGCGCTGACAGCCTCACGACGGTCGTGAGGATTTCAAACGGGTTTGAAATTTCAAACAGGTTTGAAATCATCACGACCAAGCGATTGATGATCGGGATGATCGTGAGATGTTAATCACTTCTCGTTACCCCATGTATACTACACGATGCACGACACACAATGAAGGCCAAAATCGGGCCGACCGCCAAAACAGTCGCATGACTCAAAAATCGGCTCAAAATGGGCCAAAAATCGCACAGTGTGAGCCCAGCATAAGGTTAATACAGAGGTTTGAAAGGGAATTTATTTGATTATTTATTTATTTATTCATGTATCTATATGAAAACTGAGCTGCATTTGTAAAGCACTTATCTAGTCTCACTGACTACTCAAGCCTGTATTTATGTCACATCTGGACCAGTGGTCGACTTAGAGTCACAAATGTCCCCATCAAGCACATCTTTGGGAGTGTGGCAGGAACCAGTTGCAACAACCCTTATTGTGTTATAGCACCACTAGGGGGTGGTTTCCCTACTGTTATAGTAGTTGGGGGGAGTCTAGTGGGTGTGTGAGTATAGCGGCAGTCATTACATGCAGCTCATGTCATGTTCTCAGGAGAAACCTTACTGTTGTAACAGGCTGGCGCCGGCGACTACCGATCCCCGCTCATGTATGTACAAACAGAGTAGAGCCGTGGAGACCTGGCTTGTATGGTCTTATGTTGCTGACAACGAATAAAAGTCTGTTTGATTTAACTGACTGGCTTCGAGTTATCCGGCTAACCTCCACACCACACTCTCGCTGGACCTGCTAGCCGCTCCTTCCTCGCCAGACTGCTGTTACACAGTGCATCCAGAGAAAAGGCACAGGGAGAATAAAGGCCCAGAATCTGTTAAACTTCCAACCACCATATAATCATTCCAAATGCAGCACAGAGTGTTTTAAGTGCTTTTCATTAAGCTTAAATAAGCAGTTAAACCTTGAAATTCACAAGTAAGCTTTTTCCCTTACTATAACTTATTTTTGCGTTTGGTCAAAAACAGACTGCTTTGTGATATTGGATCTCAAACAGTAAAATATGTTAGTTAATTTTACTTCTTTTCAGTCTTTCAAAGATAAACTTAGTTACCGTCCTCCATCCATTCATTATCAGATGTCGGGTTGCAGTGGCACCAGACTAAGCTGGTATTCCAGACATTTTCTCACCAGTTGTGCTTTCTACTTCCTCCTGTGGGATCTCAAGGCACTCCCAGGCCAGCTGAGAAATATAAACAATTGGTCTGCCCTAGGGTCTCTTTCCAGTTTGGCATCCCTGGAACAAACCTCCAAAGGGAGGTGCCCAGGAGGCACCCTGGGCTCCCAAACCCCCTTAACAGGCTCTTTTGACCCCCAGCTCCTCACAGTTTCTCTAAGGCTGAGCCCAGCATCCCTACAAATTACACTAATTTCAGCTACTTAGCTCTCTCTTCACCAGTTGGATACAAGGCCAACATTACTGCTGGGACTGCACCCATCCACCAGTCCAACTCACGCTCCATGTTCCCATTACTTGTAAAAATGATCCAGAGATACTTGAACTTATTACTCCAATAATCATCTTTAGGGGTAGACGTGTGTAGACTGTACTTGTATGGATGGACTTTTACTGCACCCCATTTCTCAGTAATAGTAGCATCTCAGTCAAAATTCTAGCAGTTCTTTTCAATTTTGTGCTTCACACATGTTCATTGCTGCAGTCTAGCTTAAATATTTCAGTGAAACTCATTTGAAGGCTAGAAATAGACTGAAAGAAGTAAACTGTTGGTTTTAATCAACGGAAACCAATATGTCCTGATGAGGTAGCCTGGATGGACAATGATGCGCGGTTTACGACACAAGATTACATTCAACAATCACTGATTAGCGCATTCAGTCCGGTGGGGAGACGAGTGGGTAAAATTACCTGTAGCTGTGATTTGTGGTTGGAGTAAAACGGCTGTTGTCACTCCACATCCAGTAATTGACACCTGCACCAAACAAGACATACAAAGGTTAGAACAAGTAAAAAGAAGGAGCCTCATCAGACACTGACAGTCAACATGAATTTTTCCCTTAATGTGTAATTAACTAGGTCTCCTTAAAAACTTACCTGGTCCAGACATTAACCGTCGTGGAACAAATCACAGCAGCGTGCTGACCGATTAGCACGTGCATAGACTAGCTCCGTTCATACCGGCCCGTGCAGGACTGGAGTTAGAAACCGTGCACAAAAATGCAAATTTCTAGTTTGTTTTTCATGCCAGTAATTTTAATTCATTTGCTCAAATTATAAATAAAAGATGTATCCGTGAGACTTTTTTAGGGTTTCATTCTCTTGTTTTTATCACCAACATGATTCCTGTCATATGTCTAATGGTGTGCTTGGAGACGAGTCTAACGTGTCAGCACAGGCTGAATTTGATTAATTAATCTCTCGCCATCTCGGTGCTAATAAGTGAATGGATCTTTGTTTTTCTGCCCAAGGACTTGTACTTTTTTATTGTGTTTTTTTCTTTCTCCCCCTGAGTGTTCAAACATCTGCTCATATATAATAAACAGTTGTGGAAAACAAACCGTCTGCTCAAAGAAGCTGCAGTGGGCTTTTTTTTTTTTTTACTGGCTAAACAATTAAATTAAATCAAAGAAATACTCTGTAGATTATTTGATAATGTTATCATCTGAAGAATTCCTGCTGACTGTCATCAGAAAGTTTCTTTACTTAAATGCAACTTTCTTTACTTTCTTATCTGCTGTTCTGTAAGAGTAAGAAAAGCGATTTATCCAGACATTGTTTATGACAGAGCAGTTCATGCGATTTTGTTTGAGTGGGAGTGTGTCTGAGAGGGTTTGGTCTCCCTCCTGGTCGAGTGGAGCAGCTGACTACAGACATTTTTTTAAAACGAAGGCTTTTGAAGCGGGTTCAAGACAAGTTCAAGAATATAACAAGGCGTCAAACTTTGCCGAGCGATTTAAACTCAATTCATACTCAAGTAATGATTCATCCATCATGCTGCCTGCTGCTTTGCGAACGGTATTGAGCCTGATATTGACAGCGGTGCGATGAAAAAAATACATTCCCATCATCTCTCAACTAAGAAGACGTAACAAGTAGCTCTGCTTCAGAAGTTAACTGGCAGATAAACACTGTCTTTGTTGGGCTTAGATGTTCACTGCACGAAGTGATGTCGGTGTTTGATTACTCACAAAACACACACACACACACACAAAACCTCCAAATACTCTGCTAATGAGGCATCAAGTGGCTATTGTGAACGATTAAACGACTGTGACGTGAGGGTTATTAGTTTGAGCCTGACAGACTCAAACACCAGGACTCTATCCCCGTAATTACTACTGCTGACATACCCTTGAGCAAGGTCCTTCACGCCCAGTCTGTCAGCTAATGCCAGCAACAGGTCATCCAGTAGTTTACTCGCTAAGAAACTAATTTGCTTTGGCTTCTTTGTGTCATCGTGCATTCTTTCTTTCTCTGGCTAAAGTTAGTTTTTACCTTCACAACAAAGAACATAACAGGTTTGGCTAAACAATGGAATGAGTGAAAATATTCCAATCAAATTCTTTTCTCCCTGATTTTCAGTCTGAAAAGCTTTTTTTTTAAACACGGTCTAAGCCTCGAACAGGCAAGCGCCATCCAATCAGAACAATGAGGCCACAGGACGTAGAGAGCGCAAAGGAGATCAAACAGCCTGGAGAGCTTTTAAAGCTGACAAGCACTCAGTGTAGCTAGCTATGCAGTTAGCATGCTGTTAAACGATTCTTGCTGTTTTTCAAAAGAAAACTTCCAAATAAAAGGCACTCAGTCGCTTTCTAAATATACTTGAATGAACCCTGTATCGCTATGTGGAAAAATGTAACTAAAAAGAACAATGAACCATACGATGTAGAGCCCACTAATGAGCACAATCACGGCACAAACTTTGGATCTTTGAAAGATTGCATCGCTGTGGAAGTCAGAATTTTAGAAATTTACTGTCATCTCATTAAGAAGAATAAAAGTTTAAATACCCAGCAGGTGATTGGGTGGATTAGAAACCCACAGTGGTTCTTCAAAGGAGCCAGACTGAATCACAAACTGAACCGTAAACGTGAAAAAACACGGAGGTAGCTGACTGACAGGTCGTTAGCCAAGGGGGGATGTGTCCAAGTCCATGTGTCTCCAGACCAAGATGGCTCCAGTGGAAATGCTAATCTCAAAGCCTCAAAACAGGACTTCTAAAAACCATTAACTGCATCCCTACACTAACCTACCATTAACTAACCACAAAGCTGGAAGCTTGCTAAAAAGCTAGTAACTGTGAATGCCAGTCTCAATCTAAGCAGGCGCCGTAATGATGGCTTGAATGAGACAACGTTCACCTCATTAATGTTTTGGACTTCTTTCAGCTTGGTTTGCTGACATCCCTCTCAGTCACAGCAGTCTAAAGGCATTTTCATATGCCTTTAGACACTTTTTGTAAAACAAACAAAAAAACGTAAAAAACAAAACAAAAAAACAACTCGTTTAGTAAAAGCCTTAAGCCAAGGTATGAGCCAAAATAAACCATTTGGTAACACAAGTCACATTTTTAGGCTGCCCGGGTAATTGTACTGTGTTAACAGGAAATTACATATCAAATAAATCACTGAGGTGGTGCAAAATTGCACCTTATCTCACAAACAAAGCCAACACAGAGTTAATGTTTGCAGAGACCCAACTCCAGGGACTTGACTCCTCGCTGTGTTTTTGATTAACTCTACTCTCTATTAACTTACCTCAAAAACTATCTTAGATTCACACTTCCTGTTGTGCAATATGCTTCACAGGTAATAATCAGATTTACAAATGCCTATTTTGGATGCTTCACAAGGAGCACATATTAATGAAGAACTTAAAAAAAAGCTTCCAGAACATCAACAAATTCTTTGACTCCTGGAGATCTGTGATTGTATTGATTAATGTCTCGTTTCATTGATGGCGATGGAAGATGGAAAGCAAAGAGAGATCTTACAAGGTAAGAGAAGATACTAAGAAGGACAGGAGAGAAAAAAGGTGCGAGATTATAAACAAGAGTAAGTAAGTGAGTCATAAAGAGGTGTAAAGAAGTGCTGAAGAGGAGCAGAGGAAGTAGGAAGGTCAGGGTTTCTTTGAAGTGGTGTGAATCCCAGAGGAGCGTAAGAGCTCTGTTTTTTAATGGGGGGGATTGTTTCACTGCTGGGTTTCATTTAGTTCTCGTTGTTAGACATTTTTTAAACATCTAAAAGGACGTGTAAGCAAATCTGAATTAACAAGCAAAACTGTCGTCCAGTATTTAAGGAGAAAAGAGCTCTCGATACAGCAGCAAGGCAATTAATACCTATAATGCAGTTTGCTGTCCCACTGTCAATCAGTATTGCGGATTGATGACTTTAAAGTCTATGTGATGTAAAGGATCCAGCACTGCAGACCCTCACCCTTTGCTTCTATTACGTCATAGTTTTAGTTTTCGTGTTAGCTCAGCAGTTGAGTCTCAGCGCTCTCAGCGGTCTGGTTTCCAGTCAACCCTCCATCACATTCTCGTACTTACAGGTGATGATTTATGCCTCGGCTGTTTGGTGTTCAATTTCTTTGATGACCTTTCTGAACAGGAGTTCAGGAATAGTTTGGAAATTGGATCTTTAGGGCAGGTTTTGGAGACTGACAGTGAAAAAACCAGACAGGCAGTCCCTTCCGTTAAGCTGCTCTTGCACCAGCTGAAGCCCTTATATCAATCCAATGTAAATTTAACCTGGATGCATGCCGCCCGCGGAATCAGCACCTATGCTGACACTTGGTCTGGATCCATTTGCATCACTTCGGTGTCATTTTACAGGGGAAACCAGTAAATTCCACAGGAAAGGGTCCTATGCTGACGTTGTTACTGTATCCCAATGCGTAACCATTTTTCCCTAATCCTATTCCCAATGTTTTGTGACAGGGACAAAAATGGGGGTTGTGCATAGCTGTTGATGATTTTTTTTCTATTCACGATGGATGAAGAAAAGAAATCTTGGACTGCTTCTGTGATGTCTCACAACGCCCTGACATCACACAATTAAGGTTTGCTTACTTGACCAGTATAAGCTTAGATCACTCAGCCAGTCGAAAAGGTTTTGGGTACAACATAGCAAAGCCAAAGAGGATAGTGTTGCTGGTATACCCGGGGTTACTGTGACATGCTGTAGCTAACCAGTATCATGCACATCACCCCCGCTGACATCGTCCATTTGTTATCTTTCTTCTGCATATTACTACCTTCTGCATCCTTTTCAGCAACATTTACTCTGCCATCTATTGCTCGCAGAAAAGTCAGGATTTCTCTGTAGTCACCCAATATGACACCGTGACTATGGTACTTGAGCCTGGAATAAACTAAAGCAGTGCCTAAAGCTTACAAAACACCATCAGCAGAGGTTAAATAAAAAGCATCTGCCAAAGCACCTGCAAACAACAGGCTTATTTAGTTGCTGTGCTTCAGCAGTAATGCAAATTATGCTGAGAGGTATCTCTTGCATTAAAGCATTTCTGTGTAACTATAAATGTGTGACATGATTCTGTTTTTCTGCAGATGGCTCTGCCTCTCTGGGCCTGGTTCTGCTGGAGATCTCTTCCTTTTAAATGGCACTTCTTTCTTCCCATGCTTGCAAAGTGCTTGTTGGATCGATGGGGCTGTCTTTAGGATTTTAGGGTCTTTATCTTATAACATGAAGCACCTTGAGATGACGATTGCGCTATATAAATACAACTGAACTGAATTCCAACAGCTCCAGGTAGCTCCTTACAGAAAGCAAACTATGAGTCAAGTAAAAAAATGTTGGAAAACTTTGTGCTTGTGCACAGTTTAAAAGCCGTAATGGTTATAAATGTGAAACTTTGACAAACTGTGCTATTGTTGGCAGAGAGAACCTTTAGAGAGACAGATCTTCTCTCTAACTGTTTGATGTGCTCCTGTCACTGCTGCAGTCCTATTTCATGCAGATAAATGCCGTCTCTCTTTTGACCCGCTGTGAAGATCAATATTGACTGATTGGGCTGCTATTATGTCCAGTCTAGCAGTGAGAGCTGCTCGGTCTTTCTGCTTCACACATCAGGTGTTCTTGTGAGAAAGAACCTGACTGTCTCAGTCAATGACAAAATGTTCAGGTTCGGGGATATTTTAGATCAAATCAGCTCCATCTGTTACAGTCTCTTCAGAAAAGGTCTATCATGCTGTGAACCTGTCTGAATCTCTTTATGTCCCCTTCCGTCCGCTGTGGTTCGCCTTTACTGTATCCTTTATTTGAAGAGTCATTGTGTTTGACCGAGACAAGCAGCTGCCTTCAGCATCTTCAGCGTATTTTCTTTTGCACCCTTCCTCTTTGTCGACTGTCACGAACGATTCGAGCCTCCTTCCAGGCACCATCACGACCAGAGTACCAAAACTTTATGCCGTCTCAGCTATCGCTAATCTTAGCCTTTACACCAGGATCACTATTTTGCTTTCCAACCCCCCACCCCCACCCCTAACCCTAACCCCTAACCCTAACCCCTAACTCTTTATTTAGTTAAAAGGTTTAAGTTAAATCGAATCACCGTGCTTTTCTATCCAAATAGTGAGTGAAACCAAACACAAAATGCTCTTAAGGCCTCAGGCAACCTCTGGCTGCCAGAGAAAGTGTGTTCCCCAACAGGCTGCTGTGTGAAATCAGTCACAAAGGGGTATATGGTGCATGCAACAAACCACCTCATGATTGCTTAGGTTGCAAACCCATAATTTGAACATGCTGATTTGTCTGCAAACACTAGAAGAACTGTAGAAGTATTTCATAAACTGGAAACGGAGAACATAAAAGTTACCCACACATTTCAAAAGGTTCAAGTTTTAGTTTGGCTGGGAATTCAAGCCTGCTCCAAAGTATGCTCGAGAAGCTGAACCCTGAGATGCTCCCCAATGCCACTGGACTGTGAATGTTAGCTTTGAAGCATTTAGGCATCGGAAAAACTGCATTGGAGAATGAGACTTGTCGTGCTTTTCATGCTCCAATAGAGTAGAAAAGCACCAGCCTGTTCATTTTCTGTGCAAAATGCAGGTGACTGCAGCAACCTACACGTTCACTTAGTGGCTGCCAGCAACCACCAAGCAACCACTCAGGAGGTGCACTATTTCCCTAGCAACCGGTGACTGCCGACTGCTCTCTGGGACTCGGGCCTAAATGAGACTAAATGGAACTGTAGTTACTAGTTTTGTTCTCAGCTCCCATCCTACATACATATGCATATCTTATGAGAGGGTGAGGAGAAGGACGACACAGAAAAGACAAACAAAAGGACACCCAGTGCGTGTCTGTGACATCAGCAGGTCGCAACAAAACATCAGTATTCGACGCCCTTGGAGGATTTTTTTAGGGTAGCAACAACTAAATGGATGGCAGTGTTAATGTCTGCATTCCTGCGTGCGTGTTTTGATAATGTTTTGAGTGCGTGTTTGCTGGTGTTATATTCATGGACCTTTCTGTGCAGTGCACGTGTATGAGAGAAAGCGAGGCCATCTCTCTGTGTCTGCTGTGTGATGTTGTGTGTATGCATGACTTCGCTTCATTCAGTAAAGCCCCATGAGGCAGAGATCAAAAGGCAGGAGTGGCAGATAGAGCTGACAACTTCCAGTCATACTCGCCTGACTTTTTTCACAAGGCGGATTCGAGGGAGATAACATTGGGGGAGTACGCATACAATTTAACACACAGCATAGTGGACTGAACAGAAGGGAAAGTAGCTGCCAAGATTATTTTCCATGCATAGCCTACACATTTCAGCCATGTGAGAAGAAAACATATTAAAGAAAAAGTCGTGAAGAATGAGTGGGAAAGGGAGGAGAATAGGCTTGACTTCTCAGTGCTACAAAAGCTGAATACAAGAAGTATTTCCCATCTGTATATTTTTCATTTGAAAATAAATGTATTACTGCCCCACCACATGGCAGTACAATCCACGGGGACGACAAATATAAATACATGAATACATAAACAGGTGGACAGATTGGTTATTTCTCTACTTTCTTCTCTGCTGGCTTCCTTAAATGTGAATAACAGGTGAAGAAATTGGCCGTCTTCTTCTCAAAATTCCTGCAGACGGCTGAATAAAGAAGATGATAGGCTGCATTAAGCATTGCCAAATCTGTCTTATCTGCTTTTTTATTTTTCTTATTAACCTTTCAGGGAGCAGAGACTGGCGAGCGTTCTTCTAGCCACATTTAGTACTGTGTAGCTGTTTATTTGTCCTCATGTCCTTCACTGAATTTAAACTAAAATAAAGTCTGAATCTTCACTTTGTTAATCATTCGCCACAGTCACATAGGCAGACATATTAGCAGTGGAAGGACACAGGACACACTTTAAAAAGAAGGCAACTTTCTTTGCTATTTTTGGTAACATTTGAATAGGCCTACCGGCAGCCATGCTTATCTGGCCGCCATGTAGCTGAAGATACTGATATGAACCAATAAATCCGTCTATCCACCCAGTCACTCAAAACCACCAGTTACTGAAAGAACAAACCATGACTTTTCAAGACCTTGACATCTTTACTACTAATGAATCACAGTGCGAAGTATGCTGTGACATTCTTTCCCTTGAATATCGCTCTTAGGTCAACTTTATCTGTCCCAGAGTGAGTAATTATTTCAGCAGCAAAAGGACACTGACTGTAAGACATGAATGATTATCTGAGGCCAAAACAAAAATCTGATTGAATCGTGTTTGGTTGGAAAAGCCGACTTAAGGGTTGCAGGATTTTGCCTTTAAAACAAACACAAAGGGAAATAGTTCAATTTAGGCTGGATTGTTGTCGTATAGACAAAGTCGTTGATGTAACGCATTTGAATGCAGATTGTCTTAAGTCAGAGAGAAGTAGTGAAGCTTTCCTGGGTGTGTATTGGACCAAGATGTTTTCCAGAAGAAGAACTATACTATTAAAGGGGACTTAGTTTGGTTTACCTTCTTTTCTGTCAAGTGTATACTGTTACGATGGTGGACCTTCATATTTAACATGGCAAAAGTTTAAAATGATGAGGTTGGGGTATTGGAGGTTATCCCAAAAGCTCATGCTTTAGTCCACTGAAATAAACACTGTTTTTAGACATTTTTTCTACTCGTCAAAGGAGCTTGCAAAGAAAAGCGTCTGGACTTCTTTAAGTTGCTTGAAGACGTTTCACCTCTCATCCGAGAAGCTTCTTCAGTTCTAAGGTCAAATGGTGGGGAGTCCCAGATTTAAACCTAGTGGGAGTGACCCCCCGCAGAGGGACAAAAGGACCCCCGGATGATCCTCTAATCGCCTGAGCCAAGGTGTAAGTGGGCGTTAAGGCGTCTGGGGAGGGAACTCTGGATTATAGATGGCAGAGAGTTGGTGTCGTAAACCTGGGCCATCTGACCTCAGGAATTCGCATGATAAGGTGGGGCCAACGAGCTCACCCGAAACTCTGGCTGATTGGGACCCACACCCAGTTTCACATCTTGGCTCAGGCGATTAGAGGATCATCTGGGGGTCCTTTTGTCCCTCTGTGGGGGGAAACTCCCACTAGGTTTAAATCTGGGACTCCCCACCATTTGACCTTAGAACTGAAGAAGCTTCTCGGATGAGAGGTGAAACGTCTTCAAGCAACTTAAAGAAGTCTAGACGCTTTTCTTTGCAAGCTCCTTTGACTACGATGACCTGGATGACTGAGAACCTTCAGACATTTTTTCTACTCCTGGCTCTGTATGATGTCACAGAGTACAGTTACCCATAATATGGTCATCTCCATTCATTGCACAGAGATCCTTCACACCTGCTGTTCAAACCTTTTGTTTATGAGGGCAGCAACTCAGAGGAAAGCTGCCGGAAAGCGACCAATGATGGAGCTAAAACTTTGAACTATGGATTGTGTAAAGCTAGTGTAGCTCAGACTAAAATATGTGGTTTAAAATGAGGGTGAGTTGGGGTTTTAGAAGAGATAATCCTCTCCAGCGAGTTCTGCATCTACTGTGAAGTGTCCTCCTAGTTAGGTGTGCCCAGAAAACCTCCAAAGGGAGGCACCCGTCCTAACCTGATTGCAAAACCACCTTAACTGGCTTCTTTCAGGATCCTTCTGGATGTCCAATCTCTTCACACTATCCCTAAGACTTAGCTCAGCCCTGATGAATCATCACCTTACCGTGATGGTAAGGTTTGCATGTCCATGGGATCTTGGAAGCAGTGTTGTCCAGGGCACTAGCCCTTAATAGGGTCTTCCATGGCAAAATTGGACCAGAGGACGGATCAGAAAAAGAACGCTTCAGAAAATCTTAATGAAGTGAAGATTTCTGAGCCTTGAGGGGAACTTGAAGGTTAGCATCTCGTGTGCAGGTCTGGATCTGCTGGTTCGTGGGACCCCCCAATTGTGTGGACAGGGATTGAGTCAATTGCAGTCTGAGCTGTGCATGTGGACCTCAGACTGTGGTTGTTTTACCCCATGCTAAACAGGCAGATATTCATACATTAGAAGATGTTGCATTTTCTGAAGGTTATGTTAACCACAGATAGTGTAGATGTAACAGATGTTTGCTTTGTATGTGCTGCAGTCCAACAACCTCTAAACAGAGACTGTAAATGTGGAATTTTTGTCTTTCCAAAAGAAGACTTGCCCTGTAGCATAATCCAGTCTGTCGGAGTAGCATCGTTGTGCCTCCACGACGTCTAGGACAACATACCTGCTGAGAGGAAAATAAGCAAGTGTGTCTCAGAAATGCTGATGCTGAGATCTCTGATGCTGTTCTTAAATGCCCACATTTACTGCAGAGGTTTTCAAGTGCCCATTTTGTGAGGTTAATTAACTCTTCTGTCATATTTCATTAGCCATTAGCCAACTTAGCCGAGCTGTGTCACCAAAATGAGAAGTCAAAGTCTCAAACAAACTTTTTTGTGCAGTGTAAAATGTTCCTATTATAAAGTGTCCATCCATTAGATGTCTTTCCATCCATTGTCACGTTTTTATGGCATTCACCGGTGAAGTGTCGGTACCACTGTCGATGGATCACAATGAGCCGGGCTGCCGCTTTAAGAGATCTTGTGTTTGCTTGGCTTGTAACCTCATTATTCATCCTGCACTAAAAACATTTTATGTATGTGTAAATAAACTCTTTATAGACTTCGATAAAAGTTTTATGGTGTTACAGAAGATTATGGATTTCTCTATTAGATGTTCAATAACGTTAAAAGAACCAAAAGCATTAATGTTTTGCTTCTGTACCTGGAGCTGTCCAGATCAGACTTTTTCATGAGTTTGTATAAACCTGAAATGAAAGTATCAGTCAGATCGTCTTGTTTTTGTATGTCTGTCCCAGTCCCTCCCCCTGTCTGTCTGAGGACATGGAGACCTCCCCTCCCTTTGATGGCATTTGTGCCTTGAAGACAAGGCTATTCAATCTGAGCAACCCTGAGAGTCAATGAAAGTTTGTGCATCGTAAATTTCTACATGGTGCAGATGAGGGCAAGGTTTTTTATTGAAGACTTCTTCGATGGCATCTCGAGCTTCGGGCGCAGCACAAAGACCTCATTTAAACTGTCTCTTCCAAAGAAAGGAAGGAGAGGGGAGGAGACATAGATCAAAGGGAGAGCTTTGTTGGCGCTGCCGTGGCGCTTTGTACTTCAGCTGAGGGGACTACCACGGGGTTGTCGGGGGGGGGGTAGACTTTGTATTCCTCAGTCTGTCTCTTAACAGATTCATCCAAAATAGGTTGTCTCGCAGTTTTATTGAGTTTCATTTCTTAGTTTTCACCAAACTCTCTTAAATTTGCATGTTTACACAAGTAGTGAAGTTTCTATTTTAAGCTTTCTTGAGGCTGCTTCATTATGATCACTTAACAGGTTCTTAACCTCCTCGTCCCCCACAGTACCGTAATCATTATGCAGAAAAGCAAGCCTCTACCCATCACATGAAACAGATATAATCCAGATTTAATTTGCATGTCTGATTTGATGAATATTTTAATGATATGATTTAATGTTCACTTATAAACATGTTCACTTACTACCTTTCTGGAATTTTCAATCTTTTCCCGCAATTGACTTGTAGTATTTTCTAAAATAAGACCTACTCATCGTCACGTCTGTTTTTGCATTAGCTTCCCACCACTGAGATACCTGACTGACAATCATGGGCTCTGTGTATAGTCGCTTTGATGTTATCTATTGTAACATTTTGGCTGTTGCCATCTTGGTTTTCTGCAGCCAGATTTAGACAAAAGAATGAAGTGCTAGGTTATCAGCTAGCCATCGCAGGCATGGTTAATGATGTGCATCTGCTGACTGCATGGGTGCATCACACAGACACAGGTACAAGGTAATCAGTGTTTAGTGGTACAGAGATAAAGTAATGGGATAGCTCTCACCCAAACTGCAGCAAAGACGGTTTTAGTGGGCTGCAGACAAATATTTAATAGAGTGGCGTGCAACGTTATCAGCCTCCTAATCAGGGTGCATCCTGATGACTGCACGGGTCCATCACACAGACACAGAAACCTGCTGCTGTTAGTACAAGCAGAGACAGAGTAGAGGTCTCCTGCACAACTTCATCTACTTCCAAGGTGCATGAAGAAGAACGAAATGCCCGAGGAAATTAAAGCTGCAGCCACACTTGTAGTACAAAGAACAACTTTATTGTTTGACCAACACGTTTTGGTTTGTGGCCTTCATCGGGGTCATCCCATTCATACAATTAACCACAGGACGAGCCGTGATATTTGTCAGATACTTGTACTCAGATTGAATTTTACTTGTTAATGAAAGCAACACTTCAAACAATGCACAACTTCAAGACTTAGTAAGGTTGAAATGTGGGAGTTTATAAGAAAATCACCATCCATAAAGACGTTATGAATGTGTTTATTTCTCCTGTCTACATGGATTGTCCCGCTTTTGGAGTCGGCCTTAAAAATGTGGGACCTCGTAATCATCGTTTAGCAGCACTGCAGCGGCACATGATTGCATCTTCCCATTTGGCAGTAAACTGCTGTGGTCGTGGCTGTGACAGTGACCGATCCTCATTTCTGGCTTTGATGAAACTCTGACACAAAGCTGCTCCGAGAACCATAAAAACAATAACCACTTCCAATTAGCCCGCAGTAATTACTTAATAATCAGCAGATAATTGCACCACTATGATGACTGTCACTGTGTGTGTGTGTGTGTGTGTGTGTGTGTGTGTGTGTGTGTGTGTGTGTGTGTACTTTTATCCCTATGGATACTCACCATCACTGCAACGTTTGAAGGTGAAAAGAGTGAGAAAGTGTAAGAGGAAACTGAGCAGGCATTCACTTGGTTGCATGGTGTTAGTGTTGTGAGGAGAAACACTCAGTGCATCATGGGAATCTCCCAGCAGCCTACACCTATTGCAGTGTAACTCAGGGAGGATTCAGGGTCACCTGATCCAGCCCTAACTATATGCTTTAGCAAAAAGGAAAGTTTGAAGCCTGATCTTAAAAGCCTCCCATTCTACTTTTAAATACTCTAGGAACAAGTAAGCCTGCAGTGCGAGAGCAAAGTGCTCTAATAGGGTGATGTGGAACTATAAGGTCATTAAGATAAGATGGGGCCTGATTATTTAAGACCTTGTATGTGAGGAGCAGGATTTTGAATTTGACTTAACTGGAGTAGCTAATATGAGAGAAACATTCTCTCTCTTTAGCAAATCAAAATATTAAAATAGTTTCCATTTCCTTGACCTTATAAAGCCCTTTGATGAATGCAGAGTAGTTGCACCTAATTGCCCCTAATTAGCCCTACAATGTCATTCCTGCAATCAGAGACTAATCAGGTCAGCAACTGTTGTCCTGCTGAATGTCAGCTTGTGTCAGATTAAACTGCTTCATCTTGCAGCTGTTTTCATATCACCAACTGTGTGCTGCGAATAATACAGCCTTGCTTGTCTGCGTCTGTAAATCCACTGGCCGCGTGGCATCTTGTGTAGAAGCCACCCTCTTCGATGTGTCTCTTATCCAGCACAGCGAGCCTGCAGGCGTGTGTATTCACACGTCAATCACTGTCAGTGTGAAGACCTTGATGGTGCGCTGCCATTGGCCTCGGAGGGCCACGCCATCCATCCCAGATGAAGATGAAGTTAATAGGAAATCTATCGGCCTGTGACACTGACAGCCGCAGGCACAGAGAGCAGAGACTGAGTCTCAGAGAAGACTAGCAACACTTTCACCTGTTCCTGCCTGCGCTCTTTATCTTTTAATGAGAGCAAATAGATGCTTTTACGCTGTTTGCAAGGAAATTATTCTTATGTAGGGGAAATGGTGACTTTCATTAAATGTGCTGACAATCTGCCAACAATCCTAAAATTCATATGATGCCCTCACAAACATTCAATCTTTTATGATTTATAATTCAGAAAGTTAATGATTTCTACATTAGCATCAAACTGAGCCTGCAGAGGATGGCAAGAGACGTGTTTTTCCATTAGGTTCCTCTCTACACTAGTATGGAAAGTTAATATAAAGAGGACTATTTGTTAAAATAAATTACAGAATTATAATGATAGCAGTTAGATCACCCAAAAGTAAGAATCTAAATGTTGTGCTTCTGTGAGTCTGCACAGTATCCTTGTGTCTATGCATAAGCAGCTATTAGAAAGATAACGTTGGCTATAGCGTTATAGCATCTAACAGTAATTTCAAAGTAATAAAAGTTGCATACTGTCAAAATACTTTAGATTAACTAACAGAAATAGAGGCCTAAAGTCTGTTTACTGCAGATCGACAGTATCTGAAAGTTGTGTCCTTAAAAAAAACAGGAAGGAATCCATCAAAGACCCGACACACGACCTGAGAGATGCATTTGACCCTTCAGCTGATCCTATTGTTCCCTGGCCCCCTCGTCAGAAAAAAGGTGTCTGTCAAGAGGCCGTTCTTAAGGAAGGAAAACGCGGTAAAAGAGCTGAGGTTGGACTGGAAATTAGTGGCAACAGGTCTGATGGAGTGATGAAATGTGACATGTGGTTCAAATTGTCATCAGTCTGTGTGGAGAGAGGTACAACAGTGAGCCTCTATGGTGGAGGCTCTGCCAACACAAACCATGCAAAACTGCAAAACCAAACATACTGTGCAGTAAAAACATCCCATATGGAAAAGATAGATATAAATCTTATAAAGTTTGTATCTCTCTTGTGTGAAACTTGTATGAAAAGCATACAAGAGTGAAAACAGATATAAGATCCCTTGAAAAATTATATAATGAAACTTGTATGTTTTGGATACTTATTAAAACAATGTATGAAAGTAATGAGAAAGTGGCCACTTTCATGAGTAAATCATGTAAGTTTTTACTATTTCTTTTCCATATGGGATACCTGGGTAGAAAAACACATCAATCGTGGCCTCCCCACAGTCTGGACCTGAAGTATACTGGACATCATCTTAACAGAAAACAGAACAAAGGAAACATCAAAAGAAGTGTTTGAATGTCCTTCAAGAAGCCTGAAGAACTATTCACAGTTCAGACTGTGCTGATGAATAAATGTGGTCAC
>NW_005187416.1:5260775-5269488 GCF_000239375.1 Pundamilia nyererei
CATTTCAGACTCATCCACATTAGTGTGGACATGAACACTCTGGCTGCTCGTCCCCTTTTTCCCACGTTTATTTCTTTTTCCTCCTCTTGTCTTCGTGTGATCTCCCTCTCCTCCCCTTCTCTCTCCTCTCTCGACTTCACTTCCAGTCAGCATGTTTCACCTCATTTGCGCTCCGGCACATTGCCTCTCCTCGCATTCGCGCTCATTTTCTCTTTACCCTTATCTTGCTCTCTGTGTTTATCTATCTATTTTACCCAGTCTTATCTGTCCCCGACTTTATCAGCCCTCCCTCCTGCACTCCTTTCTTTCATCTTTCATTCTTGGGTTCACTCTCCACCGAACCTCCGCCCCCATCTGCTTTCCCATCCCATTGATGGATGATGTGGCGATGCGTCGAGGGCCTCAATCAGAGGAGCGGGGGGTTCACTGCGGAGAGCAATCTCAAAGCCAATTCCACTGATAGCCATCACAGTGTGTAGCTACATGACGCTGCAGCTATCACCTGTGGAACGAGAGAAAGCGAGCGGCCTCAAAGCGATGCTGCGCCAGGCGGTGCTTTGCTCACACTGTAGGACAGAAGGGAAAACTTTTTGTTGTTGTTGTTATCAAATAGATCAATTGGAAAATGTATTAGTTTGGAGTTTGGCCATGTTGGCTTCTGGCAGCCACACGGGGACAACGGAGGCTGATTGAAAGAGCACTCAGTGATGCGGGAGTGTAGAGGGAATGGATTGCAGGAAACACATTGCTGCTGTCCGAAGGTGCTTAAATTTTACTCTCCGAGTGGGCTCCCAGCCGGCCGGAGGGCTCTTTCTTTTGCATTTGAAACATAAGCAGGTTTATGTTGGTTAATAAGACAATAAACACAGTTCTTCCCTGTCGTAAGGTGGTGACCACATAATGGTTTTCACCTGGCTACATAATGGTGCTCGGTCACGGCCAGTCAGCGTTGTTGCACACTTGGTGCACCTCAACCTTTGATTTTCTACCTGCAGTTAAAAAACAGAGTTCAATAGAAATCCCTCAGCACCTGAAACACATGTGAAGAGACCGTGGGCAAAAGTGCTCCACTGGTATCATCAGTGTCATGGGATACATAACCATCAATCCATTAGGTCGGGGGTCAAAATACTGTGAACGAGAGAGAACATCACCAAAATCCTGAGATAGCGTCTTCGAGCAAACTTACATTAGTGCACAGTTGGTTTGTTGTACATGTACAATGACAATAAAGGGCTATTCTATTCTATTCTATTCTATTCTATTCTATGCTAAATCAACTCAACCAAAAAAATTTATGTTATGTTAAACAACCTTCCTGCAGAACAGGAAGGTTGTTTAACATAAATGTAATTGTTATATGTGCGTTTCTTTGTGTTTGTGTAGACAGAAACAAATAACAATAATCATAATCATAATAATACATTTTGTTTAAAAGCACCTTTCAAAACACCCAAGGACACTGTACAGAGCAAATCAGACAGGCATAAAAACAGGAAATAAACACAATAATAAAAGAAAGTTTAAGAGCATGGACAAGTTATATAGAGTAGGCTATTTAAATATGTATACATATGTGATTTTTCACAGTTAATAGCTGAATTATCAGAAACAGGTTGCGTGTGAGTGCCAGCTTGACCCCATTCAATCCCAGACAGAGTGACTCTGTCTTATGACAACATTATAGCAGGTTTGAATCACAGTGTTAATCTGCTTTAAACTAGCTGAACTGAGATAAGTTAATATATTGAATTGAACAAATTTTAGTGTTGAGGATATAATTGGCAGTTGAAAAGGGGAATAAATAAATGTTATTGCATTACTCAGCATATTGCAAAATGTAAAAAATCACAATAATGTCATCGTTAGTGAAGTAATGTGATGATATATACTGAGGTGTCTGGGAATATCCATCTAACTGTCCATCCAGTTAACCACTAAAGCCTTTCTCGACTGTCAGGGTGAGAGGTGGGGTACAGAGTCAAAATGAAAAGTAAAATGTGACCAGACTTCAAACTTTTCTTCTGGAAGTGTGATTGTGACATTTGTCCCCTCACCTAGTTTGTGGGATTTTGTTGTTCGTCACATTAGAAATTGATGAGAAAAGCGTATCCCTGAAGCAAGAATGCTTTGCGGTTTCACATTTGAGATATTTATTATTATTAGCCGATGTGGAATTAAGTAAAGCATTAAGACTCAAATTCCACCTGAAGGACATGGTTTACACAGGCAGCTATTTAATGATAAATAAATACTAAACAAGGATTATGACCAAAGCAGCCTGTGCAGACAAGGTTTCAGCATATTGTGGTGGACAGTATAAGTTCCCGAGAACCTGTAGCTCAGATTTGTTGGGCTTTTACCGTTTTCACCCTGACTGTAACAAATTCATGAAAGGGTTTGTTTTGTCTCTTGCTGCGTCCCTGCTCAGGGGCTAGATTGTCTGAAGTCCTGTTTCAAAGGCCTCTTCTGACGGAGCCAAGAAACGCAGCCTGATTTGCCCTGAAATGGGAGGACTCAACCTGTGTATCTTTGCTGCCACAGTCAGTTTCGGGTCAGTCGATTATTTGAAGCCACTGCTGCTGTGTGTGCAGAAAATACTGTGAACATAGCACCTTTCAGATTGTTCTGATGGCCAAAGTTTTTGTTTGTAGTGTAAGCTTTCTACTTTATTGGCAAATGGAAAGTCCAGTTTGATTAAGGCCAGAGAAAAACTGTGGTCACGGCAAACAAACAGTGATAAGGTAAATGGAATGTATTTATATAGCACTTCTCTTATCGACCGCTTAAAGCACTTCACACTTCAAGCCAAATTCACCCATTCATGCACGCATTCATAGGGCGCTTTGTTCTGTGCATACAGCACTTTATCTGTTATGCACACATTTGTGCACATAAATGGACGAGTCGAGGGAAAAATTGATCCCAGTGCATCTATTTATTATTCAATGTCCTGAAGCTGGGGATCAAAACACAGAGCTTACAATTAGTTGATGACCCACTCCTCACGCCCAGGTACCCTGTTTTTGTCAGGTTTAACCTTACACAAGATGCCCTGTGAAGAGGAACCAATGTTATTATTTTTGCCTTTTGGGAGCAAATGCACTTACACAAACTTGCATTAATATTAGACTCCAAGTTTGATCTCTTTCTGCTGCCATTACTGTGGGTCCTTCAGATCCGCCTTCTGAACTTGGATTGTGTAACTACGAACAGTCTGCTTGTGAGCTTTGCTTTGTTTATACCAATGACCTGCCTTTGCACTTGTTTCAAAGGTTATCAGCCCATTAAGTGGTAGTTTTCAGCTGTTATCAGTGGTGATTTGCACACTCATCAGGCACTTTATTAGTCTGTTTTACACATATTCTACTGCTTACTAATGCAAATATCTAGTTAGCCAGTCACACACACGTAGTTAACCTGAAGTTAAAGTTCAAGCCGAGCATCAGAATGTGGAAGAAAGGTGATTTTTGTGGCTCTGATTGTGGCTGGTTGTTGGTGGCAGACAGTCTACTGTGAATATTGCGGAAACTGCTGATATGCTGGGATCTTCCCACACGACCATGGTCCAAAAGGATGAAAATATTTCTACTGCAGAAAATGGTCAAACTGCTTCAAACCAATCTGAAGGCAACAATAACTCAAATAATGAACTCATTACAGCAAAGACGCAGAAAAGGAACCATTAACCCACAACACATCAGACCTATGAGCAGATGGTTTACAGCAGCAGGAGACCTGAATGGTTTCTACCTATATCAACAAAGAACAGGAAACGTGGGCTACAGTTCACACGGCTTCACCAAACCTGGAAGAAGTATTGCCTGGTCTGATAAATCTCAATTTCTGCAGCAACATTCAGATGGTAGGGTCAGAATGTGGTGTAAACAACACGAAGCATGCAAGGACTGTGTGGTGCCATCAAGAGGAATGTTTCCAACACCTTGTTAGATCTTTGCCAAAAAGATTAAAGGCAGTTCTGAAAGCAAAAGGGAGTCAACCCAGTAGTAGTACTGATAAAAGTGTAGCTGGCATCCTCTGCCTACAATCTATCAATCCATTCCCTCAACTGCTTTTCTAATTCAGGGTCCTGGGGGTGGCTGGAAGCTATCCCAGATGCTGGGTACACCAGGACAGGTTACAGTGCATCGCAGGGCTAGCTCAGAGAGACGAATGACTATTCATGTTCATACCTGCCGATGTAGAATTACCAAATAATTTAAGTGTATCCAGTTTAAAACCTCAGGCTCTAAATGGAGAATTTAACTGAAGTATTAGTGGAGACAAAGAACATACCACACCAAATGTAGTGAGGTTACATTTAGCCAAAAATATTTTTAAAAGCCTCTTTGTTGGAGCTTAGTTAGATCCAGTTACACAAGTTCTATCTTACTGGGTTGTTGTTTGTCACTGACTTCTGATCCTGTTTGTAGGCAGAGGAGAGCACTTACTGTAGACATGTACAGGACAAGTGTTTCTGTATTTCACAGCTCCTGATGTTTGCTCGTCACACTCTGTGAGAATAAAAGAAGAGTTTATATTTTCTGTTTATTGAAAACAGAAAAATAAAGTATCCACCTACATTAACGTACCCTCTGGCACTGCATCTTATCGTCTTTATTATGGGCCTAGTTTTCTTCAAGTGCAGCATTGAACTGTGCAGCACTTGATCCCAGAATAACTTGTCCTGTGTAGGAGTATTCAAACGCAGCTTTTACTTTTAAGCATGCAGAAGTGTGATTAGCTCGGTGGTATACAAAAAGTCTCGCTCCTTGTAGTATTCCCCCCAGAGACGGCTATATTTGCTTTAGCCTCGGGTGGTGGCTTGATGCATATCGATGCAGACGCTCAATAATAGGCCAAGAGCTCCACATTATTGACAGCAGCGACTACTGGCTCTTTGAAGACATCTGCTTCGGTGAAGGAGAAGCAGGAGCACGACAGACAGAGAGAGATGGTGTGGATAGAGAAATAGGATACAGATAAGAGGACAGATATGAGCAGAGAGAAGATCCAGTGTTACATCAGTCTTTATATGTGCCGGTGCTCCTCGCTGCTCCTCTCCCCCTTCCTTGTCATCAACCCCTCTCTGTCTCTGCTGTAGCACACAGCTGGGCCAAATAAATCTGGAGAATAAGAGAGGCACAAATGTTATTTGCAAGACAGACATTTCTTCCTGCGCTTATACACCAACACAGGTCCAGGTAAACAGAGAAGCCATGGCTATAGCACACATTCTCAATGAAACAAGTAAACACGCACGAAAAACAATATATTCTCAATAACTATCAGGCTTATGGGGAGGTGACAGTGGAGGGAATGCCGGGCTGAGTGGAGATCAGTTTAGTCCTTATTGCAGCAAATGCTGTGGAGAGAGAAAGGAACAAAGAGCAAAAAAAGGGATTAAGATAAGGAGAGTCCTGGACACGGAGGGAGCTCGGTATATGTCTGATGAGTTATATACCAAGCTGTCATGGCCTCACAAAAGTAAGGGAAATAAGACACAGGCTAAGAGCTAAAGGTTGCCACCGACAGTTTAAACAGCATAAATTGATGGGCACGTTTATCTGAAATGTAGGCAAATATTCCTGCAGCTCACCTGGTTTAACTTCTGAGAACACTGATTCGATGTTATGATTGAGAGCTTTGATTTTACTCTTCCCACATTTTATACTTACATGATTTTTAAATAACAAATGTTTTACAAAGAGAAAAAAAGTGAAGTGTGTGAAGTTGAACCCATTCAGCAGGTAATCTTAACACCAGTTCTGCCAAATCTCACATTTCGTTTAGTTGTTTTAGTCTTCTCAGGGATCCTGCTGCCTCTGCAAGCTGCTTTGTAACCCAACCCCAGCTTTCACTCTTAATGACGTGCACTCTTTTTCAATAAGAGACCTGCAGTGTAAAAGGGCGAAAAAATCTGTAGTCTGGATGCCAGAAAAATAGAAATAAGTTACTAATATTAATGTTAACGTTAACATCACAACCCTAATCAACGTTAGCTGTCTGTTATTTTTTAAATAAAAGGGTTTTTTTACGCACGAAAACAATGAAATTACCTATAAATGTGGTCAAACACTGCTACAATGCAAATGTACTGTTGTTAACTGCACTCTGCTGTTAATTTGTGATCATAGCTGAAATATGGCTTTTGACATCTAACTTAGAAAGAAAGAAAGCTTATTACTATAATGAGTTTTTACATAAAAGTTAGATAAAAATGTCATATTTATTAAATCTTACTGTTAAAATGGTATTACTATATATAAATTTAATCAATTTACCTTTTTAAAAATCTCCAGAAACTCCTGATCACAGTTACAGTATACCATTGATTATAGATTGCATCAAAAACAGGCGAGTGGTGGCTTTCAGACCCCAGAGAAGCAAAATGCATTGAGCCAACAGCGTGTAATTCCTTTGGATTTGGCAATAATGGTAGCTGATGGTAACGTTGCTGTCGAGCTGCTTGTGGTCTTTTGAGAATAAAGTAGGACTGGCAGATCCTCCCATGGATGACAGGCTTGTTTATTGGGCATAAAATTGCTCACAAAATGCCGATCTACTGCTAAAATATTAACATATTACTGTGTCAAAAGCTTCTCCTAAACTGGTGCTATCCACTGAGTATCTTGAATTCTCTCCATTTGATTTGGAAAGGGTGCATTAGAAATGCATTTCATGTTGCTGGCACATGGAGCCGATCATTGTTTTACTGAAGTTTTGCTTTAATTACATAGTTTTTGCTGCACATCCCCCAAAAAGCTACTGATGACCAAGAGCCGTGAACATGGAGAGCATATTTTGGTTGGCTTCAGGGTGATGACTTCATGATGGAAGTAAAAATATCTGGACACTGAATAAAAAAAATAAGCAGTCGTACTGTGAAGGCTGTTGGTGCACATTAAATAGCATTTAAATAGTCAACAGCAGCAGCTCTGAGATAAAATTATAGATGCGGAGTATTCTTAGTGATATTCTCAGTGTTGTTGAACAGTTTAGACGTTATTGTCAAAGCAACGGCTGCCGTCTGAATCGTGTCATAATCTGCTCTGTTCGTTTTGCTCTGACAGCAGGCTACTTTAGATTTCATGCCGCCTGAGTAGCAGCACCTTTCAGTTCAAGCGGCAGACAAGGAGGGACAGAGGTGAAGAGAATGAATGGATGTAATGGAAGAAAATGTATTATTGCTGTTCAGGTAGAAATATCGAGTGACAGTAAAAATAAAAGAGTGGCAGGCAGGGGCCAGGAAAAACCACGTAGCCAGAGGTATCTAAAAGTGACAAACAGGATGATCAGCACGGGGCCTGAGCAAGGGGCAGGATTGCAAGAAGATGATTAATGTCAAACTGCGAATCGCAACAAAGAAGAGAGCAATGGGAGACGAGGGTAGAGGGTAGGAGAGAAGAGGTAAGAAGGCACACCTGAGTGTTCAGAGGCCTCTGTCCTGGTCAGAGCCATCCTGAATTATTCATGGCTCGCTGTGCCGGCTGCAGTGCACTGCTCACTGCAGAGAATAAAAAAGGAAAAGGTGAGGCGAGTCGAACTGCAGTTTTTCAGAAAGGTGAAGAATTAGATTTCAACTTTCATCTTATAGAAAGAATGATGTCACATCGAACATGGCTGCACAGATAACCACCTGAGTCACATCGTCGGTGCGGCTTCATATATCCAAAAATACGTCTGAAATTTAAATTGTTGCTTTTGTCCTGCAGTTCTTGTATCACAGCTATGACAGCTTGGAGTCTTTCACCCATAATGTGAACCATTAAAACTGCTTGGTTAAAACAGTGGCAGCAGGGAGACTTTGTTATTTGCAGAATACTTGGCTTGAATTGAAAGAACAAAAGCAGAGTCACGAACACAGACTGAGGATTTTGTGTCTCTTGTTCCCCCTGAAAGAGTCGAGACGAGGTTACGTTCAAAGTTATTTCCTTGAATCCTGAAGTGTGGGTAGTGCATATGCTATGGATACTATATAAAGCATGTATTTCACATTTAGAAGCAGCTAGTGTAGAATAAAAAGGAACTGATTTCAAACTCAGCCCAGCTTTTAGTCTCTATGTGGTGCTGAGACAGTTAAACTCTGATAGCAAACTAATACATAAACATACACGTATTAAACGGTTTGTTTAGCGACCCCTATCTCCCTCTGCAGCTGTAATGATTCTGATACTGTGTCTCACTGGGATACTTCTCTTTGGACATGTCCACATAGTACACTATGTTACTGCATACTTCCTTGTATAGGGTGTGAATTTTAATAGACCCGTGCTGTGATGATATAACAGGGTTTACCAGCACTAGCTGCCACATTTTATCAACTTTTATAACTTATTTAGCCTTAGACTGCACATAGTGTCCAATTCTTATTTACTTAATACAAGAATTGAATATGCATAAATGCTAAACTATGTCACAACACCAAGTTGTAACCTCAGTGTCTACAAATGATAGCTGTTAACTAGCCAAACAGCTAACATTAGCATTTTGTGGCAACTGTTGTTTGATTTGGCGCTATGCAAATACAACTAAACTGAATTACACAAAATTTGTGTTGTATCCAATCTTCCCACAAGATTAATTTATGTTCTCAACATAACGTATATAAAAGAAGGAAATCACATGTGTAGAAATCCTCCAGCTTTGCTCAACCTCATTGAAACCAGGCTGTGGAATCAGGGGCCACTGTATGCTTGGTAAACACTTACTG
>NW_005187416.1:5270477-5272817 GCF_000239375.1 Pundamilia nyererei
CCAATTCGTGCCCACAAATTAGCATTTCGTGCGCACGTTATACCTATTTCGTGCCCTTGAAATAGTATTGCGTGGCCACAAATAAGTATTTTGTGGGCACGAAGTAGTATTTTGTGGCCACAATTTATTTATTTTTTGGACCATGTCATCAGAGGGGCTCCGCACTTATCAGACCCTGAAGCTACAGATCCATGTTTGATGTATGGTCCTGCCATAGATGCATGTACAATATATATAGTATGCACAGTATAACCAAGCAGGTTGTTCTTACAGTCCAAGAGCCAGCAGTAAAGAGTATCTGTGTAAATACAGGTTACAGGCAAAATTCCATAAAGTCTGATTGCAGTTATAGTCTAATAAACTATGACCGCATGCTTTTTAATTAATAGTTAGGCGTGGGGGGCTTTGATGGTAAACCGGAAATATATCAGAATAATAGAGTTCATAAAATTATTTTTCCTCAGGCTCAACCACTTGAATGAGACTGGATCATAACCAAAAACCAAAGTTAGAGAAATGCACAAAACTCAGGTATAACCTTACTCATTACACCCCTGGTGGTGAGTAACACTGCCATCAGTATGATTACTGGCTCTTGAATGGACTTTACATTCATTTCTGATGAAGCTGAAAAGTCCATCAGAGTCAGTTTATTTGATTATTTTATCCCATAATTAAGTTTGGATTTTTCTGAACCTCAACATTCAACCATTGTGTTTGAAAGAAGCAAATCCATGTAAGTTGTTTATCTAAATGTCGGCCTACTGAGAAAGAGCGTATTCTGATATCTCAGCAGAGCAGAAAATGTATGAAATGTAGAAACAGAGATTCTGAACTGTCTGAAGCACAACATTTTTAAGCTTTATGCATCTTCAGGGATTTTAAACCTTCCGCTGGGCCGAACCCCTGCTGGACATTTCAGTAAACAAGCATCGCATGAATCTCTGGTTACCTCTTTCTTAGAGTACCTGTGCTCCTGAAAAATGTAGAAGACGGAAAATAAACACATCTTATTTCTTACCGTTGGCTTTCGTCATCAAAGTTTCAGAAATTGAGTTTAAATGACATCTGTGGGCCTTCGCTAACGGCCCCGCTGATTTCCACCAGGGGATAATTCGCAGTCGTGACACGTCCAGGACTCACCTCTTCGTTTCTGCAGCGGTGCCAGAATTTTAATACGTTTTGCACAGCGGGGGGACGGATTACATGGAGGAGGCTTGCAAACCATCCTCAGTTACTTTGGGATTTCAAGGGTCCTGATCTCCATTTGCTCGTTGGAACCAGGGATCAAAAGACGGAGGGAAAACAAAAAGAAGAGTCTTTGCAGGAGGAG
This sequence comes from Pundamilia nyererei, assembly GCF_000239375.1. Lineage (NCBI taxonomy): Eukaryota > Metazoa > Chordata > Actinopteri > Cichliformes > Cichlidae > Pundamilia > Pundamilia nyererei. Next base: position 5,271,811 of record NW_005187416.1, read on the forward strand.
ATCACATGAGCTGATAGCTGGCTTTTTTCTCTCTTTTCTTTATTTCACTATCACACTGACGCCTCTTATCTGGAGACAATCCAGTGAGTAATCTCATATAATATATATAATGACTGGATGGAAAGTGAAGGGTCAGCTGAGCCCGTTGTGTTTGAATCAAAGCAGCTCAATAGCAGATCTCTCACCAAATCTCCTCTTATCTTCAATGGTTAATATCCTTTGGTCTCTGCTTTGTAGACAGGCGGAGGCAACAGAAGCCTCTGTAACCCGGCTGCAATACCTTCGAATGATTGGCAACTTCTGTTGTATTTATAACAATCTGACGGAAGGAGAACGATGAACTGTAACAGATGTGGTTTCGTTTCAGATACCTTGACAGTATTTTGTGCTCCTTCGAAGCACTTGAGAATTTGCTTTGTGACTAATTTCTTGTAATTTCACTTTTGCAGATATGTTTGCACAGATTCTGTTGAGAATGTAAAGTATTTGCCCTGTGCCACCTTAACTTGCTTAATTTCCCAATCAGGTGTTTCGTATCCATGAGCAATTGTGGGTGCAGGTTTCGTAAATGGACTTCGAGAGTGGGACAATCTGAACTTGTTTCTTGGATCCTGAAAGAGTCGACACTAAAACAAATTTTTACTCTGGATTGGCGAGTTTTAGTTTAAGATTTCCGTTAGCTTGTTATTTAAAGAAGTGAGACTTCCCTCTGTAATACTTTGGTATTGAACATTCTTTCTTGTGTTCTCCACACATTCAATTCCATTTTATTTATATAGCATCAAATCACAACAACAGTCGCCTCAAGGTGTTTTATACTGTAAGGTAGACCTTAGAATAATACATACAGAGAAAAACCCAAAAATCATATGACCCCCTATAAGCAAGCACTTTGGCGACAGTGGGAAGGAAAAACTCTCTTTTAACAGGAAGAAACCTCCGGCAGAACCAGGCTCAGGGAGGGGCGGGGCCATCTGCTGCGACCGGTTGGGGTGAGAGAAGCAACA
>NW_005187416.1:5273265-5285370 GCF_000239375.1 Pundamilia nyererei
AACTGAAGGCTCTGCCTCCCATTCTACTTTTAAATACTCTAGGAACAACAAGTAGGCCTGCAGAGCGAGAGCGAAGTGCTCTAATGAGGTGATGTGGTACTACAAGGTCATTACGATAAGATGTGACCTGATTATTTAAGACATTCACACAAACACAAACAATCTATTTTAACAAAGTCATATTTTAAATGCACATAAACTAGACTCATTTGGCTTTCACTGTTCCCTGACTCTACTAGAGCAACTTTACATGCAAAAAGTTTAAGGTTTTGGTGCAGCACTTTCTTACATTGTGCTTAGCAACAACCTTCAGCACTCGCCAACCGGATGACCGGGGGTTGCCAGGTGTTCACCGGCTGCTCTGTAGACCTGTGGGACTGATGCGTACCATTTAACCAACCACATTAAGATGAAATTTTACAACATGAATGTTTATCTCCTGTTTTCAAAGCCTGCTTATAGAGTCTGTGCTTTGCTTGTAATGTGGTCAAAGTTGTCTTGCCAACTCGCGAATCAAATTTGACTCTATTCACGTTAAATTTTTTAAACTTGTGTTTTAAATATAAGTTCTGTAAGAGCACTGCAGTGCACAGTGTGCAGCTGTATTTTGGGCGATTTGTGACTCTTTCCTGCACTGAAGAACCAGATCACACACCGGTCTCCGATAAAACCGATAGGTTAATGTGTTTTCTGACCATCTGAATTTTAAAAGTGTTTGTCTCTGCTATTTCCTGGCATAAACTTAATATTTCTGGCACAATATTGGATGCAAATCACAGAATCCTGCTTTGAAATGGAAATATCCCTCATGTCATTTGCATATTCAGTTCTTCGAGGCATTCTGGTCAGTTTGCATTGGCTGCAGTTGCATACTGAACACCCTTTTGCTGTAAATATCTAAACAAACTGCTCAATTGTATGTATGAATTCTGCACATCATGTTAGCCTATGGCTTAGTTTGTATTACTAATGCTGAAGTCAAGTCTCAACCAATATCACTGCATTAAAAAAAGATTAGAAGAGATTAGAGGAGCTGCTCACCCAGAGATACAGTTTAATTTGTCTAATATGCTCTGTGTACAGTATTTAGAGTTTGTATCTCTGTGAGTGTGAAACAAAATAACATCTTTCCTCGTACCATCAGGTGTGCGTGTGATGTTTAATTTTTTCCCCCGCACGCAGCCATCTCGCCATATAGATAAATACCAGGTGCTTGTTATCAAGCTGCAGGTGTCAGAAATAAAGTGGCAGGTGTTGGACACACACAGCAACTCCTGTTCAAGGTTGAGCCCCATATTGGCACAGAATACACGGAGACAGCAGCCTGCAGAGGGTTAGCGCGTGTAAACGCTCAGACTCGATGTTTGGAACAAGAAGAAAATATACATAAAGGTTGAATTCATCGTGTTACCGTATCCTCTGTATGTCCTCCTTGAATCCTGTGAAGCTGTTTTTATGTAACTGCATGCAGACTCAGATGATTCTGGGAAAATGAGTCTGTTTCACCTTAGCTCGCACAGATCTGTGTTTTCCCATTATTTGGGGTTATTTTAATAAATGCAGATCTAGAAAGTGAACCCTGGGCTTTGCATATTTAATCACAAATATTACACTTTCATGTTAAATGAGTGCAAAGTGCTGTTTGTTGATACCAGACTGTCAAGCAGTAATTGTTGCAGTGATTGTGCTCCAGCAGCATCAACACTTTATTCATTTGAAATTCACATCTGTGATCGGTATTTTCTGTAATGCAATTTGGCTGGATGTAGAAATAAAAATAACATACGTATGTGAAGATAATGTCCTAATTGAGAGCGTGTCTGTCTCCTGCACAGGATGGGATGGGAAACCTCAGAATAACAGAGAAGGGCCTGAAACTGGAGGGGGACTCTGAGTTCCTCCAACCCCTCTATGCCAAAGAAATCCAGTCCAAACCAGTAAGTGACTCGCATGAATGCACACCTTACATGGTACATACTGTACTGCACACATCCATCCTGCAATTTGACCCTTTTTTAAACATGGATTAGGCTACGGAACATTTGTGCCTTCAGTAAGCTGTTAAACTGGAAGCTTTGTCATTCAGACATGGGTGACTTTGCTATTAATGGTCCTTACAGCTACATTCATGCACACCATTTAAGAAAGAGCCATGAAAAAAGCAGTGGTATGAGCACAATATTTATCTTCTAACATGGGAGTCTACACAGTAAAGCAAGTGAGTACATCCTTGCTGTGACTGACGATGACAAGTGGTGCAGGAATTTTCCAAACCATTCCTTTAGGACAAGAAGCAATAATGATGAAAACACTGCAGTACACCTAGAACTGTAACATGGAAAGTTGTGCATGAAGTATTAGCAAAAAATGTTCTTTTTCAGAAAAATGTTCCCCATCAGCATTAAATACATTAATATTACTGTTGCATATGTTTAAGCTTGAGCTCATTTTATATACTTAATTCTGTTTAATATTCTGAAAATCCTCCTCTACCTTCTCTACATCACACACTTTTAAAAAGGTGGCTAGCAAAACTAAACCCATCTGTTATGATGCTAAATCACTGAAGCTTGTTTAGCTAATCATTCTAGCTGTTTCGACACAAAGCACAGCAGATCTCAGAGTAGTGAAAGCTCAGCCAGCAGCAGCTGGCTTCCCATCAGTTTACCATAGAGGTTTGTCCACAGTGCACATGCACAAACCACCACTCGTAAAACGGAGACAGCTACAGTTTCCTATAAGTACAAAACAAGTGATGCAACAAGCTACAGTAGCCGACTGCAGCCAGTAAAGGATGGACGCAAACTGGTGAGGACATTTATGGCGTTACTGTCTAAGATGGAAGGAGATTGTTTTACCTTGACAACTATTACGTTGTGTCTATTTTTAGATTTGACAAGGCAAGAACAGTTTGCCTTGCTTGTCCTGTTAGAGCACCATTGCTTTATATTCTTCCATTATGGCAAAATACTGTGAGTTACTGTATTTAGGTCTTGTGTTATCACCTTCAGTGTGACTTTGGCTCATTTTGTTATCCAAACCATCCAAAACAGTCAAACCTGGCCCTACAAATTCCCGTAGCACAGGGAGTCAGCGTATCCCACAGCAATGTGTGAAATGTGGTTAAATCACCATTTGAAATACTTTAAAATCAGCAGCAGCAGCTCATCGATACATTAGCACTTAGTCTTTTTTATCACTCATCACATGAACTAAAAACTGCTTTGCAAATTACCTTCTAGCAAAAATACAGTTTGTCTCATACTTTTTAGTGCGCTGTGAAACACTTGTTGACTGATAATACTCGAAATGAGGTGAGATTGAGAAGGTGTGAAGTGTCTAATGATTGTAGGTGTGGTAGTGGGAATTTGAGCTTCCTACAGTGAGAATTAAGCATGTGAGACAATCCAGTTGGGACTCCGAGTGCTATCAACTCAGCTACACGTACGACAAGCTGATTTCAGCAAATGTCTGAACCTAAAAAGAAATCCAAAACTATGTTAAAACAGGTTATGTTGAAGCAGGCGCGTGTTCTCAGAAGAGTAACTGATGATCTGACTTCCTTTTCCTTCCACATGTATTTGGGTCAGGTTATAATGCCAGCAGGCTAAAGCTCAGTAAATCTACTATTCTCATTCACGCCTCCTCTGGAATCCTGAAGCATTCTCAAGTCCCATAAGATATGGCTGTCAGCCACTGCATATCCTCTGAGTCTGACGTGTCCAAAACCTCGACATGAAGAGAATTCCTTTGAGCTTAATGAACAGAGCTCGTGGTTTGACCTTCTCTCTAACGCCTAAGTCTGTGTCTCACTGCCATATTTGAGGCCCCAGGTAACGAATATCATACTAATATAAATATATTTTATGGATATTAGCAATTTAACAGTTTATAACATATATAAGGGAAATCTTGTGTTTAGTAATAACACAAGACAAAGTCTGTGTGCCTCTAAGTTGGGATCAGGCCAGGTTACCATCAACTCATGGTTTGTGCTGCTAGGTCACAATTGGATTTTAATTCTCACTGATTTTTTTTTTCTAACAATAAAACTGAACCACATGTGTTATAACAAACCAAAAAGTCAAGCTGTCATCCTGTTAAATCGTGTTATATTGTAAAATAAAACAATATTAGATTAGAATGAATGTTTCATGGCATCAGAGGGCTTCAGCAACAACAGGATCCAGTTTTATTTCCATTCATCCGTTTTCTTCTGCTAATCCAATTCAGGGTCATCAGACAGTTGGTGCCTACCCCAGCCTCCTACACTGTGGACAGGTTTCAAGGGAGACAGAAAACCATTCAAGCTCACATGTGGCCAATTTGGAATCACCAGTTAAACTAAAATGTTTGTCTTTGCACATGCTCAGTGGCTCCTGTGGCTTCCACCCACAGTCCAAACGTCACACAGAATGCAATACATACATTCTTACCTTAAACTCATCCCCTTCATGCTCTTTGAATTCGATAACTTAATTAATAGTGATGCAGATAGATAAATACTTACTTGTAGCACGTCACTACACACACACGTTGGGGTGGGTTTTTCTCTTCGTAGCTCAGAGGTTTGGTGTTTAATATATTTATTTTTTTCCACAATGAAATACAAAAATACAAAGCATCAAATAAAAGTAAAAGAGGAGAGAAAATTTAAAATAAAAACCCACCCTAACAAACAACACCCCTGTTCGCTGTCAAGTAATCAAAAGTTTAAAAGGAAAAACTTTCAATTAGTGCAAAATAACACCAGCCAAGGTGTAAAGAATAAGAAGGAAGAAAAAATAAGCAAACAAATGTAATTAAAAATAAATAAATAAATAAAGGTCATTCCTGAACCTGTGTAGATGGTTGGTCAAAAAATATCAAAAAGGGTTTCCAGACTTTATTACATTTATTTACAGAGCCTCTCAAAACGAACCTAATTTTCTCTAATTTAAGATGAAATAAAACATCCTTAACCCAATGCGAAACTGTGGGCGGGGCTGCGTCCTTCCACTTCAAAAGTATTAGACGTCTTGCCAATAGTGTAGAGAAGGCAGTATGTCTGAGAGTGACACTCTCATTCCAAATATGCATGACGAAGCCTCACAGACATCCGTCCAGAACAAGACCAAAACACATGGATCAAGGTGGCCTCTGCCAATTTACATCTTTCGCACGTTGGGTCAATCTGGGGATACATCTTTGCCAATTTCGATTTGCTGAGATGAACCCTGTGCACTATTTTAAACTGTAGAAGGCAATGTCTTGCACACATGTCGGACTAGTGAATATTACTTAAAACATTGCCCCAGTCTGCTTCAGCAATACAGATTCTAAAATCCTCTTCCCAGGATCGCTTAATTGCAGACATAGAAGAAGAACCCAGGCGCAAAATCAGAACAAGTATTGATGGTATGGCCTTTTTCTTAGCCGGGTTACAACACATAATGTCATCCATTACATCATTAGGGGGTCTATTTGGGAACCCTGGGATAGAGCCTGAAAGAAAGTGTCGTATTTGTAGATACCTAAAAAAAATGAGAGGGGGGTAAGTTGTATTTATTAGTCAGCTGTTCAAATGAGGCAAACGTGCCGTCAATGAGTAGTTCTTTTAAAGATCTCAGCCCTCGCCTCTGCCAGCCCTGAAATGTGGCATCAGACATTGAAGGGGGAAAAAACATAGTTGGAAGCTACTGGGCTGCCTAAGCAGATCTTCAGAAGATCAAAATGTTTTCTAAGAGCCTCCCAGACCAACAAGATGGAAATATCTGGAGTTAAATTAAATTCCAAAAAGTAGGTAATTTGATCCGAAATAAATTCTATAAAGTTTTCATCACTTAACAAAAGAGAGTTAAATCTCCACATCCGTTTAGGAGACTCCATACCGGGTATATGCAGTGTCGATATTAAGGGCGCATGGTCAGATATTACAATAGGCTGATAATCACATGACTTAACAAGAGAGGTTAGTTTGTTATCAGTAACAAAATAGTCAATTCTACTGTAGGTTTGAGCATTTGAAAAAAAGGAATATTGTCTGTCTTGTGGGTGTAAAAAACGCCAAATGTCCGAGATGCCGTAGGTTGAAAAAAAGGACTGTAAATAAGAAGCTGACTTTGTTGTCGAGTATCCAGTTCTTACAGACGATCTATCCATCAGGGTCCAAGCACAAATTAAAGTCACCACCCATAATAAGTAAATGGGTATTCAAACGAGGCAGGAGGCCGAGGACGCTAATATAAATATATATTTGCTAATGTAACATTAATATTAAAAATTGATCCGGTTACTATAACGTATCGTCCATTTAAATCAGCCAGAGAGAAGAAGGGGTAAAAGGAACCCTTTTATTTACCAATATTGCTACAAGCTCAGAGGTTTGGAAGCAAAACGTTCCAGTGTTCATTTCCACTTTTCAGACATAATTTTGGGAGATATTTGCAGACAGCAACATGAAGATGAGAAACACTTGAAGTGTTGTAAAGGCCGTCACTGCTTGGTTGTGTTGTTTGGCCGTTTTTTTCCATACTGCATCACATTTGGCCGCGGTGAAGTCACCCAAGACTTCAAACCTTAACAAAATCCAACTGGGTGAGGTATATTAAAAAAGGCATTACCCTCCCCGTGCAGTTGCTATGATACAGGAAAGGGTAAAATAATTTTTAGTGGCAGGCTGGAAACTGGGTTTTTTTCATGGCTGGAGGAGCTGGTCCTTTTAACATAGAGGTCTATGAGGATTGAACTGGCCATTAGAGGAAATGCAGTTTTTGGCTTCGTTTTCAGCCTCAGGGAGGTTGTTGCCTGATCACGGTGAGCACGGTGTGGCTGTACTAGTGCAAATGTTTCAGACTTGCTGAGGAAACAAACAGGAGCAGCAAACACGTCAGTATTATCAGCACGTTTTCTCCCCACCTTCTGCACTCAGCTACAGTTTCAGTGTTCCTGCAGTAGGATTTTTGGTGTTTACCAATCAAAATGCTGTCTGGCTGAGGTCCCCTGTTATGCTGGCTTTACAAATTAACATTCTGGGGTGCTTCCTGGTGTCCAAACAGCAACTACACGAGCATCCAGGCCTAGAAGATGTCAGAGAAATGGGAGAGATGGGCACAATAAAGCGATAGGGTTTCTCTCCCTTTGTCTTTTCTACTCTGGGAGCAATCATTGCTGTGGTGCAGGTAGTGGACAGATGGTCCGATAATGCAGAGGGGATACAGGAGCGAGTCAGAGAGCGGAGGAGAGCATATCAACAACGGAGATGGAGATGAGGAAGAAGGAGCAGCAGTAATAGAGACAGAAACAGCGAGACAGATGGAGGAGGACTGAATCAGAACACCAGCAAGCTTGCTTTGACAGGCGGCGTGCAGGAGACAGCCAAGTTCAACACCAACTCAAACAAACACGCCGTGTTTGCAATGCAGTATCATAGCACTGTGGAATATTCATAATAAAAGGTTTCACTACTTGTCCAAGAAGCAGGAACAGGGGATAACAAATCCCCAGAGCATAAATTGGGCTCTGCATTCCCACATGTTCGTTAGGTGAAAGCCAAAGTTTGAACTCGTCTATCAGGATGGCCGATAACTAGCAAAGCAGCTCATAAAATATGAATACCAGACCAGCGCTGAAAGTGCAGATCATGTCTTCTGCTCTTGTACCGTGAAGAGGGATGAACGTAAAAGCAGATTGAGAACAGAAAGGGCAAGTGGCAAGTAAAAGACGGGACATAATACAAAACAGCAGAGCTTAAGGAGAGCTAAACATAAAGGGGACAGAGAGAGGGATGGATGACTGAGCGAAGGATATGAGAGGAATAATGATAACCAGGAGGAGGCGATGGGAAAAGACCAGTACACAGTCGGCCAGGAGTGGGTAAACAACAACCGCTAAATAAAAATTTAGCAGTCCGCTCTGTATTTCCCAACGCTCCTCTTCCTGCTTCCTTTTATGCTTCGCTTGTCTAAGTGAAGTTACCGTTGTTATCAAAGTGCGACAGAAAGCTGCTGTAAGACATGTCTCTGTCAGCAGGTCCTCAGTGCCTTCTTTGTTGTGTTTAAAGTGAAGGGGAAACAAGTTGGCTGCTCCGCATTTGCATAGAGTTCAAGTTCAAGCTATTTTATTCAAATCAGGGGCGTCAAGTGCAGCAAACTTCTTCTGGCAACTAATTGTACAAAACTTTTAATCTAACCATCGTTAGCTGCTTCGGGGCTGACATAAGAGGAGACTTCCAGAAGAGCTGCCAACAGTCAGGCCGTTAGAACCATCGATAAATTGGTTGGCACTAAAGATTCTCGAGTACTGTATTCTAGAAGGTTAAAACGCATTTAACTCGTCACCCTCAGGTTAGCAGGTTTCGGTCATATTTCAGCCATATTTGTAGAGCCAAATGATATCAGAGGTTAGCGAGGGTGGTCTCTGTCTATGCTGAGACCATCCTCTATCCTGGGAAAACCAGAATCTTTTCTAGTGGGCATCAGGTTTTTATAGATACATACTGAGGCGTAAAAATCCATCATTAACCCTTTAAACCCTCAAACATTAAATATCTAATGTAGCAGCAGAGAGTCACTCTTGTGCATTTTCCAGTAAATCAAAATAAATGTTGACTTAAGTTAAAGTATCTCTGTGAAATGTCTAAATGTCTTTCTATGGTGACCGAAGCACACTGACAGACACACATGCTTCTCTCAGTCACTGACATTTACTAATTAACACAACTGTTGTGTTAAGGCAACTAATAATGACGTGTGTCTCTTATGAGCTCGTTCCTGATCAACCTTTAAATGCAGACTGTCAGAAATTCTCAGAAAGCGTTGGATTGGTTCTGTGTCGACCTGTTTTTATGACTTGTGGTTATGTGCATGTAAAGATAAGTGAGCTCTAACAAAGTGCACGTAGAAGGTGTGTAGGACCTGCATTTTCCAAATCAAAGGTGTTTATACCTCGTCCACGTTAACTGCTTTCAGATCTGATCTTTACCAAAGAAAAGTTTGATGTCTCAGGAACACTTAGTATGAGAACAAAGAACCAATGTGATGGTTTGGTTGGAGGACAAGAACCGATCCTGAATATCAAAAGGACAAAACTGAAATAAACCAGATATTTTTAGAATATTTACAAATATGGTGTCTTTTAAAAACGATAACTGAGTAACTAAGCTCATAGATTAGTCAACCGTCCAGACCTATTCAGTCACTGCTCATCTCCTGCATCTTGAAATTACCTTTGAGCTCTTCAAAGTGAGCCTCGACACTGTGGATTTATTTTCATTCAACCCAAATTTCCAAAATCAGCCAATGTTTTACTCCGGACATATTGGTTCTTTGGCCCATCTCACCGAGATTTAATTCAACCCCCGGAGCAGCTCTGCCACCAAGAAACATTTCTATAACCAACTGTAATTCACACATCTCTCTTCTGGTCTCTCGCCTAACTCCTCTCTCCCTTCTTATTTTATTTTTTATTTATTTTTCCCTCCCAATTCCTCTCTGTGTGAGAGGCATCCTGCTGGGAGTAATATGGTCTGTTGCATTAGTAACAAAGAGAAGAGGGAGACCGAGCGGATCAAAGGCACCGCACTGCAATGAACTAAACACGTGTAGTGTACACAAACAGCCCTGAAGGACTCCTGCTGTAGCCTCTCTGAGGCATCTCAGGGGAAAAAAACCCTACATGAAGATGGAACGATAAGCGACCTGCTGCTGGAACACGGTGATGATTTTAAAGCTCAGGACTCGTTGTTAACCAAGAATATTTGCTGCTGGCTAAACTCATCGATTAGTACTGGCATCTGCTGTGTACTGCCATAGAAGTAATAAGAAATGTCTGAATAGTTATGTCAGTATTCATAACCTAAAATCAGTGTGGCTGCTATGTACCCAAGGAAATCACAGCTCCATGGTTTGGTTCAGATTAAAATATCTGAACTGTTGGAGGACTTTCCAAAGAAATTAGTTTAAGTTTGTCTGGCTCCACAGACTGAGCTACATTAAGTTTCTTTGACAGGAAAACTCCAAGTTGGGAAGGACTGATTAATGGGAGAATCATAAAAGCATACATTAATAAAGAATTAGTTATCGGATTGATTTATATCTGTAAGCTTACTACCTGAATTCACGCCAGAAATCCATCAGCATGTCTTCTGTGTGAGTTTAGTAGTGATGCAGGTCATTACAGCTACAGTAAGATGTGAGCAGTGAGGCATGCAGTGAAAAATTTGGACAGATCTCATCCATTAACTGCCTGGGTCACAATTCTGAGAGAAACTGAGGTTTCATGAACTAATGATGACCAAAAGCCATAAGCTGTGTAAAAAGGTCGGATGTAGCCACTGTAAAATCACCCATTGGTCTTTTTTGATCACAGTCGCTAACACCGAGCAATGACCACGACCAAAATTACTGCAGCCTTATGCAATGAGCTCACAGTGTTTGCTTTGAAGATGGGGAACGGGTGTGAAAATACTCTGCAAATACAGTTGCTGTCTTCAATGGAATTTTGCAGAAATAGAGAAACTGTTGAAAATTGCACATTTTTTGTTTTCTGCATAAACAGAAATTTATATAAAGTTACTTAACCTAGTAACTAATTTTGTAAGTAACTTGCTTTTATATAGGAATGAAACCAGAATACAACAATATGCAGATGACACTGTAATCAGTTATGTTACAGAAGTCAGCCCAAGCTGGTCCTTGATTGTTTGGAGATGGGTTTCCTTCCACCAGTACATGTCCAGTACAATCAGCCTAGGCTGAGCGTGCTGCTCACTCAAACTCTGAGCAATCCATTTGTTGCTGCAGCTACTTGTCTCTGTCTCTGCTATGACGATTATACAGATTATACAGACCATGTGGAGTGTGATGTTGTGGGCCCAAAATGCAGACATGGAAAACAGGTGGGATTCAACGAAAGGCGAGCGGATTATTGAGGCTGTTGCGAAGTTGCGAAAAAAAGAGGGAAGTAAAACTACAAGCAAGTATCAATATTTGGAGAATTGACACAAGCGGACCTGTGTTAGCCGCCTGCAACCCTGAAATGGATAAGCTGAAGAGGATGGATGGATGGGACAAGAAACGCTGAGTGAAGAAATAAATGCTAACATAACCAGGAAATAAGATATTGAGACTAAATGCACCCAAAAAACATGAAGAAGTTATAAACACAGAAAACTAAGAATCCATCAGGAAATAAGTAAAAGTAGAGAGCCCACAGACTCAGAGTGACCGTTACCATGACGCTGACGTCCCAGTGACTGCTGAAGGTCGCCTGTGACAGAACCATCTACCAAACTGAAGCACGGATTTTTAATATAACATAGTCTGTTCAAAAGGCTCCAGCAGCACAAACAGAGGTTCAGTTTAGTGACTGGAATTTGCAGCTCCAGCTACAAGTTAAAAAAAAATAAAAATTTCAGCCACTTTACATTTCTTACAAAGGGGGAAACTATCCATAGAGGCTGTTCCCATTTTTATATCAGATTGGCAACATGCATTTTTAGTGTGTATTTATACGTGGAAGTCTGTGGGGATCGACTTGCTTTTGGAGCCAGCCTCAGCTAGCGCTCTAACATGAAGCATCCTCCAGGGCTGGAAAATCAAATCCAAACTGCAAACAGGCTGAAAACAAAAAATACTCTAGGCAGTTCTATTAGTGATATATTATAATATATCTCTAGTGCTTAGTATTAATAATATATGAGCCAGTGATATAGTTAAAACATTGGTATCACTAGATTTGCATTCATAATAGCAGTAGGGATGACTGCTATCTCCAACTTTACATTCCACACAACATTAATATTCAGGCAATGTATGAATAATATAACGTGGACTCTCTCTCAGCTCCTCAAAAGTGATATTAAACAATTGGATGCAGATTTGCAGGCAAAGCTTAGTTAAACTGATTCTGTACGAGCAGGACCTGCAGTGAGTTGCAGTGAGTTCTGCCAGTTTCAGACTGCAAAAAAACTACATGACATGGAAGACTGAGAAATAAGCGCTAGGGCTAGTCTATTTCCTGGAACGTTGAGTATTTGTTTCCAGTGTTTCTGTATTCTAGTAGTGAGTCTCCCTTAGCACTGTGTGTTTCCATGTCCTGGACTTCTTGTTTAGTGTTTTTTTTTTT
>NW_005187416.1:5285613-5292508 GCF_000239375.1 Pundamilia nyererei
AGACACCGTCTCTGTCACTGTCAAAGTCCTTCTAAAAGCAAATCTAAGCAGTTATCTTGGAAAGAATCCAGATGGTTATTTTGAAGTCTGCACTTAAATGAGGAACGAGCGCCATAAATTCAATTTCAGTGGTTACTGCAGCTCTGCACTCCAATTGAGTGTATAGAAACGCAGGTCAAATCTGATAAAAGCCCATTCAAAGGTTTGCACACTTTGACCCAAAATAAGGTTTAAAAATCACATTGTCATCCAATGAAGCCACTAACCGGATTCACATTATGGATGAGGGGAGCACAGTTGCTTCAGTCAGAGCCCAAGGAGCTCTGCGGGATGCTCCGGGAATGGTGGCAGCATTTTCCAGAGAATTCTTGACAACCTTCTCTTTGACCCTCTGCTTGTTGCTACTGCTGCATCAGTGCAACATGATCAGCTAATAGAAAAAGGGCAGCTGTGATCTTTAGCATTTCTATTCAGGATTCTTGGAGTGCCGCGTCTCCTCCTTATATTTCTGGTCATTATTGTGACTCTTTATTAAAAATGCATTTAAGTGAAGCTCACTGTAAACACTGTTAAGTTTGCTATCGTGCCTCAGCATGCTGGGGAGTCTCTGCTCACTCTTTAGAGCTGTTCAGCTGGAGGCTATGAGGTTTTTCCAGTACTTCAGCTTGTCTGGGAACACATGGTCACCTCCCGTTCGTCTTGTGTGTCTGGGTAGGCTTTCGCTCCTCTTTGCGTTGAGCTGTCAGTAAAGAAACTCACTGCAGTTTTAAGGATGTTTAAGTGCATCCCAGTCAGATAGCTTCTAGTATCTTTCTGACTCAGAAGCACTTATAAACCTGGGCTCTGAGTGTTTTTGCACTGGTATCTGTTTCTCCTAACCAAAAATCTTTAGCAACTACTAGAAAACTCTGGAAATAGTCAATAAATTCCCTTTTTTGAGGGGAAACTTTGAATTGCAGATACTTTATCTTCTTTGGAGTGAATTATCTCTTCCTTTCGACTAGTACGCACTGTTAAAAATAAATACATCTAACCTTACTGCCATGGCACCTCGGGGCAGCTGTGGTTCATAGTGGGTCATCCACTAATTGGAAGATCGGTGGTCTGATCTGTGGCTTCCTCCGACTGCATGTCGAAGGATCCTTGGGCAAAATACTGAACCCCAAGTTGGCCGTGATTCATCCATCAGAACGTGCGTTTGTGTGTGAATGTTAGGCAACGCACTCGAAGCATGAGGCTTGTAGTACAAAAACTCTCTGAGTGCTCAATTTGGGTAGAAAAGCAGTATATAAGTACAGTCTGTTTACCTCAGGACACTGTTTTAAAACTACTTAAAAGTGCTTTACACACACACCTGGGCACTATTTGTCAAACTGACATTCAGAAACGAGTCCACAGTTAATGCAACACAAAGTGTCAACTGTTCTCCAACTTATTAGTTTTACATTCAGTGCACACCTCATTGTTATTGTAATAAGTTCCTACTTGTGTATCATATATTGGATGTATTTACTGTGGGAACTTCAATAAGTTTGGCAAGAGCCATAATGTTATCTGTAATATACACACAAGGCATATCCCCTCCTCAGCTACGAGCGCAGCACAATGGTCAGGCCGTTATCTCTAATTAAGAAGTTGACTGAGGCATGAAGATTAGTCGGGCACAGAAAGCGCAGAGTGTCCAACGTGATCAGCATTACAGATTAATGCAGGGCACTCTGGGAAATGGAAGTTATCAAACGGAGCAGGAGGCTGAGTGCGGACAGTTATGGCGATGTGTGTGTCTGAAGTCACACCTTTGTGGCCATCTCTATGTGTGTGTGGATGCATTTGTACTTTCATTATCTAGCAGCTGACTGAGGCCATATAAGACCAGCACAGCAAAGACATAAGGCAACAAAATCAAACGCAATGCAAGCGTGAGAGAGTCGATGGCCATGCAGTGGGAGTGCTTTCAGCTAAATGCTGGTTAGTGGTTCAGTTGTAACATCATCCTTAGATATTGCATTCTTATATCACAGTACAGTATAAAATTGTACCATCAACATTAGATATTGGATTTTAATCATTTAAAATTTTCAACTATTATGAAGCGAAGGTAATCTGGATTCGCGTGCAATCACCACTTATTTTGTATTGAGTTATAAATCAACTGCACCCAATTTCTTTGCTGAAAGCCCAAAAAATTCAAGGCAATTAGGTGATGTGAAGAAGCGAAGTAAATCTTATAAAAGGTTGAAGATGAAGCAGTGGTTGTGGCCCATTCTTTTTTTGTACTCCTTTTATTTTTTTTTTCAGTCCCCGACTCGTGTTTATACCTTAGTCTAAGTCGCTGTCGGTGATAAGTAACCCTTATCGTAAATTTGGACACATAAATATATTAAAATGTACGATGTTTGGCTTTTGAAAAATATCCCAGAATCTCAACAATCAGAGGACGAAAAATAAAGATTCTAACTGAAACAGATAAAACTAGTTTTTTAAACAGGGTTCGGATTACTTGTCCTCATCGATAAAAACTTGGACTTCACATGATTAAATAAGCATTAGCAGCTTGATGACAGTTGCACCTTGCTTTAAATGAGTTACCTGGTCGATCTCTCCGCAGGGCCGCCCACTGTTCCTGCAGTCATCCAGAAATGTGTCCGTCAATATCGTCAACAACAACAACAAGCTGCTCACACAGCTCGTCACAGGTAAGACTCGGCCGGAGAAACGCGGATTTTCATTGTTTTCATTAGAATCTGCAAAGATTCACAGGCAGCGGTTAAACTGGAGTAGATCTGAGTTCCTTTGATTCTTCCCCTCAGGTTTATTCATGAACTATGTTACAGGAACTGGTGACGCCTTTTTATCTTCTATTACTTGACCTTCATTTTGCCAGAAAGCTGTTTGGGATTAAAACTTGTCTTAGAAGAGAGATGTGGCAAAGATAGCAGCTACGCAATGAGGCTCATTTAGGAATTGGACCAATTCTTTCAAAACCTCCGTCCATTCAGTTTCTCTATTGCTATCCAATTCAGGATGACAAAGGTTGGAGTCCATCCGGGCCGTGATAGGGTTAGGTGTGCTATATGCTGGACAGGTCGTCAGCCCATCACAAGGACAAGTTTGACATACTCTGCTCATGTCAGTGAAAGTGAAACCAGATAACAAAAATATAGCCAACTGGGCTAAATGGTCACATGATGGTGATTACCAACTTGTTAAGTCAACACCGAGTTTCACAGTCTAGCTGTCAGCATGTTCACACGAGAATGGCAGTGTTGGTGGATCTAACCAATCAGAATCAGAATCAGAATTCTTTATTGATCCCTAGAGGAAATTATGTCACAAACATGGACAGTTGTACTGGCGGCAAAGCTTTTATTTTTGTAAAATTACAGTTTGCACTATCTTTGTAAAATATGCAGATTGAACCCAAAACACAGCTTGTACAGCAGAGCAGCTGCTGCAGCAAAAGCTCAGCAAGGTTTGAGAAATCCTCCAGAAAAGGTGCTGATCAGAGAACCGATCGGTTTTGTACCTCGAATCTAATACTCAGAAGATAATCTACTCCAGCGAAGGTTGGCTCTTCAGCATAAGTTACCACAGAGTTACCACACTCCTTGTTAACCCTCTGTGCGTACCTCTTTTTGACTGCTTTGATCAGGTTTAGATTGCCACAGTCTCACATTGGTTGCAATAAAGACGCTAGCTCGTCTGCTATTAATAACGACTCACTAAGTGAAACTTTAAAACTGTAAATGGAGACCGTTCACGTATAAAGAAAAATTGTTTGCAGACAATTCGGCGTCTTCCATCCAAACTGCAGCCACAGCAGTCTGGTAACGACCAAAGCAATCAGAAGGAGGTTTCTGGTTCCATCTGTGCAACCTTCATCAACCAATCACCAGTCAGTCAGGGAGTAGACCTTTTACTACAGGCTTTAGTGTAAGCTCCATTACCCAACAAATAACTTCTAATAGCTTTTAAAATATTCACAGGAGATATTTCAAAGTCAGCTAGTTTGATCACTTCTCCATCACAGTGAATTTTTGAGGTCTGATAAGCTAAAATCATTCCATATTGCAAAGATTCAAGAATGTGAAGGGAACATTTGTTTAGCATATGTTCTTCTACAGCATGTGAAATATTTTGCAACTCCCAAATTTCTTTCTGAGAACCGTTTCTAATCCAGACTCTCATGTTTGAAGCAGCTGCTCCTGCTATCAGAAGTCATTGCCTTATTTATAATTAAGCATTTACACGTCGTGATTTTATTTCTCCTCTGATCCTTTTAAGTATGCCAGAAGAGGTCTCAGTTTCTCCTCCATTACTGTGATTGTGCTTTCTTCTTTACATCTCTTCATTCGCCACCTGTCACGTTGATCGAGTTGACAGTTTTTGGTGAAATCACTCGGCGTAAACATGCTCGGGAGGCGTCTCTCACATTAAAAAGCAAGCTGACATTTGCCTCCCGAGTCTGAAGAGGAGGAAGATGAAGTCTGCTCGGATGCGTTGATGACTAAGCGGCGTTGGTGTACGGGGAGGAACTCCACACCCCAGATGGAGAGTGACAGAATCAATTGTGCGCGTGTCAATCAGTCAGCCTCTGCGTTGGGTGTCTTCTACCACCGCGTGAGACAAAGCAATTTGGGATTGGGTGGAGTTGTCTACATTTTCTTGTTTGTTTTGACACCAGTCAGAGTTTTGTCAGCTGGCGCATAAGGATCTTTCCGGCACACGTTCAGTGAAATGTGTCTGGTTTGCACAACCGTGTTGCAGAGAGGATCTCTTCCACCAACAGGTCACAACTGGATGGTTGGAATTCTAAACGTTTGATCACAACTAGACTCGAGATGTTTCCTTGTTTATTCTGTTCAATGTAATATCTTAAACTGGCTTAGGCTGAATAATTCATGCTTTCTAATTAGATCAGAACTGTTTCTGTTTCTAATTTATAAACTAGGAATAGCAACAAAATTCCAAATAAAAGGAAAAGACAGTGACATTTAGTTGATATGTGACTGTTGCCTTATTTTCATTCTTCCTGTACTTCAAAGCCACTTGACATTGGCATTTACTCGTCTGCTCAATATGAATTAATGATCAGCAATTCCACTAATGGGATTAGGCATTGGTGACCAAACAACAATATCACAAGGCACTGCGATTAAATATGACATCACACCTGTGGCCTCTTTAGCAAAGGGGATGTCTATCCCTCCTTTGACTCTGGTTACATTTGATCAGAACACACAGTTAATCCGGTCTTTAAGTGATAAAAAATGACTGTTCATTAAGGCTGTTGTGTTCTTAACATATATTATGTATGAATGTATGTATGTTCTTAACATATATTAATGCTTTGTATCTTGTTCTATTTAATCTCAATAAGCCCCTCAAAACAGTCAGTGATCACTGTCGGCCTCTCTCGGTTTTTATTATCACTGTTCATTTTAAAGCTTCGTTTTTAAAACCTTACGATGTAACTACAGCCCAGCAGCAGTATATAAATGACTAACCTCGTATGATCTCAGTTGTTCTCCTGACTGAAGTTTGGTCCGTTTACAGCATCCTGCCATGCGATTGCATTTGTCCCTAACCATCGGGAACCCTCACATTAACTTTTATTGAATGGAAAAAAGTCAGCGTTCATCCTCCAGCTTCACTGTTTATGCTATGCTAACATAGCTGTGTTGCTAGCGATCATGTAGCATCATTATATACCAGCTAGCCCAACTTCAGTAAACCAACAAAAGCCACCGCTGTTTAATTTTCTGTCTTCATTTATGTTGGAAGTGATAGCAAAGCTGTACGTCTTAATTTTTTCAGAAATCCCTCAGTCAGAACATGCTATGTCATGTTTAGATGGAAGCTAGCGAGCTAACTTCCTGCTAACTTCTAACTCTGTTAAATGTAATAAATTCTGTTTTCATGGATGCCTGGATGTTAAACTTAGATGTTACACCTGGTAGAGATGTAACATTTTATTAAAGATGAAAGAATTTAGACAGTTTTTAACCCTCAGTGATGCCGCGGTGTTCATTTGACTTTGGGGCCTGCAGCTGAGTTTGGGCCCAGGCACAGCTAATGACGTCAGACTTAAAGACCGGATCAGTTTGTTGGACATTTTCTCAGCAGTCTCATGAATCACAACAAAATCAATATTGCAGGTTTGGTCATAAGTCCCACATCTTCCACCAGGGTGTTTTTTTTTTTAAGTTTTCATGTTCTCGGGTAATTCGGTAAGAAATCAGCTCCAGTCCCTCCTCTTTGATGTCTCCTCTCTCTTCTCTTCTCCTTCGGTTCAGGATCCAGTGGATTTAAAGCACGAGGCAAGATGTTTGAAGTGAAATCCACCTCTGGGAAGCTCCTGTTCTCCGCCGATGAGCAGGAGGTGGTGGTGGGCGCAGACCGGCTCCGAGTGATGGGTGAGTGGCCCACTTTAGGATCTAAAGTGGGAAAATGGCTGATGTGCGTGAATGCGTGGCCTCTTGTTTTATAGGTGCGGCTCTTGTTGCGATGTTGTTAATAAGGAGTTAAAACTGCTGTTTGTTGGTGGACTCACTTTTGGGAGGGTAAAAAGCTTTAACTTGAGATTCTTAGGACTTTTATTGTGGCCTTTTTAGGGGTTATCTTAGTAGTAACTGCTTTAGCTAAGATATACTACTTTCTTTCACACACAGAGAAACACACTGAGACGCACACATGCGTTTGTATCCAAGCTGATGTAATGTGTCAAACTGACATACAATAAATGCAAAGCAGAGTAATGTAATGCTTATATTAGCATCATAAGCAGTCGATAGTGAGAAGAGCAAGGCTCAGATCTCTGCTGGTTGTAGTCATGTATGCCAGGAGTAAGATGACAACTAGCAAAAAGGATGAGGAGGATTGTTTGTTTGTTTTT
>NW_005187416.1:5292958-5314037 GCF_000239375.1 Pundamilia nyererei
GAGACTCTGTTTGACATGGATGCCCCGCCTGAGGGTCGTTAATGAGCTGAGGGTGAAACTGTGTTTTCAGCGCTGCAAAAATGGGATTTTGATTTATGGTGACAGTGAATGAAACCTGCGAGGTCGTGCTTTTCCCCTGGAGCTGAGGATGGTTTTCCAGAACATACATTTAACTGCATTCACTCTCTTCTCTCACTCTCTTGATCTGATGGGGTCGTGGGTTTTAGGGTTTGAGGCTAGGGTTGTGCTGATCACCGGAGATGGCTTAGGATAGAGTTGTATGAACCATCTAGACCAGGGGTCTCGAACTCCAGGCCTCGAGGGCCGGTGTCCTGCAGGTTTTAGATCTCACCCTGGGTCAGCACACCTGAATCAAATGATTAGTTCATTACCAGGCCTCTGGAGAACTTCAAGACATGTTGAGGAGGTCATTTAGCCATTTAAATCAGCTGCAGGACACTGGCCCTCGAGGCCTGGAGTTCAAGATCCCTGATCTAGACTCTAGGGCCATGCTGAGTGAATATTGTCTTTATGTGGGCAAAAGATTCTTGGCTTTTCAGGAATTATTGCAAGGGGAGGATAAATTGGCATGTAATACAATCGCTAAGAGATCCAGAGGTGTTGATCAGGAATGGGCATGGTGGAGCCTTCCACGGAAAACTGTAATGTGGTTTAAGTCATTGATGAAGGCGCCTCGTTATGAAAGTCAGGTTGCAGAAGTTGATGTTTGTTTGATGTCTGTGGTAAAATCTCAAAGTGCAGGGAATATGTGGTCAAAGCAGACCTTTCCAGGGATGCACTGAAAACGCCAAAGCAGCCATTTGGTACGCTTTGAGAAGGAGACTGGCCAAACTGAGGTCAGGTAGTCTGCCATACAGAAGTTTTTGTAGGTGTTGTGTGCACCATTTTATAGACTTTTTTTGGCGTGTTTACATCAGTTTTCCACACTTATCCAACAGAATGAGTGTACGTTCCTGAATGAGATGAACAGTAATACAAAAAATGTAATATTTAGTGAGATAATAGCCGCCGCCTTTAATTTCTTCCTTCCCTCCCTGTTACTTAAAAACGTTCTCTTTCTCTCTGCTGCTTCCTCTGTGACATCATTCCCCATTATTTTTGCATCTGCCATCATTCACCGACGCTTGCTCGTCTGCTCCATCCATTCAGCAACATTAATAGAGAAACAGATATTTGAAGTCTCTCCTCTTTGACTGGGCCACCCATTTCCAGTTAAGAGCTCCAAAGGGTTCACTCTCTCTGACACACACCTTTCACAGCACTCTGTGTGAGCAATTACTCTTCATCCTCATCTACATTCATTTACATCCTTTCCAGCCTCACTGAGTCAGACTTTATTACTGTCACCGGTCTCTGCAAAGTGCTCCTCTTGATGGAGGGAGGCACAGACGGAGGCTGGTGACGGACGGCACAGAGGAGAGGAAGGACAGGTAGCGCTGTGAGTTGTTTAATAGAAAGGTGTAGCTTTTGTTGCAATATTTATTTCAATGTCTCACATTTGGTGGCATAACCAGACTGTATTTAAAAGATGGATGTAGCCACCTTGACTTCACCTCTTGGTTTCTGGACTGGTTTTTGATGCATTTCCAAGCCTCAAAGGTACAAAACAGGACAAAAGTCTCAAATCATTTCTTTATATACTGCTAAATGAGAAATGGATGGAAACAAGGCAAAAAAAAGAGTTTGTATAATTGTAACAAGTTTGAAAGTTAATATTTGGTCTGCTCGTATGTGTGGCAGCTTCTCTGGATTTCTATAAGTAGTCTTCAGGAATCGTTCTCCAGGCTTTTTGAAAGACATTCAAAGCTCTTCCTTGGATGTTTCTCCCTTTTTGTTGTCTGTCAGGATGATCCCACTCTGCTTCAGTAATGTTGAGGATCAGGCTCTGGGTGTTTTTCGGTCCAGGTTTGCTTTCACTGCATTGGCAGCGTGTTTGGGATCGTTGTCAGTCAGGTGCTTTCTTAGATGTATGAACTTTTTCTCCCCGTTTCCCTTCCTGAAAATGTCGTATTGACAGCCACCCTTGACTTAGGCCATTTCTGATGAAGCTTCAGTGAACAGTAGGTGGACAAACTGAAGGATCAGATCCATCTCTCAGGTTACAATATAAAGCACCTTGGGGAAACTGTTGATATGATTTGTGGCTGTATAAATAAACTGATTTGAATTCCTCCACTTGTCATGTTCAGCAGCTTTTTTTTTTCTTTTTTTTTTAACAATTTAAAGCCTGACTCATGAAAGAATTGCCATAAAATTCCATTTAAAAAAATGGAGCGTTTGCATATTATTTTTATTTCTATCATATTGGCTACATCTGCCAGTTTTTTTGCATTTGCTTAAAAATTTCAGGGAGGAGAATGACGATGCATGATGCATGCAGACGTCCCAAAAACGAAAAAATAATTAATTATCAAATATAATACACCAGTTAAGGACACACTGCACACTGTGCTTAGATATGCTGAGTTTGTGCTGAGCTCATGCTCTTGGAGAGTCCCTATTTTGGTGCAAACGTTCTGTTTAGTGCCTGTCAAACTGTTAGTTTTAATGTCTGTGCAGGTTCTCAGTCATCCAGGTCATCGTAGTCTAAGGAGCTTGGAAAGAAAAGCGTCTGGACTTCTTTGAGTTGCTTGAAGACGTTTCACCTCTAATCTGAGAAGCTTCAGTTCTAGGGTCAAATGGTGGAGAGTCCCAGATTTAAGCCCTGTGGGAGTGTCCCCCAAGAGGGACAATGGACCTCCCAATGATCTTCTACCTAATCACATGAGCCAAGGTGTGAAGACGGGTGTAGGTCCACCCCACCCTATCATGTGATTTCCTGAGGTCAGATGGCCCAGGATGTGAGTGGACGCTAAGGCGTCTGGGGAGGGAACTCAAAACTGGATTATAGATGGCAGACAGTTGGTGTCGTAAACCACCACCTCTGTTCAAAGATGGTCGCTCACAGTGGACATAGATGTTTCTTTCACTCCTCTTTCAAACCATCTGTCCTCTCTGTCCAAAATGTGAACATTGGCGTCTTCGAAAGAGTGATCTTTGTCCTTTAGATGCAGATGAACTGCTGAGTCTTGTCCTTGCTGGGTCGGAAGTATACTGTGATGTCGTACTTGGAGAAAACTCTCCTGAGTTTTTCCGATACACCGGCTACATCTATTCCTCCCGAGTTGGTGTCTGATCTTCTTTTCTGTGCCTCTTTGCTGACTTGATGGAAGCCCAATTAGGAAAGCTGCATGTCAAATATTCATTGATGATGTTAGTTTTGATATTTATTGTTCTTTCAGCTAAAGAAATGGGAACAGATTACGTGTTTTTGCAAAAGTGCCTCACGTTGTCTGTTATGTGTAGACACAACACTGGTTCACCTGTTGAGCTACATGTGTTTTTATGCTTAAATAGCTCAAAGAAGCATTCCTCTGATGGATCGGACTGAAGGTGAATGTAAAAGCAGCCAATGTCCAGAGAAAGACTGTGAAAACCCCCAGTAAGCCTGGAGAGCTATGAATCAAGGCTACTTTAAAAATGACGGGAATGTCTGGCTCCTTGGAAACAGAATATAAAGAGACGAAGGCTCGACACAGCGCTACAGCTGCTGTTGTGATTGCTTTTGGTGGAGTGCTGCTCGAATACGTAGTTTCACTCACCAAAAAATAAGCACAAACCTCACTGACAGTCTTTATCAGATAATTTCATTAATATTTCTGCAGGAGGTTACAAACTGAAATTATCAGTGCTGCTGTTGGTGTGCAGTTATGCCTGAGTTTGCAGCTTCATTAGCTGCTTCTTCTAACTCTTCTTTTACTCAACACAGTTCAAAGAGCCCTTCGTACTTCCAGGTTATGCCCTCTTGAGACAGACGCGGCAGGAAAAACGAAGGAAATCTGAATGAAACTCGAGCTTTCTCAGCAGCTCAGTCCACCGTGGCGACAACACTAAAAAGCAGTCGGGAGCGGTGTCAGAGAGAGAGCACCCGCAATTTGTCAATTACTCCGTTTATCTCCACAGCTGCTCGACGAGGCCGCTCAAGGCGACGGGGATAATCAAACACCTTGGCATCGGCTGCCTCGGCAGACGCAGTCAGCTCTTTCAGCTCCTGAAAGATTTCTGTTATTCTCAAAGGTTCTGAATGTAGGTGTGTTAGGCCGAACTGCGCTTCGTGTCTCTTATTGTTTCACTCCTGTGTTTCTTAATCTTTGTCTTTGAGCTTCGCTGCATTTGTCTAATTTCTAAAAAAACGTGTGAAGATTTTCAGTGTAGCTGCGATACCTGAATTTCACTTCTTACAGTATATTTTCTTTTTTCGCTTCGAGTTTATTTTGTCATTAACACAAAAACACTTGTACAAGAATTTAGCCCCAGACGAGAACAAGCCGAAGGAAGATTCAGTCTTTATATTTCACATTTCATGCTCTGAGAAATGATTCGGTCCGTGCTCAAAAAATATTGGAGTCCTGGATAGATCAGGCAGAGATATTATATTCGCTGTCACTGCTTCTGTTTATTTGGCTGTTGTGGGATCTTAAAGATGGAGTTTGAACTGCGAATGTTGATTGTTGTCATCTAAAGGCAGGAGTGGAAATAACATGTTGTATGTAGCACTGCAACAATCTTTTAGAGAGGAGGTCGGGATGGGGGAGGTATCTTTTCTTTCCACCTCCTCTATACCCCGTCAACGCTGCTGTTGCATCTATGATGTCATGCTGCCCTTAGACAGACGTATTTGTCTGATGACTTGCTTGAAATATAAATGCATTTATTGTGAAATATCACTTTGAGAACAGCTTAAGACTCGTAGAAAGCATAGTGTCGTTTCTGTTGACTTAAATAGACCAGTGATGTTAGCAAAAGATATGATTTATAAGTGTTATAGCAAACATAAAACTATGTAGTGAAGTAGAAATGTATATCAAAAAAGGGTCTGACAAAAATACCTCTAATAAAATAGGTTCTCATTTCCGAGTGTGGCCTTCACTGGGACTGAATATATTTCTGGTATTCAGATCCAACTGGACACGTTTTTCTTGCTTACACCCACTCGGTCCCTTTCTGTTTTCTCTTTAGTTCATGAATAGGAAGGACCTGCAATGGCTTGGTCTTTGACTAGTACAAACAGCTGGAGAGCAGTGTGTGACACAGTTACAGTACGCATTATTAACTTTGCATGTGAGTGCGCTCTTCTAACAGACGGCTGAAACTGCAGCTGTAGACGAGCTGCTGTCGGTTCTGTTGTCCCGTTGACGTATGAAGGCACCGCGGAGGCTTATAAAGCTGCCACATGTCATTACCAGGCCCATCGTTCCTCCCCACCAATAAAATACATAATTATCCCCTGTGTGTAACTTTAATTGGTCCGACTGAGGTCATTGGAAATCCATGACGCCGCCATCAGTGCCTTCTACTATTTATAGTCTAGTCAGACACGGTGGCAGGCTCCCAGCTGACGGACAGTAAATGAGAACACAAACAGAGGGAATGTAATGATAGGATGGGTCAAACCTGACCTAAATCCTTTATGTGGATTGTTTTTGCTCATTTTAGCAGCTTTTTGCTTTGTGGGACAAGGAGCTGGAACGGTCATCGACTTTCGTCTTCGGTTACGTTTGTTGTATATCAACAACATTTTTCAAGCTGTAATAGCTGCTTATAATCTTCCCCAGGATCTTTTCCCCACATTCAGGAGAAATGTTGAGTGTTTTAATTATTATTACGTACTAAAACATGTAACTGAACTGTGGTTTCTACCTACAGTGTGGTCTAATTGTTTGTCATGTCTGTGTCAGAATTCCTTTCAGTTTTACTGCATCAGGGTTCAGTTTTATAGTGTAGTGAAACTGCACTGCATCAAGGTAAAGTATCATTCTGAGCTTGAGAGTCGATGTAAACAAACACGTGTGGCATGCTGGAGATCAAAGTGAGGTCAAAGTAAGAAAAAAATGAAACAGAAGTATAAACTGCAAAACTCTGAGCACATAGTTTGGATCGCATGTGTTCAGAGTCGTTTATGAATGCGTTGCTTGACTGTGAAACGTCGGCGTGTCCGGTCGATGTGAGCTAAATAAAAAGCCTGAAGGCCAGCAGAGGGAGGCTGGAGCAGAGGTTTGTAAGTCACTGGGTCAGCTGATATTCCCACAGCATATCTCCTCGTGAGCTGCTCGGACCCTCCTCGAGTCAAACTGCAGCTCCAAAATAAGCACTGCTCGCTCATGCGGAGTGAGTGTGCCGGCTGGTTTTTACCTCAGAGCTGAGAAAGTGCAGAGCGGTCGACTGTGCTGATAAATACGGTATGAGGTTATTATATATATTTATGAATGCAGGAATATTCCAACTTTTCTAGACTAATACAGATTATTTTAACTGTTATCACTGCTGTTGTCAGTCATGTTTTTCTGCTTTTGTACAGTTTTGAGTAAATTGGTGGATTTCGGTCTTTGGTTCTTTAAAATTGAGCTTAATGTCAAAAACATCCAGGTGGTCCAGGTAGATCGGCTACTGTAGCTGGCTACAGCTGATCTTACTGCCAAACCACTTGACATGACAGAGCTGATGACCTCCTCCACATCTGATTCGTCTGTTTTGGCATCCCATTGCATCTGCAGGCTGCTTTGCAATCCACAGCAGCTTATGTAGTTCCTGTTTTATCTGACCCATTGATCCACAGCCATGTTTTTCTGCTATCATACAGCTTCATCCATCCATCCATTGTCTTCCGTTTATCCTTATCAGGGTCGCAGTACCTAAACTGTCATGTCTTGAGGCATCTTCCTGGACACAGTTCAGGCAGACCACTATGCCAAGCTCTGTTGCAGTCAAGGTAGATCTATGTTCATGATTCAGTTGGCAGTTCTTATATTTTTGCATCTGTAATCTTTGTTACCCATGTCCAGTCCATTTACCTGCTGATTTCTTCATGTCTTCCTCTGTGTGTGTCTGTAAAGGCGAGGATGTCCCTGAACAAAATGGTCCAAAATATTAAAGCGCGACACGTTGTTTTTCATCTGAGATTGAAATGTGGGCATTAACCGATTATTCCCAATTTCCCAGGATTATTGCCATTCATCCATGTCCGTGTTCTGCTGTCAGTGCTGGATGTCCTGAAGTGTCTCACAGTGGTTATTGTTCATCTTTGCTTTTAAGAAACTCTGGTGAGTGGTCCAGGTGGCCTGGGAAGATTGTGTGCTGTGTGCTGCCACACGCTGGCATGCACCACAGTTCAGATAGTTTTGATGCTACTGCACTTTGACAGTCTAACCCTGAGGGACGAATTCAACCCGTTGAATGTCAAGGAAAAGAAGAGAAGCATTGTCCTGGTTTCACTCTCTCCTGACCCACTGCCTACAGGCTTAGAAACTGGACTCTTCAAGTGATCAGGATGTGACTTCTGGTGATCTTAAAAATAGCAGCTGTCTAGACATGCCCAGAAAAACGAACTAAAAGGGATATGTGACCAAATAAAATGGGTATGGGTGCTTTTTACAGGCCCATTCCTTTAAATCTGATCACCCCTCATTGCTTTGACTGGATTCCAATTGAAACCTGCTCTGACCAGAGTGCTGGCATTGGACAGAATCAGTCAATGTGAAAAGCGTTTTGACAATGAGCTGTGCTTATGAGGTGCGATCAAAGCAATGCTTGCTCGGGCAACAGATCAGGACACGACAGAGCTGTTTGTTTTCAGCGAAGTGTCTCTGTTTTTGTGTTAAAACTACCGAGGCTCACGTAATGAAACCAGGCGTGGAGAAGGTGGATGGACAAAGAGAATTGGTGTGGACGTAGATCACTTTCAGCAAAGAGAGAGAGGCCAGTGGCCTCTGCAGAGGATGCGCTCTCCTTCAGTGGCCTTCTATTTTAAACTGTAATTAGAGCAAAAACCCCCTTGAGATGCATCATGTCAGGTTTTTTCATGTCGATTTTTCTAACTTTGTCAGTATCTTTGGCCAGTTAGAACTTTTGTCCTACTGCTGGACACTAAATCTGACCTTAGATTTGATATTTCAGTCACAAAGGCATGTTTGTCATTTTCGATCTTGGGGCTTAATTTAAATTTGAAGCATATAACTCGGGTTGGGTCACATAACCCTGAATCCGCCCTTAGTTAGGTTGTAAGAGGCCCAGGCTGCTGGAGGACATCCCATGATGCAGTGAGTGTTTCTTCTTCACTCACTACGTGTTTATGCACCTTATTCATCTCTGGTTCTCACTCCTATAGTTTGTCTTTTGTCCTGTCTTCCTGCCCCTCACCCTCATCCGGTCACAGCAGATGGTCCCACCCTGCTGGAGGTTTCTTCCTGTTAAAAGGAGTTTTTCCTTCCCACTGTCGCCCAGTGCTTGCTCATCGGAGGTGCGGTTTCTTTCTAATATCGTAGGGTCTTTACACTGCAATATAAAGCAGTAACTGTTATGGTAAATTGGCGCTATATAAATAAGATCACACTTCAGGATGCCGTGGCATTAATGCTGGGTGGGAAGAAGAGCTGACTTGCTTGTCAGTGTTGCAGCACGATGGCCCTGCCAAAAAGTTAATCAGTCTTAAGTTACCAGAGGGGCGAATGTAAATGTTTGCAGTGACTATTTTGGGGAGGTGTTCAATATGAGCATTGCGTATCCTCCCCAATGTATTTGCCCATGCAAATAAGTTGTTTGAGAATGTTGTTTTGAGACCCCAGCAGTGATTTTTTGTAAGACGTGTGCCGTCTGGCAGGCTGAAACAGTGAGCGTGATTACAGACCTTTATGTAAAAAACTAATTGGACTGAGTTGGGAATTGAAGCTGAGCCGTCAGAGTTGAAGGTAAAATGTGTTTCTGAACCAAATAAACATAAAATAATTCCTCTGCGTTAAGCTCTCGTAATCCCTCTGTGTTTGGGAGGCAGATAAATTTCTGTTATTTTTGTGAATTTTAAGAATATTTTTGTGCTTTTCTTTCTTTCATCCCCACATGTAAACACACACAAACACCTCGCACTGCCTTCAGTGTAATGAGAGCTTGCCAAAATGATCCAAAGGCCTTGCAAAAATCACAACGTTACCCAATGTTTTTTTTTCTTTCTTTTCCTGTCTGTTGGAATTATAATTAAACTCCTTTCATTACCCTCAATTATGTCCCATTGACTCTCTGAAGCCTGTGCCAATTCCAGCGTATTCAGGCCCTGATGATAGTGCAGGCTAGACTGTAGGGGGAAGAGGAGAGCAGAGGAGAGGAAGAAAAGAAAGGTGAGTGGAGGGAAAGGTAATTGCAATAGTCTTTGCCCTGTTTGAGGCGCGTTATCAGCACTCGGTCCGCTTTGATGCGCCCACTGAGTAATTACCACTCCACATTATAGTTCTCAGCCTTTTTCATATTTTTGCAGAGGCAAATCAAGGATGGTGGTGTGATCACAGAAAAGCATCATGAAAGCAAACGATTTTTCTCTTTTCTTTCTTGTGTGCGATCTCATATGAAAGCTTTCACTGCACTGACTTCATCTTCTCCGGCAGTCGGAGGTGAGAGTGAGCCAGCTCGCTGCTAAAAATCATCAGTTCAGATTAGGCCAAATGGAAGCATGTTGCATTTGTACAGACGATTCGCTGAAGACAAATTTAGAGGAAACCTCCAAGCTTCACCCAGAGAGAAGACATTCGCATTGTTTAAGCGTTTTAAACACACGTTTTTTTCTCAAGGGTTTAATATTTTTATTTTAAGAAATGAAGTGTTCATTGAAACAATTATGACTGCAAGCACATTTAAAAAATTACCATTTAAATACACTTTGAGTTATGAGACTTAATATTGTTTCAGTGATTTTAGATCATTTTTCTGGAAAGCTGCCGGGGTCTTGTGCTCATTTCCTCACCCATCGCTGTTCTGTTCAAATTTAGCACAATCCTTCAAACTATAACAGTCTTTTTCATGAGAAATAAACCGGGCTGAAATACAAGTGCTTGGTTTATTTTTGCTTTAATGCAACTCTAGTTTATGCAAAAAGATGCAAGGAATGTTTGCAGAATTTGGTAAGAGGACAACTGATGTTGTGATACTCAGGTCTCTGCATGTTGAATATTTTGGAAATCATTCTGTTAGATATAAAGTACCTCACCATTAATGTTGTAATTAATCAATTTGATCACATACAAATGGTCAACGATCAGCTAATGTTAACATCAATTATCCTTTTTTTTTTTTTCTTGTTCCATGTTTGGATGTGGACTGCACAGCCTCTGCCACAAGGTGGTGCTATTTAGTAAGTGAGGCAAGTTATTCGTAAAAAAAAAAAAAGTAGCAAAAGAAAGAAACTTTTCTTCTTTGGGGGTTTTTTATTGTTGTTGTTGTCGCTACCCGATCCGTACCGGAAACCCGATCGGTACCCCGCATGCGCAAATCTTACGTCACTTCCTCTCTTTGCCAGCATTGCGACGTTCAATATATTTGAATGATGCGGTTAGCGCCCAGTTAGCTCCTAGCATTTCTCAACAGCTCTGCCTCCTTTTCGACTACCGGGACATTTAAACTATGGATAATCCATATACAAAGAAATTTATGCTTTTCTCCTCAACACAGAGCGTTCCCCGATTGAACAACAGCGCCGTAAAATAAGAAGAATGGCGCCTAATTACAGAGTTAATAATACAGACTTTGTAATATGTCACGTGAAGATTCAGCAGCCAGATGACGTGTTTACTGGCAATTGACAGTGATAGCGGACATCATCATCACTATTCCAATCAATCCTCTCCACACAGACAAGCATAAACACACTCGACTATCAATAAATCAAATTTAACACACGTTTGTAATGACGCTAATTCAGTTTACATTCGCTCGGTCAGCAAGTGGCAGTATCCTCGAACACTGGGGTGTAAACTGCCATTAAACGAACAGAAGAAGAAGAAAACCCCTGCACATGCGCAGTACGGATCGGGGAACCCTGATCCGTCACTATCGTTTTATTTTTTTGTTTTTGTCTACATTATATTAAATTTTTCATTATCGGAAACATTTTAAGAGGTACTTATTATTCTTAACATCTTAACAGATACTCTGACCTGTAACTATCGTAAAATGCTTCGACCGGAAGTAGACACCTTTCGCGCATGCGGGGTACCGATCGGGTTTCCGGTACGGATCGGGTAGTGACAGTTGTTATTGCGACTAAAAAACGAAGGAAAAACAGGAGGAAGGAGTACCGCAGAAAGCTTTTGGTGAACTGTACATCAGTACACAATCCACCATGGTTGGTTTAAAGTCTGGAATTAAAAAACTTATGAATTATGTTAACGCCATAACCGGCATAATGCGGAAAATCTCCGCTAGCGAGTTTGCGCGTGGCTGAACCACGCTAACTCCCTAATGGAGATTTTCCTTGTTAATGTGGTTATGGCGTTAACGTCATTTTAACGAGATTAACGCTGACAGCACTAAAATAAATATAAACACTTTATTTATTGTTCATTTAAATTAGTTTAAAACTTCCAGTAATATGTTTAAAAAATATTAAATTTTCTTATATTTTATTATTAGCAGGAAATGGTCATGAAATGGAGCAGTGGCTGTTAGAGGCTAGAAGTAAAACTGTTAATGGAGTTCAAATCTTAAAAGGTGAATCATCACAAATTCAAAATTAATCAAAGAAATAAATTTCTGAATGACTGATCAGCAAATGTTCTTTTGCCAAAATAACCTTCGGCCTCCTGCTGGACATAAGAAAGAATGCAGTTTAAGACGCTTCAGCGATGGCTTAACTTTTAAGACCCGACAGCTGCGAACTTCTTTAAGTTTGGTGCTTTGAAATGAACTTTCAGAAGATTCAGTGTCAGGACTCGGGACTTCACACAGATGAGTGCAAGTTCACAGGTTTCTGAGGAGAGGAGTGAAAAGTGTGAAAGAGAATATTTTAATATTTGAATTTCTGTTTACACAGTTTTAAATTTAAGATGAAAAAAATCTCTCTGGGCTGTTTTAAACGATGCCACATCACGGCTAACTGGACAACATCTGCACACTGTGGTCACTCCAGAAACTCGTCCACAGAGGATGTGTTAAAAGTGGGATCAGAGGAAGCGTTTCAGTTGGCAGATGGATGAAAACAATGCCAAACTCATAACACTTTCACAGCTTAATTGTATAATGTAACACTCACACTGAGAGAGTAAAATAGAACGGCATCAAATATTAATTCAAGGACTCCAGGGAGAAGGAGAGATGGAGGAAAATGAATTTTTCCAGTGGTGTGATTCTTATAGTTGATTTACAGAGAGTAAAATCCTCGTCTCTTATTGTTGTGGCTGAACAGACCGTTTCAGGCCAAAGTCTGGTGCTCTGGATTCTCTGTAGAGCTGCAAAACACAGAATATCTCTGTGCAACGCATGCGCACCTCAGTGAACCTCCGAACTCCACACCTTTGCCCCATTTGTCTCAATTACATTTTCCTTAATGTCTCAAAGAAAACATTTTAAAAGGCTCCTAAAAATCGAATGTTTTTCTTTCAGTATTTCTCTCTAGCAGTCGATGTCATTTTATATTATTTATGCTGTCTGGATGGAGGTAATAGAGGGGATAAATAAGCCCTTTGCAGACAGTTTTTCTCTCTTTCCAGATGATTTTGCAACTGAAAGTAGAAACCATACTGAAGCCCCTGAGTCTGTCTGCAGAGCAGAACCATATACAGTACTGCACTGCTAAGTTGTGCTGAAGCTTTGTGAGGACATACAAAGTAGACCCGTGCATTTCTCATACTGTGTTGGGTTTTGTGCAGTGATTCTAATGTAAATCAGAGAAAAACACATTTAAGTTGGCCCTGAGATGTGATTTGGCCCATCTCAAGATGGCAGTTAGGTCAAACCGACCTAACTGGTTCTTATATAGTTTGTTTCTGCTCTGCTTGAGCACTCGGAGAGATTTATAGCGCATCTGTTATTCACCCATTCATCCAAGCACTGTTTTCTGCATCTCAGTGCTTTCTGTCTAATATCTACCCTCTGATGAACACATTGGGAACAGCTCAGGGTTCAGTATCTTGCCCAAGGATACGTTGACATACAGATTGGATCAACCACGGATCAAACCGCCAGCCTTGCAATTAGTAGATAACCTGCTCTACCTCCTGGGCCACTGCATCCCCAAATATATAAACCCAACCTTGAGCAAGACTTGGCCACAGTAGGAGGAGGAACTCCCTTAACCAGGGTGGGACCTGCAGGAGATCCAGCCTAAGGCTGGGTCAGCCATGTTCCGCTGGGGCAGGTGAAGAGAGCGCAAACAACAAACCACACAGAGTAAAAACTGTGGGAGCACACAAAGGTTAACGACACACAACAGCCGTATACACTGTGGGTGCTATGAGGCCTTCAAGATGTGGTGAGGCCCGATTGTTCATCTGTATGTGAAGATGTGAGTTCAGATTCAATTCTGATTTTAACAAGGAGCTGATGAAGAGATGCTAACATGGGAGACCTTCTGTGTCTAATAAAGGATTTTCAAACTTCAAGGGCAAACAGAAAATAAGGAATTACAAGTCCGATGTCAGTCTGACGCTATGTTGATTCTAGCAACGTTTAAGTGGAAGGGGAATTCAATTTTCCCCAACCAATCACTAGAGACCAATGTAGCCCAATAACTCTAATGTCATTTCATTTGGGGTCTCAAAGGTGGAAGGAGCAAAGTAAATAAAGCTCATCATGTTCTTCCATTTGTCGCTCTGTAGCCTCCAGGGTTCAGGAAGCAAGCACACAATCATCGGTTTTTAAAATGTTCCAACAATTCACAGCTTTGTTGGGCTTTGCACTGATGCAGTTAGACAGTCCAAACATCCGAGACAAGAATGACCAAAGTTCAGCACAGAAGTAAAAGCTGCATGGACAGGATGTTCCTGATTTTAATGACATTGTCTAGTCACAGAATTAAAGAGTCTGAGTTAAAATGACTCAGGCTCCTCGTGGTAATTTGGAGGTGAAGGTGATCCAGACATACTCAGTTTAAGCTGAGTGCTGGTCACTAATCTGTGTGTTTTGCAGCTGCATTCATGACTCTGCAATAGCATCGCCTGTCATTTCTACAAGTTATTGAATTTCACTGAGGTTCCACGGTCTATGGACGCCATGTTGGAGCTGGTCTCTGCTCTTACATCTGCCAAACACACCAACTTCAGTTTTAATCTTCACTAAAACTTCTTGCTTGAAGAGCAAAAAGTTTGTTCCAAATACCCTCAGTTTCCTCTTATTTCAGCATCTTTATTTTGTGCTTGACAGGCCGATCTTAAACCAGAGGGCAGATTATTTCACTCCGAGGTCAAATTGCAGAACAATTTTAGCATCGACCTCTTTTATGCGTTCACCTGTTTTGATGATCGAAGTCCAGGAGCTGCATTTGGGGCTCTGAAAGAGAAAAATCGCCATTAAAACATTCATCCTCATGTCAGACAGACAGGAAGAAGGAATTTAATTGGAGATTTTTGAAAGGACAGCTCCATACAAAGAGAAGCCTTTCTCATTCTGCTCTTCTACAGTTGATCTCTGGAATTATTTTACCCACACCTTTGACCTCAGCTTTCTCCCCTTCAGGATCTGATTTATTCTCGGTCATTACTGAAACAACGCCGACCTTCCAGCTTCCAGCAGACTCTTGATCGCAGGGTCGTGACCAGAGAGGGCTCGGGGATCAGCTGCCCTCTCCGCGCTCGCTCTGACACGTCTGACCGACTCTGCCTCGTCTGTTTTGTAATGAGGGAAGTCTGTTTGTGTTTTGATGTCTTCCTGCCAAGCGCTCAGAGGGAGCTGGCATTATTCTGCGTCTGTCATAGCCCTGTGGACCCTCGGTAGCCTGAAGCTAACCTTGCACCAGACCTTTTTGCTCCAGGGTCGCCTCGTATGTTATGAAGCCTCAGTGTGAATATTCGCCCTTGGGAGCGTGTCGTTTCTCAGGAATTCTTGTGAGGACTTCTAATGCGTTTCTATTTCATGTCATGGACCATATTTCAAAGAAGACGGGGCAAAAAAGAGAGAGAGAGAGAGACTTTTGAGAATTTTGAACCCGGGATATCAAACCAATTGAGCCCCTTGGAGGAAGAAGGGTCCTTTTTTGGCCCTGAATTGTGCCTGCCAGGAGCAATCTTCTCCCGCTGTATGCTGCTCTTGAAGTTTAGTTATATTGTGATACTATACAGAAAGGACACCTCATCTGTTTAAGAACTATAAGCTTCTTCCTTTTGTGTAGCGGCAGTATCTGTCAGTGCATATTTATTCTAGTACTTATGTATTTAAGTGTATTTTTAAACCTGTTCTTAGCTTACTGTGTCCACAACATGAATTAGCATGCTGAGTACGGAGCTGCATGCATGTGTAGCAAAAGTCTAATTTGCTTTTTAACCTTTAACAAACTTTATCAGAGTTCAATTCAGTTTTATTTATACAGCGCCAAATCACAACAACAGTCGCCTCAAGGTGCTTTATACTGTAAGACCCTAGAATAATACATACAGAGAAAAACCCAACAATCATATGACCACCTATGAGCAAGCACTTTGGCAACAGTGGGAATGAAAAACTCTCTTTTAACAGGAAGAAACCTCCGGCAGAACCAGGCTGAGGAAGGGGCGGGGCCATCTGCTGCGACCGGTTGGGGTGACAGAAGCAGCAGGTGTTCAGCTGCTGGTGACTCCACACGTGCTGTCATTAAGTTAGGAATCGCTCACCACTGGTTTAGGAAGGAGCTTTGCAGTAATTGCACAACTGTTAATGAGTTTATGTTTGTGGCTTCCAGAAAGATTTTGCATGAGCACAGTAGTCCTACAGCATCACTGCGTAACGCTGCATTCAAACTATCACAGCGATGTCAAACTCATTTAAGTGGTGAGACACGTGCAGCTCGCTTTGATCCACTTTAAGTGGACGGGACAAGTGAAACTCCGCTCTCTGTCTTCTGTCTGTCTTTAACTACACATTTAGTATCTCTGCAATATCTTAATATAAGAAAACAAAATGCAGTTTCAACTGTGCGTCTTTGTTTATCTACATTATAAAGAAATGCTGCTGTGGTAAATTAATGAAGCATCAGCTCACTGC
This sequence comes from Pundamilia nyererei, assembly GCF_000239375.1. Classification (NCBI taxonomy): domain Eukaryota; kingdom Metazoa; phylum Chordata; class Actinopteri; order Cichliformes; family Cichlidae; genus Pundamilia; species Pundamilia nyererei. The sequence continues at coordinate 5,309,009 of NW_005187416.1, forward strand.
ACAGACTCCACTGTAAGAAACAGGAGCTTTTCTGTCTTTTAACGTTTATTTGTTACTTAATTACTTTGGTGTAGTGTGAATGGCTGTGGTGGTGGTGGTGGTTGGGGGAGAGCGGTATCAGTAGGAAAAGTTACAGAAATTTAGTTACAGTCACTGATTCTGGCCCCGGACCTTATGTTTGACACCTCGTCTTTAGGGGTTGGTGGTTGGAGACTGCAACTATTTGCAATGGTGCTTAGAAAACAAGGACCAGGTCTGCAGCCACTAGCAGTCAGCCGTAATCTTCAACGTAGCCTTGATGCATCCAGATGGTGATAAACTGCAATAAGATGGAATCAGTTTGCTCTCAGCTGTTTGTAATAATATGAAGATTAACTGTGATAATTGGGCAAAACTCACAAATCTGCTGCCATCTGCATCCACAGAATTTCACATTAACTGCTTACTTTCGCAGTTCAGCCACAACTTCATAGATTTGAAGCAGAATTCCAGAAATTCTCCGCAAATAGTGACGTAGTTTGTGCAGGGCGGCGGTTTAACAGCAAAGCGACGCAGACGCTTGGCTGGATTTCTTATAGAAGCATAACCGAAACACGACCAGCTGGGAAGCAGCGCAGTCGTGACCAAAGACGCAACACTCGGGTCGATTGCAGTCTGTCGGTAATTGTTTCTTTCTTTTTTATCTGTTCAACGTGTCAGCCCAAGCATGGGGCAGCACATATGCACTATAAAGCAGGCAGACGTAATCAGTGCAGTGATCTGATGGTGTCACCGGTGAAGCTTTGTGGATGGGGTGCAGAATGCTGATTATCAGGCTACAGTGTTTTGTAGTACATCTAATTCTGATAACACCAAACACTGTTTATCATTTATTAAAAATGACTTTTTACAGCTGCTTGAGTCTATTCATGAGAACAAACTCGTGTTTGAATATTGGGACTGGATCTGCATGTTTGTTCACTGCGAACACTCGTAGGATGTTGTATAAAACGCAGGTCTCTATCTTTTGACTGAGCTGGGAAGCGTTTGCTATGATTCGGGGATCATAAGAAGCTTTGAGTGGCGCCTCGGAGGCTTCGACTCTCAAACGTGATTCGCTGCAGGAATATATTTTTAAAACTTTGTGTAAGAAAACACCTGTAAGGTTTCCTATGACATTACACTTTATGAAAGTCTTGTTTTTTTGCACTTTTGATTCTACCAATTAACAGAGCCTTGCGTAACTATATAATGCGGTGGCTCATCTTATGGGGAGACTATTAAAGTTTAAAACGGTCCGTGTTTACTCCCACTGGGCGCCTTGGTTCAGTTTAAAACAATCTTTTTAGGTCACCTGCCCTTTGAGCCAACTTTCTTTGGATTGGCTTGTTGGGCCTTCAGCGCTCACAACCAGAGCTTTGAGGCTGAAATAACCACACTGGGTTTTTCCTCTTTTTCTCACATCGAGGAGTGAAAAGAAAACAGTGTGAGGTCTGAAGCCTGAGCTTTTGACTCAAAAGAATGACTTCCTGTTTCCATGCAGCACATTATAAAGACCCTGGACTGCGGTAAACCTTCACTTAAGGAAATGTCTGTCTTCACGAAAACTACCTGGATGATCTTCATCTTTATGTTCCATCAAAGCTCTCTCAGTCTCAGTCATATATCCACCCCGACAGCTTCAGGCTCACGCTTTTATTTCCAGCTCTCCTTTCCTCAGAGTGGACACCGTTAAGCCGTAATAAGACCATAAAAGACTCTGTGGAGTTACTGCACGGGGCGACGTCACAGCCGAGAATTTATTCAAGCCGAGACGGAGGCAGGCTACATTTTATGGCTTTATCGGAGCTGAAAGGGAAATGTGCTCACGTGTGTGCAGCCACTGCACTCCTGTCAGCTGACCATGTTAAGGAGATGATGAAAGATCCATTAAACCTCCAGCGACTGCAGCTCCTGGGGACTGCATTAGGTTTCAAACACACCAATAAAATGGGGTCATAATCGATATATTCCAGGTGGCGCCAACTTCATTTCATTTGAAAGTTAAAAGTGTAAAAGCAACATTTATATGGAGCAGGCAGTGCAGAAACAGTCTTCCAAAACTTTTTCCTCCCAACAACATCAACAATCACAAGTTGCCTGGATCTCAGTGCCTTGCACCTTAGCGGACCTGTGAAGTGAACGTGAAGCTTTGTCCGCCGTGCACCTGAATGAAAAATTACACCTTTGTGTGTGCTGCGGGTCGTGTGCGTGTTTGCGCACCTCACACCTGGCTGGCTGAGGAGTTTGAGGACGTCTCCCACAGCCCTGATATAAATCCGAGTGCCAGCAGCCACAAAGCCAGATTAGATTGTAAGCACGTTGGAGGGAACGGCCATCTCTCCTCCCCTGTGCTCTGGGCATCCACAGCAGACGCCGTCCCCGACAAACAAGGCGAAGGTCCCGGCAAAGCCATTTGCAACGATCACGGCTGGCTTTGTTTGCTTTCAAAAGGCAGATATGTCAGCGGCAGGCAGTGTGCGTCCTATAGGCAGTAGAGGAGCGTAATGTGCTCTCTGTCGTTATCCCCCCTCAACACGTAATGGGCCATCTGTGTGCGAGAGAGAGGCCGACTGTAGTTAGTGCTAATGTACTCATAACATCTAGCATGGAAGCATAACCGACAGCCATAACGCCATTGTTTTGTCGCTGATGGCTGAATTTCCTCTAAGGTGACTTTCACAGTCCTCTAAGATCTGTTTTTGCGTTGAAGAAGAAGAGAAAACAAGAAAAAACTCTTTTGAGAGTTTTTAAGATTGAAATTTTGTCCTGGTTTTTTACATCATGGCCCTTCGCTTTGCTCTGTCTCTGCTTCTGCAGACGGCTGACAAAACACACGTTCATTCGCCAGATCTTAACTTCAGTGATGAGAGCAAATGTGCAGATTGTTTCGGAAGCAATGCAAACAGAAACAAAACCGAGAGCGGATGTGAATTTGCACTCGCTCCACCTTCTGTTTACAATGTGCAGCCAATCAGAAAAAGCTGCTTTACGGGGAGGGTGGCTTTACATGAAGAGCGGCTGAAACGGTTTGTTTCAAACAGAGAGCGAAGCGAGAGCCTGAAACAACACACAGTGTGACGTAAGTGAGGATTATTTTGCAGGATGTTCTCACTCCCGAGGCGTAACATCTCAACGATTTGTCACATCCCGCGGCGTTACTGAGGAATGCGAAAGGTGACATTCCACGTTCTTATGCTACGCATCAGGTTATGGATGAAGTCCAACAGAATGACGCTCCCGCGGTAATACACGTTCCAGCCCTAAGCCGAACCTCATCCCCAAACTTAACCAGCAGGTTAATGATGTTAAATAGTGTTTTCCAAAGCAATTTTAGTAAAATGAACGAACATGTGTAAATTGATTCTAAATGGTTCTCATGTTTCCTCATTTTTCCGATCTCGTCATTTAGGGACATGTTGGTTGCCCGGAGGCATAATATGTTGACGGTTTGTCACCTAGCGTCAAATATTAAGCTTTGGGAGTGAGAACGAGTTGTATTTTGAGCTGAGAATCATGCAAAGCTACTCTAGAGAGTCCAAGGATACAAATATGGAGCTGAAAATAATAAGTCCACTTTGTGCTGATAATGAGCCTGGAAACCAGGGTTACTGTGCACAACAAATAAAGACTTGGAGAAGTCAGAAGATTAAAACCGTCTGTCTTTTGTAGAAAGGACACCCGCACAAAAGAACCGCATCTCGCCATCAGGCAGTTTCCATCTCCTGTTTGCTGACAGGCTAACATTAACCGCTTAGCCAAGCACTAAACTAGCATTTTCATATTTCTTATGTTCAAGCTGTTGGTAATGTTCTTGTCTGTAAGATTAAATCACATCGAGCCCAGGCTCCCGAGGCTGACAGACGCACGTTGCCTTCTTTCCTCTTCCTCGTGTTTCCTGGGTTTGACTGGAACAGCTGCAGAGGTGCTGATTAATGCACAAACAAGAAAGCAAACATGTACACAGCAAACACGAGTCGTCCCACCTACACGTCGTGTTCTAATTGTCACGATGGATTTTTCTTTTCCTTTTTTTTTTGTTGCTGTTGTGTAAATACCCCGCTACTTGTCATTTGCCTGAGCCCTGCCCTCATTTGTGTTTGTGTCTGCCATATGGCTCTCTCATTATCATCATAACAGGCACTGATTGAATGGGAGGGATGCACAGTGAGGATTTTAATGGAAATAAATGAGCGGCCGAGTTTTGAGGCACGTTATATCATTCGGTCTGTTGTCTGTGCTTTAAAATCACTCTTTAAATCAGCTGTATAATAAATTCATCACAGAGGAAACAAAAGAGTGGTTTTAAGGACTTTGTGAGCTGCTGTTATTTCAGACCATTGTTTGAGGTTTGACCTTAAACCCACCGAGTGTATATGTACAGTCCTGTGAGGAGCTTGTAAAACCACTCACCTCTCACATCGTTGGGGAGGAAATCTGGCCTCCTCTTCTTTATAGTGCAGCTTCAGTTCATTGAGGTTTGAGGTCTGGACTTCAACCCGCTGCAGCTCTAGCTGAGAGGTGACCAGCTCCTGCGGCTGCAAAACAAGCCAAACTCCTCACCCCTGCAGCATCGTGCTTGCAGTTGGTCTGAAGTGTTTTTGTGCTGGTTTGGTTTTCTACAAATGTGGCGCCCTGAGCTCTGACCAGACATCTCCACTTTGGTCTGGTCTGTCCAAAAGGACATTATCCCAGAGCTCTTGTAGTTTGTTGTGCTGCTGTCTCGTCTTTAGAGAGGAGAGGTTTCTCCAGGGGAATCCTTCCAATACAGCCATGCTTGTTCAGTCTTTTTCTGATTTCACTGTCATGAACTTCATATTTAACATGTTAAGTACGGCCTGCAGAGCCTAAGATGCAGTTTCTGGAGTTTCTCTGAGAACTCCACAGACATTGGCTTGAATTTGCTGGGATTGTTCCATTATGTTAAAACACACCTGAATTCTCCAGACCAGCAAACTAACAGAACGTCTGCTTTTATAGAGGTGCTCACACTTCAGTGAAATGCATGTAC
>NW_005187416.1:5314057-5362229 GCF_000239375.1 Pundamilia nyererei
TAACCAGCAGGTTAATGATGTTAAATAGTGTTTTCCAAAGCAATTTTAGTAAAATGAACGAACATGTGTAAATTGATTCTAAATGGTTCTCATGTTTCCTCATTTTTCCGATCTCGTCATTTAGGGACATGTTGGTTGCCCGGAGGCATAATATGTTGACGGTTTGTCACCTAGCGTCAAATATTAAGCTTTGGGAGTGAGAACGAGTTGTATTTTGAGCTGAGAATCATGCAAAGCTACTCTAGAGAGTCCAAGGATACAAATATGGAGCTGAAAATAATAAGTCCACTTTGTGCTGATAATGAGCCTGGAAACCAGGGTTACTGTGCACAACAAATAAAGACTTGGAGAAGTCAGAAGATTAAAACCGTCTGTCTTTTGTAGAAAGGACACCCGCACAAAAGAACCGCATCTCGCCATCAGGCAGTTTCCATCTCCTGTTTGCTGACAGGCTAACATTAACCGCTTAGCCAAGCACTAAACTAGCATTTTCATATTTCTTATGTTCAAGCTGTTGGTAATGTTCTTGTCTGTAAGATTAAATCACATCGAGCCCAGGCTCCCGAGGCTGACAGACGCACGTTGCCTTCTTTCCTCTTCCTCGTGTTTCCTGGGTTTGACTGGAACAGCTGCAGAGGTGCTGATTAATGCACAAACAAGAAAGCAAACATGTACACAGCAAACACGAGTCGTCCCACCTACACGTCGTGTTCTAATTGTCACGATGGATTTTTCTTTTCCTTTTTTTTTTGTTGCTGTTGTGTAAATACCCCGCTACTTGTCATTTGCCTGAGCCCTGCCCTCATTTGTGTTTGTGTCTGCCATATGGCTCTCTCATTATCATCATAACAGGCACTGATTGAATGGGAGGGATGCACAGTGAGGATTTTAATGGAAATAAATGAGCGGCCGAGTTTTGAGGCACGTTATATCATTCGGTCTGTTGTCTGTGCTTTAAAATCACTCTTTAAATCAGCTGTATAATAAATTCATCACAGAGGAAACAAAAGAGTGGTTTTAAGGACTTTGTGAGCTGCTGTTATTTCAGACCATTGTTTGAGGTTTGACCTTAAACCCACCGAGTGCATATGTACAGTCCTGTGAGGAGCTTGTAAAACCACTCACCTCTCACATCGTTGGGGAGCAAATCTGGCCTCCTCTTCTTTATAGTGCAGCTTCAGTTCATTGAGGTTTGAGGTCTGGACTTCAACCCGCTGCAGCTCTAGCTGAGAGGTGACCAGCTCCTGCGGCTGCAAAACAAGCCAAACTCCTCACCCCTGCAGCATCGTGCTTGCAGTTGGTCTGAAGTGTTTTTGTGCTGGTTTGGTTTTCTACAAATGTGGCGCCCTGAGCTCTGACCAGACATCTCCACTTTGGTCTGGTCTGTCCAAAAGGACATTATCCCAGAGCTCTTGTAGTTTGTTGTGCTGCTGTCTCGTCTTTAGAGAGGAGAGGTTTCTCCAGGGGAATCCTTCCAATACAGCCATGCTTGTTCAGTCTTTTTCTGATTTCACTGTCATGAACTTCATATTTAACATGTTAAGTACGGCCTGCAGAGCCTAAGATGCAGTTTCTGGAGTTTCTCTGAGAACTCCACAGACATTGGCTTGAATTTGCTGGGATTGTTCCATTATGTTAAAACACACCTGAATTCTCCAGACCAGCAAACTAACAGAACGTCTGCTTTTATAGAGGTGCTCACACTTCAGTGAAATGCATGTACATACTCACCGGGAGCCTCAAGTTTGGGATTTGGGCTTTCCTATTTTTGTCTCTCATCCTGAAGCCAGAATTAACTATTAGAATAAGAGAGTAACAGAGGAGGATAACTGAATAACATCGATGGCTCAGCTTGAAGCTGCTGCTTTAAGTGGGGAGTTTAAGTGCCTGGCAGATGGACAGACCACAGCACACTGTAGCGGCCTGTTGTGGTAAAGAGGAAGTAATATTTGATGATTCGTTGAAGTCCCACAATGGACTAGCAAACTATCCTGGGTGTATCCCACCTTTCCCCCGATAGACTCCAGCCCCACAGTGACCCTGGACCCTGAAATGAAGGTGATGTGCTAGCTTTACCCAACATTTTGGAGTTTTTGGACCACACCTCATAACTGGAAGAGTTTTTATGTTAGAGGTACAGCAGCATCCGAGCTTACTGTGTCCGATGCCACCGTCTGACACTATCATATCCAACCAAGTTCCATTAAAAACAACAGAAAATATGTAATTTCAGATAAAAATGAGTAAAATTTGTCTAGATCAAATGATTAAGTGCCTGATCTTCATTCTTATTATTAAATATCGTCACCAACTGTAGCGAATAACTGATATAGAAAGATGTGGTAAATCAAATCCCCTTTAATCATATTTCTGAATTCAGTGTTGTCAGTTTTAAATACCTAACATCAGCTTCCAGAGAAAGGAAGTGTGCAGTCACTCAGACATCTTATTCAAATTTCATGAGTTTTAATGACCAACAAATGCATAGAAGATTAAATTAATACTAATATAAGTCATGTGGGCTTTAAATCCGGACATCGTGCATATAATTACCCAAAGCAACACTTTCAAAACCACAAACGAGCCAGTTTCTCTTTTTCTTTTCTTTCCATGTCATGAAGGATTTTAATCGTCTTTTAGCGCCGTGGGCTGCTCGCCCCCTCCCCGTTAAATGTGTCCGGTGGCTCGTTTTCTCTCTTCCGCCCAGACTCTCCTCCAGCTCACTTTGACCTGGTATAATGAGACAGAGGAGAGCTAAATATATTTCATGATAATGTGCAATCTAACTGTCCTGTTGTGAGACTAAAGCCCGAGGCCCCCCCAAGGCCCGGTCCAGGCCCTAGACCCTCATCAGCGCTCCATCAAATCCAACATTCACCTTCATCCTCCCAGTCTTTGCCTCCTCTTTGGGCTTAACCACGAGAGCTATTAAGCAGAAATTAGACCCAAAAAAGCAGAGAAGAAGAGGCAAAGGGAAAAAGGAACAGCTGAGTGGAGGCAGAGGAAACGAAGAAGAAGCAAAGGTTGATAGATAACTGTGAAGGGCGAAGAAGAGGAATAAAAGGGCGGAAGAATAATTTGAGTCAATAAAAGTCGGGAAGAACGGGGATGGAAAGAGCATTTAAAAAGCAGAGTGACGGCCAGACCTCCGGATGAGCTCGAGGGAGACGAGACCAGAAGCTATTTATTTTCAGTGAATCTCACGGCCTCCTCAGATACAAATTTATGTAATTTAGTTGGTAAAGGGAAAGAGATGCACTTCAGGCAGACGGATGACACCAATTTCACTGAACTGGACCACCTTGAGCATCTTCAGCAGCGACTTGCAGGGGGTTCCTTATTCCAGAAGACAATTTCGACATATTGCTCTTATATCTGGCTTGTAGCTAATAGCAGTCATTGAATTTAATGAAGGGCTGCAAACAAGGGGAAAAATGTGCTTTGCAGGTAGCTAAATTGCTAAGATTGCTCTTTGTCTCCCACTGTGTCACAAAGTTTCAGCCGAGGAAAGACGCCGTTAATAAAAAGAACAAAGGTTCCTTTTCTTAGGTAACTCTCTGAGGTTCAGTAGCACTTGTGTTTCATACACACAAAAACATTATACATGCATACTCTACATGTGCATGCTCGCATGCAGTAAAGCTTAGCTGCAGACAAATCGTCTCCATATTTACATGCAAATTGGAAAATAATGAAAATAACTGAGGCTCCAGCTCAATTAGCTTTGCATGATTCACAGTTCAAAATAAGCCTTAATTATCTGATACTTTGCTTTCGAGATCACGCGCACTTACAGCTTCCAGATGAGGTGGTACTTTAGCTCATAGCACCAGCTCAGAAAGCAAAATGTTCTGAGTTTAGTTAACAGAAAAACAGTTTACTAAAAACTATTTCTTGCTGTTGATGAGTCAAATTCATCCGTGTGTGTTTGAGTCAGAATCTGATTCTGAATATAGACACAAACATCTGCAGCAACCCATTTAGCAGCAGGACGCATGTGTTCGGTAAATGCCGCCTTCATTCGCTGCTTGCTGTGAGATATATTGGTGGATTCAGTCTTTCATTCAGAAGCAATGCAAGGCGGGCCCTCCTGCCATTAGCTGTCGTCTTTGCTGAAACTTGAATTTAGTGTTGTGATTAAAACCTTATTCTTCATAGCATCTTCGTGCACCATCATCTGTAGCTGCTTAGTCACGCTGCAAACAGGCCCACTGGATTCTCCTGTAACAGGAATCCTGGGAGATGGCCTGAACAAACAAGCGTGGCACGTTTGGTTTCTTCTGTTGGTCAAAAGCTAAAACATACGAGCTATTATCCCCCCAAAAAACTGTTCCAGAACAGTCAGCTAGTTCTCCAAGTCTGCTCATGAGCAGCTCCAGATTTTTATTTCTGGTCTCTCCTACAGTAGCTTTACATGATTCAGTTCATAATAATGCTTAGTTCTCTACTTCTGGGTTCATCCATTGAGACCAGCTGTTGTAGCTTCCTTCCCTTTACCTCCCGACTTCCCTTTATCATCTTTACTTCACAATATAAAGCTCCTTGAGGCGAATGTGATAATGTTATACGAATTGAGGTGGACTTGCCTCTTTCCTAAGGTTGATTCTGTTCATCTGGACGTAGCGTTTTGTGGGAGAAACGTTTCGTCACTCATCCAGGCTTTCCCAGCCTTATAAACAGTACATTTGCACGATGACTGAAACTGGTCTTTGATCAATGGTCTTTGAACAGTAGTTGTTGGTCAATGGTCATGACAATTTGCATATTAATGATCAATGAACTGACCTCACAGCCCATTGTTCATTCGGTGGGCTGGTTTCAGTCGTTTCAGTCACTTGGATGAGCGACGAAACGTTTCTCCCATTGAAAACATTACGTGTTCACATGAACAGAATCAACGTTTTGGGATCTACTTACCTGGATGATTGAGCATGCATCAAGACGTTTTCCTGAGCCAGCTGTTTTTCAGTTGGGTGAACCAAGCCCCCTCTCTGTGACCTCACATAGATCCAAGACTGGAAAAAAACACTGTCTAAACTGAGCTTTTGATGCAGAAATTACTTATGCATGCCGATTTAAGATGACAATGATTTCTGACACATACAGTTTAGATCAGGGGTAGGCAACTCCAGGCTTCGAGGGCCGGTGTCCTGAAGGTTTTAGATGTGTCCGTGATCCATCACAGCTGATTTAAAGGGCTAAATGACTCCTCAGCATTTCTTGAAGTTCTCCAGAGGCCTGGTAATGAACTAATCATTTGATTCAGGTGTGTTAACCCAGGGTGAGATCTAAAACCTGCAGGACGCCAGCACTCGAGGCCTGGAGTTGCCTACCCCTGATTTAGATGATGTAATCAGTTTAATTACACTGAACATGTTGGAGTTTGTATCCATCCCTCGAAGCTCAGATGATGTTGAGATGGATTTTATTAACTCGTTGTTGAAGAAACCCAACCTGCAGCCATTGTTCACCTGTTAAAACGAGTGTGTTTGCTTGTGATCTCAGACAAACTACTACAGAAGCCCAGCAGTTTACAGACATGTGAGAGTTGTAGCAACATGGTTGACAGGAGGCGTCCTGACTGTCACCGACTTTCCTCCGCAGTCATCTGACCTCAAACCAACTAACATTCCTCACACGAGCAACATTATCAGGTCACGCTGGGGTAACGTGGAGTCTACTGATGCAAAAGAGATGGCAGGCCAACAGTAAAGTGAGAAAAAAACAACACTCCAGATTTTGTTTGCGATCGGTTTATTGTTTGGGATTATAACCACATTCATTACACGTTTATTGAAAATAATTTACCACTTAGACAACATTTCTGTTAATTATGGATTTGAATGCAGCCTGACATTTGCAGTTTGCTCGCAGTCTTTCATCTCACTAGACAATTAACTTTGGATAGTGTTTGAATTGCTTTGACACATTGTAAATGTGCAGACACAATCTTAATTAAAATGGCCTGTTTTGTTCCCGGGAGAGAAATACAGCTTTCAGAAAGTGTCACACATCCTGATCTATAACACAAAGGCTGAATAAATAATATAACTCTTTGAAACCACAACCGGCGGCTCTTGTTTTGGAACTTCTCTGATCTAACTTATTGTTCAGACGTACTGTATTTCCCTTTGTCTGCAGTCACGACCCATCATGACGCCGCCTCGAGCTGAAGTGACAGCGGAGGTCTGATTATTATACTCTGTGGTTCACATGTAATGTTGGCTTCATTCATGGCCAACTGAAGAATGCATTCTTTCGGCCTCCATGTTTTTTCGGGACCACTTTGAGACTTTCACATTGCTGTGCGTGTCTTTATCTTGGTTCTGCTCAAATGAAACAGAAGAAGAAGACATCAGTTTAACAAAGCAGGCAGCAGACAAAACCAAGGATTCTCAGTTATTGAGGGTTTTTTCTTACAGCATACAAAACTACACGCAACTCCAAAAAATTTTTTTTTATTGGCTAAAAAACCCCAAATGTAATCTAAAGACTTCATTTCACACCAAACCTTATGAGGCGTGTTCACCATCATTAATCTGCTACTTTTTTTATAACCCAGTAAATTATATTCCCAAATAAGCTGGTCTTTCTTGGACCGTACAAAGATGGATTTAGACACATTTTAAATTGTGTTATTTCTGATGTCCAGCAGGGGGCGACTGTGTAGAACCCTGAGGAAATGAACCGAGTAAATGTTTCCTCATGAGTTTGTTCTCCTTAACTATTTTAAGTCACGCTGAATACAATGTGCAGTTCATATTATAGATGGTGATTAAAGTTCTGACAGGCCTAGAAAGTTATTTCTCCTCTTGTTTATATGGTGCTTTTCTTAAGTCTAATGAAAGTGATTTCCACAGTTTGGGAACCACAACATTAAAAACACAGGCTGCTCTCATCTTTAACTCAACCTTTAACCTAGTGTGTACAGCTAACAAGCACTGATCAGCTGATTTCAGAGACTTAGCAGTTGGATAAGGATGAAGTAGTTCATTAATAAGGATGGTGGTGATACAAGTGATCAGCACCATCTTGACCTGAACCCTAAACTTTAAGGAGAGACAACGAGCAGGCGCGCAGCTATTGTAGGCAATACGGGGAAGATTTGCTCAGGGAAAAAATAATGAATGAAAATAATCGAGGTGTAACTACATAAAAGTCTGATCGTTTCCATTTCAGGTAAAAGCAATCCTTCTCTAGATTGATCTGCCCCCAACATATTTAACTACACTATAGTACCATATCTTCCAAACAGAGCACTTCTCTCTCAGGCTAAAGTCTTACTTCTGGGTTCTGAGTTTCAGTAGAATGGGAGGCAGCTGTGGAACTAGCTCCCAGTTTGGGTTCAGGAGACAGACACCTTCTTAGGCTTCAAATGTTGATAAATATAGTTAGACCTGGACCAGGAGACCCTGAACCATCCCTTAGTTTAGTTGCTGTAGGCTCAGAGTGATGAGGGGACTTCCCATGATGCATTTCTCGTCCTTCCCCTCTTTTCAAGCCCCATGTGATGCTACCCGTTTTCTCTCGTCTCTTTCCCCCCTCACTCCAATCAGACACAGGAAGATAACTGCCCCTCCCTGAGCCTGGTTTTGCTGAGGTTTCTTCCTGTTAAAAGGGGGTTCTTTCTCCGCTATTGCCAAGTGCTGCTCAGAGGAGACCATTGGATTTTTGGGAGTCTCTCTCTCTAATACTGTGGAGTCTTTACATTAAAGTTTAAACCCCTTATCTGCTGTTGTTGAAGTGATGTTAAAGACGTAAAACTGAATCCATATTAAGCTGTGATCAACAGCTCCCAGCTGCAGGGGTGATGTCATGGTGGCACTGAGTTTTTTTGTGTTTTTTTTTTAATACACAATGAGGGTTTTTTGTACTTTTTCTGCTTTGCTGCCAAATACATTGACAGTTTGTAACTGTTGTCATGCATTAACGTAAAAGTAAAAGTCAATGAATGAAATACCAGTAAATGCAAACGTGTAAACTGGTTCTGCCTTGTGTAATGCAATAAAAACAAGAATACTAAAGCTGAAATTGTACAATGCTTGGTGGAATTGCTGGGACAGTTTCTAGGGCTCAGTTTGCCTTTGGGGAGATATATGTGTACATGCTGCTCATGTGAGTGTTAGCAAGTGGGGTTGACAGCTCTTGTGAAGAGGCTTTTAAGGTTGTGGGTAGTTGTGGTCTTAATGGCCCGGTACGGTCTCCCAGAGGAAGGTTTTTTGAACAGATGGTTGGTTGGGTTATAGACCTAATAGAAAAATACATCAGAGCCTCCCCAGCGGTTTAAGCTGCTGCTGTCACCTCTTCCAGCAGCTCAGCAGCCACATCACCTGACTGACAGGCTGCAGAGCAACTCCAATTTTCTGTTCAGAGCCTCTGTGGGCTGCAGCAACCATGGAACTAAAGTAACTGGAGGAGTTTAATGTGTTGTCGTGCTTGTTGTGCGCGTGCGCATGTTTGATCTGTGGTGAATGTGGGCAGGAATTCAATATTAGCTTTAATTAACTGTAAAATATATCATGAAATGAAGACAAGAACAGGAAAAGGTTTCTGCAGCATGTTGGAAATCCTTTTTTTTTTTCAACTAGTTTGCTCTTTTCTTCAGGGCTCACCACAGCAGATCACCTAGCTCAGTATCACCCTATCCCTAGCATCTTCCATCACACCAACCCTCTGCATGTCCTCCTTCACTACATCCATGAATCTTCTCTGTGGGCTTCCTCTTTTGACTCCTGTGTTCTCAGTGGTGGAAGCTAAGCTAAAAGACCAGCAACAGCTCAAACATACAAGAGTAACCCATGTTACCAGCTGATGCCAATATTTATTTCTTTTTTTGCGCTGCCCCCTGGTGGCAGTGAATAGATACAGCATCTAAACATGCTTCAGAAAAGCTCAGCAGTACTTTGCCCAAAGCTTTAGTTGTAATGTTTTGTGCTTGTGTTGCTAGCTTGAGAGCAGCACAGTGGTGAAATGGTTAGCATTGCTGCCCAACAGGGTGAAGGTTAAACTCTACAGGTTTGCCTAGCTGGATAATGGCTCAATCACACTAGAGTAAAACACAGTATTCTCCATGCAACTACAAAAATATAGTGTTTGTCCAGTGAATGGTCGCCTGGTTGGATGCCGCTTGTCTCCAAACTGTCTTGATGCAACTTGAAGTGCGATCATTCTCAGATTGCCAACATGCTGCGATCGTCATGGACAGTCTGCGCTGATGAGCACCAATCATCTGCAACACATCTCTTTGCAACTTGACTCAGTTGCAAGTTGATTGTAATGCATTTATATTCCTTTGTAAAAGTGAGGTGGCCAGGTGCCTATTTATTGCCCAGTTAAATTTCTAAATTTCAGATCTGTGAGGTTCTGTCTCAACTATGAAACGGCACATTACTGCGAGAAGTTGCAGACCTGATCCCGGTCTTACAATTACTTAAAAGGCAACAAGACTGCAAGTTAATTACACACTTTCACAATAACTTTCTTACAGTCTCCAGTCACTGTTTTAGCTAACGTGACTGCTAGCTGCTGTTGTGTTTCTTCTTGGTCATCTTGTGCATCAGGCTCAGTTACATTCTGATCGCCATCCTCCCCAAGTGGGACGGTATCATCATTAATTAATGCCGTCACCCAACTTCATTGTTGGTTTCACGGGCATTTTATTAACTTCTACAGTTATTTGTTCCACAGTCTTCCAGCTGCACCTGTCCTGACCTGTACAGCAGCAGTACACTGCTTGGCTTCACTCTCTTTATTCACCTTGGCTGTGGCACCTTGTACATACAATAAGATTTGTGTGAAAGCTCTGCAACACGGAGAGTTTCCCACTGGCTCTGTAATATCTCTCCAGGTCTTTATAATACCCTATATTACCCATAATTCGCAGCCAGCCACCAATGGGGTCGGTGTGAATAAACAAAATGACTTCTCAGTAGCAAGCAGACAGAAATTCTAGTGTGTCTGTTTTATCACAGGGATTGTAAATACTGTTAATATTTCCTTTTCCATTTTCTTGTTGTCTTATTTGTTCTCTTCACTTGGGGCATTTTTCTTTACCCACCACATTTCTCTTCCCGTTTCCTTTCCCTCCTCCTCCTCTCCCAGTTCTCTCTCCTTCACCACTGCTGCCATTCCTTATCGGTAACAGTCGCCAGCCAACATGAAATATTATCAAGCGAATCTTCATGAGTCCTCTGAACACCACTGATTTATCCTGCTGCATGCTTCATAAATTTCTGATTGATTTTGGCTTTGGATTATGAAAAAAAGAAGAAAAAACAGAACATTGGAGGGAAACTGAGAGCGGAGATGGAAGGGAAACCAAATAACCAAAGGAAAGATGAATGCAAGGAAGGGAATTAATGCATATGGCAAATGACAGAAATGTTAAGAAGTGAGAGGAGAAAAAAATAAGAGACAGGAAGGGAATTTCTAGGGATGGGAAAGACAGGAAGCGAAGAGCTCCAAACGAGAGCGAGCAGCAGGCAGATAACTGGTTCAAGCCCTGCCATGACCAGCTGCATCCCACGACTGCGTTCACCTGGGAGTCACTGGAGAGGCAGCTGACTATTGTTATTTTAATTAATAATTAGTTTAAGTACAAGTGCAGAAACAGAATCAAATTATTTGGGAAACACTGAGAGAATCAGTCAAATATAAGGGAAGAAAAAATGAAGAAAGCAAGGATGAGTAGAAGAAGAATGGCGGATGTGAGATGGTTGAAAGGAAGAGTTAAAGACCACCTGTGGTGGAGGAACAGGTGGGTGGAGAAGAGAGCTCAGTTTACTAGTGAACGATCTCATAGCTCATCACAGTCTCGTGTATCCAGGTTCATTCTTCAGCTGCCCATTTAAAGAGTCTCTCATCTCGTGGTGTAACAGACTCCAGCTCCACAATCTTGGGCTGCAGATGGTGACAGCAGTCCTTAATCTGATGTGGACATCTGCTGTTAAACATCCTGCTGCAGCAAACAGTGCAGAACCACCGACATCCGCTGGAGTCGTGTCCGAGGGACTCACTGGAGAGGAAGCCATTATGTATTGTCACAAAGTGCATGTATATTGTATGTAGTGTTGCTATATTATATTTCTGTGGGAAACAGTGTGGAAGAATATATCAAAAAGGAATTAAAGGAGCAAAGCAGGATGAAGGTGTGTGGGCCCAAGCAGACTTAAGAAAAAGGAAACGGAGGTGATGAATGGTAATATGTGGAGCGTGTGATACAGAGGGGAAGATGGAAATGTGGGAGGTGAAGAATGAGGGAGCCAAGAGGCGAGCAAACAACGATAGGAGGAATAAAGGGAAAGGGGGGATTAGAGAGAAAGGAGAGGGATCCGGGGGTGAAAATGACCAAAAAGGAAAAAAAGGATGTGACGGAGATGGTGGAGAAAACAAGTGGATTTTTCTGAGGGATTGTGAACAGCAGAAGAAGAAAAGGAGGGAGACAAAGAAAGAGGAGGAAGAGAGGAGTTGTGAGATGCAGGAAAGTGGAGGAGGAAATTTGGATTTACATAAAGCAAGAGTGTGAAAAAGAGATAAAGGAGGGCGAAAACAAAGGAAAACAGAAGAAAGTTTGACTATCAGTGAGGTCACATTTTTGAAAACCTCCTGATGAAATCATTTCAAAGGAGGAGGTGTGATATTTTGTCTGGAGGAAGTGGAAATAAAGCCCCAGGATGGGTTTTATCGATCCCTCATGCAGTCTGTTTGTACATGTTTACGAGGCAAATAGAGAGAGGGGAAGCTGATGAGAGGAAGAGGGGGGAGAAGCGAGGCGAACGGAGTGGTAAAGAGTGAGCGTGGAGGCGGCGAGTGTGTGTAAATGCAGGTGGGCCACATCGATCCGAGTCTGCAGGCCTCGCATCGACTGAGCAGCAGATGAGGACTGATTACAGCGCAGTTAAGAAGCACATGAAAGGAAACACTGGTAATGGGTCGGCCGGATTCCCTCCTCCCTCGGCGACCATTAACGCCTTTGAAAATAACTCTATGAATGCGGTCGCCTGTCCGAGATGTGACCTCTGAGGACGCGGAATCGAAAACGTGTGTGGAAAAGTCTTCGATGAGTAAGATCAGTCTCTGTGCTGTCTTTTACATGTTCACGTGTGTTCACCTCCACACACCAGATATCAAAGCTTTTGTCTATATTAACGTTCGGAGGATGTTGGTTCCTGTAAGGAAAATTCAACCACAGTGATTTGACGCATTTGGATTCTTCCACTGTGGCTAAAATACCGTCACCATCTTGCTGTTTTGGAACTAGAAGTGACCACATTCAGACGATAGGGTTGTCACGAGACACTGGTGGCCTCTTATTAATGATAGATTACATATAATCTGTTTGTGCCCCATCAGGGTCGCTGTGGTATATTGATCTGGAACAAGTAGCCAACATGTCACTGATGACTTTGTCATGTGCTACGCTGATTGTGCTGAATGCTGTCCGTGCAGTTCAGGTCTAAACATGCAGATCATGCAAAGCTTCCAACTGAGGAAAGTGTAATTATTATACATGGATCATCATGACTGCTGACCTGCTTGGCTTTGCCGTGCTGAGCTGAACATCTGACCGTTTATTATTTATTTTGTTTTGCTCTGCTGTTAGAGACCCGGGGCGAAGCATGTTCGGAGGGTCTTGTTGCAGCTACCTAATTCTAAATGAGCTCATATTTTTCACAAAGTAGTAAAATGTGTTGTGTTTTCTGTGTTTATGGACTTCATAGATCATTGCATTCTGTTTTTATTAGCATTTTAAGCAGCATCCCAATTTTGGGAGGATTGGGGTTGTAAAAAAGAAAAAAAATCAATAAAGTGTTGGAACTTTCCAAAACACATCTTCAAAGGCTCGCTGCCCAGAATGAGTTTCCCTCACACTCTGAGCCGACCCCGTGTCAGTAACACTTACATCCACATAACTTTCAAGTGCAATTCCTATTTATATTCTGAAAGTTTTCAGAGAGGAGTTTGGTCATATATCATTTATATCCTGATTTAAAGATTGTTTTTACTCCTAAAGCCATGGTGATGGCTGTATTTTCTGACGTGTGGAGTAAAAAGATATCCTAAACCCTAAACTGTGAGTTTAATGTGTTTACAAAATGAAACAAGAAAATTATTTAATCAGAAAAATATACGTTTTGAGATTAATGATCTCTTTTAAAAGGTGAAGATGGGCAGCAGTGCAATCAGCAGTAGCTACACTAATGTGTCAACAATACGAAGCTGGAAATTTTAAATTGTATCTATTTTCCAGTATTTGGCTCATTAAACATGCACAAATTTCAGTGGATACGATCTTATTTGCAAAAAAAGCCCAAACTTGTTGGTCGACAGGCCCCAGCTGGCAGGGAAAATATGTTTTCACCAACCAGTTGGCAGCTGGTTGCTGGAAGTTGCCGGTTTCATTTTGTTGTATTTATCCACGACACCTTAAAGGCCGGTCAGTGAAAATGTTGTCGGACATAAACTGGTCCGTGGCACAAAAAAGATGGAAGATGCCACTTTGCCTACACTTGCTAACTTCGACACAACTCTCACTTCAAAGTAAAAGTTGTGTCTGCTGAAAGCAGTAAGTTTCAACAGCTGTAACCGCAGGTGCAAACACAGATGTTCTGTGTTGGCATTGAACTCTTAAAAGACTCATTGGCATCTTCTAACTACCGACAGCTGCAGCAATCTGACAGCGACCAAAGCATTCCCAGGGAGGTGTTTAGTCCAGCACAGTCTTCACAACCATTTTCTTCTAGCCATTGTGAGCAATCTCTAGCAACCACTTGTCAACCCACTGGTTCCCGGGGGTCCCTGATCATTGCATAGGCCTGGGTGATTGGGGCCTAACTCTTTTGTAAAATGCCTCAAGTTTCCAGCAGAAGCACTGCAACATAAATCAGGTGTGCAGTGTCAGACTATTTTAAACAAAGCTGGCCTCGACAAGTGATGGCTGGACCAAAGGTTTCTGAGGAGTCAAGTTCAAGTTCAAATAAGCGATTGAAGTATTTTCACTAGTGGTCTCGGACCTTTAATCCTCGCCGTACTAAATGTCCATAAAGGACGTTCAGATCTCTGCGAGCTGCTTTTCAGCACCGAAAGCCAAGAAGGAAGGAAATTAATCCGTTCCAATCTGTTTTAGAAAATGGTCCTCAGTGATATAAAGTATATACCAGTCGTAGTTAATGGCCTGTAACATTAAAATATAGTACTTCATTATAACATGAGGTGGAAATTATGCTCTAGAGACCTGAACACACCTTTCACTGCATTATTTCAATGTCAAACGAGACTACTTTTTCTGCTAGAAGCTCAGGTTTTCTACCTTATCAAATCAAGTTATTTAAATTTTATATTAACACACCTACACTCGCTATATACTCTTATTAAACTCTGAAATTGAAATCATTGTGCAGTTATTTGCACGTGTATGAGCCTTATATCAACAATCGGCCAAAAATAGAGGTTGACAGAAACCACGAGTTAATTAGACTTTTCATTTTCTGGCTCTGAAGTGGAAGTCTAACTCTTCAGACCTGTAGTTTGCAATGACTTAGTCCACTTTTGAAATTACAGACTTTTGATTGAATCTATGATATGAAAAGAGCGTAGGATGCATTATTTGGCTACAATCAAAGCATTTAGAAAATCTGCATGAAAAACATTAAAAATAACAACATTTACAGGAAATTTTAAACAGAAAATGTGGAGAGAAAGGAAAACATAAGAAAACCAAACCTAAAAACTAAAGCACCTTCATCTGACATGTAGGTTAGCTGCATATGAATGAATAAACTGTAGACAGACAAGCTCGTCGTTACAGATACATTTACACATGAAGCAAAAATCAAGGTATAAACCATTACAGGCGTCCATCATCGTATAAAGATCATTTAAGCTGTGGGATAGCAGTGGTTTTTCCCACCATGTGAGCATGTTAACCATGTTAGGGTTCATCTAGTTAATGGCAAATATTCTTTTTGCATTCATCATCAGATGTGTAAAATATATTTTTGTTTTGTTTTTTCCAAAAGAAAAATAAAAGTTCATAAGAGGTCAAAGGAATGTCAACACCTGGAACTTTTTTTTCCAGTCCTTCCTTGATATTTCTCCATCATGTCCAAGGTTTGGAGTGTTCCCAAATATGTGGGTAAGATCTCCAACCATACCACAGTTTCTCCACCATTTATTATTTCCCTTATTTATAAGAACACTTGTCTTTGGAGTCCTGAAGACCCTCATCTTTTCTTTACAATTGAATTCTTTCCATAACTGACTCCCAATCCCTTTCTGACATGTGACCTCTGCCTCATTTGGGAGCCGTGTGTTTTGGTTTGCTCACCTTTTACTTTGGTTTTACTGTCATTAAGTTCAGGCACTAAAACTTACTTGTTTTGCTTTATTAAAAATCAGAGTGTTTTCTGGGTTGGGTTACAGTAATTAGCGTGACACGTCTCACTCCAAACTCATCACCCTGAGTTCTTCGCTCTGAATCATACAGTTACAGGATTTCTACCAGGCGTTGTTCAAGCGCATTACAGGAGTCCAGCACTGAACTTCACAGTCGGTATATCAGTTTATAAAAGTTGGATTTGTTTTTAAGTCAGCGTCATCACAAACTGAGAAAGATGGCTCTTTAACTGAAACATCCAATGATCTTCCATACATTCACACACATCTGTCAAGTGTCACAATAAAAACAGTGGCAGGAGCGGGCCTTTAAAAGTCAGGAACTTTACTTGATGTAAATTTGGCCGATCTCTCGTTGAAGCTCTTCTCCTGCACCTTCTTCTGAGGCTGCTTTGTTTGTGCACATTCTGCAGAGTGATCCTTGAACTTGATTTTCACTTTTGGAAAGTGGAAAGAGGCAAGGATCCAAGTGTGGCGAGTGAAGATTTGTATATGTTGGAGGGGGGGGCTCTAGCACATACCACAGTATGTGGTGTGTGTGTTCCCACTTAGACACTGCTGGACACTACAGCATAAATCAGCCTTAACTTTCACACCCTGCGGGATTTATAGTGCGAAACGCTGTGAATGTGAAAGCATTCTGGTCTAACCTGATGTGCTGCCTTCAGGCTTGGAAACTGTGGACTTTTCACTGAAATCTGCTGAAAATGTTTGGCATGTAGGCCAGAAATGCAGCTTTCATCGACACTAATGGTTAGGTCACTTTGAAACACAATTCAGTTAAATGCAAATTTTTTTATATAGCCACAAATCACAACAACAGTTGTCTGAATAACACAGAGAAAATCCCAACAATCAGATGACCCCCTATGAGCAAGCACTGTGGCGACAGTGGGAAGGAAAAACTCCCTTTTAACAGGAAGAAACCTCCGACAGAACCAGGCTCAGGGAAGGGCGGGGCCATCTGCTGCGACCGGTTGGAGGTGAGGGGAGGAAGGCAGGACGAAGACGCGCTGTGGAAGAGAGGCGGGGATCAATAATAACTAATGATTATATGCAGAGAGGTGCATAAACACAAAGTTGATTTCTTGATGATGCACAGTGTAAAAAAGCGGGACTTATATGGAGGAATTTAAAATCGCCGGCATGCTGGAAACTACGTGCACGTGGCCGAGAAAACGATCTTGAACAGTGGGCGGGTAAATTTAACCGTTAAATTCAAATCAAATAGTTTTGTGATTTTTGTGGGGCTGTATATAAATCAAAGTCTTCATTAATACACAACAACCCTGGTTCTACTTGGGTGTCTGTTGCAGTACTGCTGGACAGATTAAAGGGGAATCTAAATCTGTGGAAACTTGCTGGTGACTCAGAAAATACGTCTCAAAGCCCTCTGAATGTACAATATATGCTCTTTTCAAGATGTACAAAGGGCAATTGACTGAACTGAAATGAACTTAAGACGCACACAGACACACTGCCACACTAATCAGCCTGGACCAGCACTCTTCAGCTAGGCGTCCCCGGCAGGCCTGTTTTCAGAGGAATATCAAACGTCCTGCACACTATCATTCTTTCCAATTAGAGGCTCAGGACTTCATTACCGCCACCGCTCAGGCTGCGGGCTTCAAACACTTACAGACGGACGGACAGGCAGACGTGAAGGTTCGGGCTCTTAACTCTCTTTTACAATCTCTGCTAATGATTGAGCGACGTTAGTCTCTGTGCACATAGTGACGTCCATCTGTCTGTCCCGTCTCTCCTCAGCTTCGCTGGCCCCCACTGGTCTGTTCATGCAGCATGCGGTCATGTTCTTTCTAGTTCGCTCTGCATGAGTTTTTCTTTGCTCGTGCTCTGAGAGTTGGGATTACTTTTATTACCACCACTAAGATCCTAAAGGCAGGGTAAAACCACATATCTCAGCACCCCGCTGCACCCCCTGCTGGCCTTGCAGTGGCAGAGTGAAATACTTTATTTGTCGTACAAATTTAATTCGTAATTTTGCAACACCTGGTCAGATGTGGATACTTTATTCCTTTTAGCTTTTTTTAAAATTAAATAACCTATTTTAGTAAGTGTAAAACAGCAGTTTTTATCAAATCTGGCACTTTTATTTTGCTTCTCATGACTTTGATTGTATCCACATAAAAGAGTCCAAAACAAAGGCTTAACCCTGAGATAACTGGGGGTTAGACTTTAATAATTAAATGGATAAAATAGCGCTCTGTCTGCACCCTGAACTGACGAGGAAAACTCAAAGACAACATGGAGCGTGTCAACTTCAGGTGGTTGGTCCGGTGAACCAGCAGTGCACCTGACTCCTCTGTCCTCATTTATAAAGATCTCTACAAACTCGGGCGTAACAGCTGGCTGGTGGAGTTTCCTGTTTCCTGTTTTAGTTTTTTTGTTTTAGATTCCTTATTTTCCAAGTTATTGGTGCTGTCAATCATTAGCGCACGTGAATTAAAGTCTACTAGCAGGAACCAACCAACCTATCGTGACATCACATCCTGCATTAGCCCACGATGGCGCTACACAAGCTCTAAATTCTGTAAAGCTTAGATTATACTGCAGAATAGTACACTGTTATTACACTACTTTGAAGTCCGGTGCCTTGTGTAGTTGGTGCACTGGAGTTGAAATTCTCCGCAGACACTTGGATATCCAGACGGACCCTCGCTGACTTAGCAGACCTTAGCGGACTTGCTTTACACTTACTTTCTTAAATCCAGCTTGATGGGAAAAGTTCAATCAATGACAGTTTTTAAGAGGAGGGCTTCATTACATAAATTAGCCTTAACATGTAATGTTTGTCCACTGGGTATTTTGAGAGCGGTAATTTTGAGATTCGTGGCGTGTAGTTGAATATTCAGGATGTATGTGTGGGATTTAACAGCTGGGATTGAGTCCATCATAGAGAACATTCACGAGACGCCATCACATCCATTCTTACTCTGCAGAGCATTTACACATTTTAGCCCAAATGTTGCACTCAAAAGCTAAAACCAAGGTTTTACTTCCACTTGCTCTAAAAATGATTTAAAGTAATGAGAAAAAGAAAAACAAATGGTCGATACAGTCGACCATTTGTACCAAAATCATGAGATTGCAGATTTGTGCTACAGCTTGGTCATACTAGTCAGTATATTTGCTTCGGTAACTGGCATCCGCATATTGGAAATGAAATCTTTGATTCCAAGTTAATTTGAAAAGGTGCTGGCTCTAAATCAGGACATGTTTATGCAGCATGAAGAACCGTTGGGCTCAATTTCCTCTGCTTCTCTGATAAGAAATTATCAGGTGATCTCGTCATGAAGTCTCTCTGAACATCTCTGTCCGTGCTGCAGGCCTTGCCTTTAGGCCCATGGAGTAGAAGCATGAAATGCAGTTATTCTTGAACAATCGTGATGACCACGTGATGCTGTCGTGTTACAGGGATTTTAGAGGGAGCTTGCATGAATGGGACTTTTACAGCAACTAACAGAACCTCTAACCTCTAACTTCTCACAACCAATCAGCAAATACACCAATGTTTGTGTGACTATCACCAGCCAGTGTGTAGAGCTGTCTGTGACCGAGGCCTAAAGTGAGTGGATACCAGCTGAAACTAAATATTCTCTTTGTTAACTTAATATCTCTTTGAAAATTGTTATGAGAATAACAGCTACTACATAACATTAAGCTGAAGGTTATAGCTATTGTCTAAAATTAAAGATATTTCTTGTTGCATTGACCCAGGAGGAGGTCAAGTTAAACCCAGTGGTGTGCAATATTCTGGCAGACACCCCGCACTCGCAACATTAACCAGAATGGGGCTTGAAAACCGAGCACTATATCCCACCATCGCTGCAAGAATGACAGAGAGGTCAGCTGCTTGCAGTGGAGCCAATTTGTCCGCAAGACAGAAGGAGGTAGCGCTCAGTTCGAGACTTAGTGGGGAGTCCTGCAGGTCTGGGATCATGTTAGTGACACAGTGTCAGCATTAGATGCTAGCCTGTGGCGAATAGTGCTAATGAAGACTACACCTGCCTCTTTCCTGCAATGAGTTTTCTGCCATCGAGTCTCTTATTCTGTAATCTTTAAGCCAAGTTTCATCTTTCATCTACAGCATGTCTCGACAAATTTGCCTCTCCAGATTTATCCAGAAACTGCACGCGCTCTAATCTTCCAAGCCACAAGCAGCTCCTCGTACAGCACACCGTCGCTTTAGTGTCACTCTGCCCAGGATGGCAGCTTGTCACTCGGCGCGGGCTTCGATGGATGATGGCGGCTGACACTGTCGTCTCTGCCACACCAGCTTCGTTATACTGTCTCATGCTTTTGTTGCGATCACTGTCGAGCTCGCCTGTCACTCCGGCGGCATCTCTGGCTGCATATTCAGGCACGGGGGAAAAAAGTTGTAGAGAGCAGAAGTTAGGGAACGATATAACCCAGGGTAAATGATTTATATTCACCTGCAGTGTGGGAGAAATTGTCGGTGGCTTTTCACGTCTCTCCTTACAGTCTGTAATCTGCTGACTAGATACTGTACGTGAGGAGCTGAAGTGGAGGTGAGCAGCAGGGATCCATCTGTCACCTGGCTGCCATAGTTAGCTTCTCCGTTTGACTCGCGCTCACGTTTTCCTTCTGCTTTCTTACTTCGAGATGTTCATTTCCTTTTCCCCCTGTTTTCCTCTCCTTTTCCTTTCTATATCCAGGGCTTACTTTGATCTCACTCCCCCTTCTTTACTCCCACTAATCCGCTGGCTGCATACACTATTTGACAGCCTAAAACTTACTGTCGACATGCAGAATTGCCCTCTTTAATAAAAAGCTGCTGATTTCCTTCCACCATTCAGAGGAGAAAGGGCAAAGCGTCTCAGCAGGGAGCACTGGCTATTTATTAGAAAAGGCTGCAGGCTACACCTCCAGTCTGACTGAAATACTAAAATGGAAGAATATGCCATACTCTGCAGAGGAGGGGGAAGGGGGAGAGGGAGAATTAATAAACGGTGAGAATTAAACTTTGAGGTATCGTAGGGTCCCGGCCAGCAGGACTCTGAGGCTCCTCACCTCCAGGAGTTTGCAGATTTCATGTGATAACGGCTCAGTTGTGATTCCACGTGAGTTTGACTGGCTCCTCACTGTCATCGTCTTGGGGTGCTATCGTGTCAGTTTGTCAAGTTTCATCCATCAGTGAACTACGACTAAAGTTTTAAGGCATGGTAAAGACACAAGGAGGGCACACCAAAGCTTCTAAATCAAAGTGTGCCCGGCAGTATGGCAAATATGTGGCCTCTGAAAGAAATTAAAATAAAGATCATGAACAAACTTCAAGTTTTGGGCTTTTTCCCACATGCAGCACCAACCGCATGATTTAAGATATTCAAAACAGCTGATTCACTGCCAGAGCCCTGCAGTGTTTTCAAGTTTGCAGAAAAATTCTGCAAAAGCACAGAAAATGCAAAGGAAGCTGAATAAAACCGAAAGGAAAGAGGGGAAGAAACACAATCTAACAGTAGTGTTTTGGGGGGCGTAATAACCTGACAGACCAGCTATGGACGTCAGGAAAACCAAATGTTCAAACAATCGCACTGAGACACACTTAAAAGAAGCAAAAGGTTTATCTGTGTTTTCTGCTGTTGCTATCTGCTGTTGCTTTCTTAAGTTGCAGTGCGCTTGACTTCTCAGGGCCACCGTAGTCCTTCTCCTTTCACTGCCCCCAGGACTTTACAGTAGAAACACGCTAAAGTGTCAAAGCAGTCATCAGAGCTAATTAGCTAGCATTAACTACCAAACACTCGTTCCTGGGTCGTTATGAGTCGTAGTGTAGTAAATGTCACTGACAAACCAGGTAGGAGTGGTAAATAAAAACAAAACACAGATTTTATATAAAACCCAAACAGATTTTTTTGCCTCCACATTTGAAAAATTTAAAATTAGCTTAGCGGTAAGCGCCTCTTGCATTAGCATTGCCTCTTGAATTAGCTTGCATTAGCACTGCTATATACTTGAAATGGTTAGCAGGATTTTTATTCCCTGGTTTTGTGTTTAGTATGTTGTATTAAATTATATGTTGCACCTTGTTATTTTGATAACTGGGCTTTTTAAACCCTGTCATCACGCTCGTATTCACATTTTCAGTGCTTTCGAATCAATTACCACTCTCATTTGTCTCTCTACACATCCAGATAACAAACACCTTCTCTCAGCTTTCAGACTCATTCTGGGAAATGTAGGCAATCACCAGTTGCAGCAGAGGTGTTCGAGACAGATTGAGGGAAATTGGGTGTACCAGGAAAGTAAATTACAACACTTCATCACAAAATCACTACGCAGTGCACTGAACATCACAAATCGGTTTTATCCAACGCCGTCAGAGCAGAATTTTCTCTGACAGGATGAGAGTGGGTTTCATGCAGTTGGACGTCCAGTCAGCGGTCATAATTTCATGGTTAAAAAACCGGAACAGCAGCAAAGATTTGCTGAGCTTTCACCAGCAGTATTTTATGGATCTGTATGTGGGTGTGTGTGGCTTTCTTTGAAAGGTTACAGATCCCACGTGGCTGTTATCATCTAATCAGTTGTTAGTTGTGCGTGCAAATTAGATGAGATTGAATTGAAAGATGAATGTGTAACTGCTGGTTAATTACATCCAGCAGGGCTTTGTCTGCTTCCTATAATTATCATGTAAATGCACTTTTTATGGGGAACATATACGTTAGCGACTTACTGTGTGAGCAGCAGGTGTGTGCATGGAAGAAAGTGACATTAAATTTCATGGAAGATCAAACCCTGTATCAAACCCAGCACTGTATATTGGTGTTGCATGGCCATGGCCATAAAGTGAAGATAGTTTAAATTCAAATTGTGCATTTTTTATTGTGCATTAGTGGCATATTTTTTCCACCCACAGGGAATTGTGGCAGATTTGGGGACACATCTGTCGCTCGCTTTCTGTTCATGTTCATTTGAGTTTGAGCAACTAACTAGAAACCCCGGGAGCTTTCTGGGATTCGTCTCAGCATCCGCAGAATCTATCAGTGCCATCTGAAGAGGTGTAGATGCTATACCTGCTACCTGTTGTCATGGAAAGAGAGCTGACGTTGAAGGCTAACCTGTATATTTACTGCTAAATGTATGACACAAAGGGTGTCTGTGCTCAGCCTCAGAGACTGAGTGAGGAGCTCATTTACTAACATTCAATAACTTCGGAGTACACAATTGTGACTGGGGCAATGCTTTGTAATGTACTGACATTGCACCTCTGACAGTGGGCATTTACTCGCACCAGTCTTGAACTTCTAATGACTATATTGTACTTTCATGTAATGTATGGTGCATATAGGTATATCCTAATATCTGCGACAAATGCTAATGTTACCAGACCTCAGGAAGGCTAACACATGCCCTACTACTGCACCACCATGCTACCAATAAACATGACAGATGCAGAAGAAAACCCACAGAAACGAAATCAGCTCTTCATTTAACTTGAATAAATAAGGAAATGTCAAGACCTTCAAAAATAAGAGTAAAACTCATATTTTAATTAATTTGTTTTAGCTGAACAGATACTGGACCCACCAAAATAAAGTTGCAAATATGACCCTTTTAGTTCTTGCAAACCTGTATGTATCTTTAGGACCTTCAAAAATACACATAATTATCTTGAGGTCCAGTATTGGCCCTAAGGGTGTCTAGATGTAGGGACTATTACTGGACACCTTTTTCTGAGGGTGTAGCTCACAGTTCTAGTGAAGGCCACAATGTTAAATCAACTTTTCTATAATTACTGTATCTGAAGCGTCTTAAACCTTACCATCTGCCATCAAAACAAGTTTTGGCCACTGGACTCAGACCATTAAAGCATGTTCCTAGAGGGTAGCTCCAATAAAGGCTGGTGACAGTGCACCCGGGATAAGATAGATGGTTGATGGACGTCTGGAAGATGCATGCAACTCAAGACTTATATTGCTGATATAGGCGACGGAATAAAGAAAAGATTCTTCAAAAGATCAAAGAACAAAGGCAAAATTATTATCCGACACGTAGAAGCATGGTGACATCAAATCTCACATCAAGAAGTGTGGCTCCAAAACGAAGCCCCAGAGGTGGCAACTGGGTCCCAAAACTGCAGGTCCTCTAATCAGTGCAAGAGTGAGTGAATCCCCGTAGACATTAAAAACCTGAACACTGTGACGGTTTTGGTCTCTATTGCTTATATTCACCTGTGTACCAGCTGGACTGTGGTTAAACTTTGGTGTCCCTAACCTGTTTCAATTTGTGTTGAGGCTTGAAATGTGCATTATCAGCTCTCGGTCACGTTGAATGAAGCTGGGCCCTTTTAGCTCTCTGCAAGACTCGAGCTCAGCTAATAGAAACTGGACTTCTCCATCAGGTTTGTGGTGTTTGTGCATCTGTAGTATATTTTTAATGAAACTCTCTGATTAAGAATATGTCTTTCTGGTTGCTTTGTTGTGGATTGGCATCATCCCTCATTGGCTTTCTACCAGCAAAATAGTTTTTAATTGACACCCTTGGCCAAATAGCGACATTTCTACGTGGCATCCACTTCAAGTCTCTCCGGTGAAGACAAGTGTTTTGCTCCTTTTGTTTGTGTTATTATCAGCATAGTTGTTCTTACCCTGAAACTAAGTTGGATCGGCTGGTGAAAAACAAATATATCAGTTAGTACAAGAACACACAGAAGTTTTTCAGCATGTGAAAAATGTGTACAGCTTATTTTGCATTATTCACATAAATTCTTGAAGATAAATTCAGGACTTTGGTGTAGCGTTATTGTTGCTCATGTGTAGTCCACAACGGCCACCAATCACTGGAATTATTCCTGGAGGGAGCATCTTCTGGGCCTCGCGTGTCTCTGTATTTCATCACCTCCGAGACACTTCAAGACACAGATGATGGTATCTGCCCCTGGTCTGACTGCTCCCTCATAAACACCTCCACGCACACACAGACACACATATACATGGCCACGCATGGACACGCAGCTGCTCGCACGGCCACATTAATCTTTAATGGCTTCATTTATTTTCCCATTCGACCCCTCCCACGCCGGCCCGTGAACATGTCAGCGCTGTGACGTATTGCTGCTGTCTGCTCAGAATTCATGCGGCGCTTGTGACCAGAAAAATCAGATAAATCAAGTCTTATTCATGGAGGTGCACACGAATGGAGTCGTCACACTCTGCCTGAAAAAAAAGTGTTCCCACTACAGAATACCAATAATATCAGCGAGGCACAAATATAACATCTGGCGTGGTGTTTACTGGGAGCATGAAGAGCTTCCACACCAACTTATTTCAGATTTTAGGACGGATCCTGATATTTGATTGTTTTAACTCGTATTCAACGTTCAGTTTGATGATTTAAAATGCAGATTTACATTCTACAATAAATTATTACATTGGATTCTGTAGCTCTAATGCACTTCTGGCTCTTCCACAGTGTCAGAGGAAGACAGTCATGGCAGATGGCTGCTCCTATCTGAGCCTAGTTCTGCTGGAGGTTTCTTCCTGTTAAAAGGGAGTTTTTCCTTCCCACTGTTGCCAAGTCTTTGTGCATAGGTCATCTGATTGTTGGGGTTTTCTCTGTATCATTGTAATATAACTTCTCTCCATTACTTAGACTTAACCTTAAAGCACCTTGACGTGACTGTTGTGAGATGGTGCTGTGTAAATAAAACTGAACTTGAATAAGGTTTTGTGGGGAGCCTTGCTGCCATGCTTTTTACCAGCTTTCGACGGGGAAACTGAAGCAAGACTGGACTAGACTAGGCAGGCAGTGACACTGTTAAAAATACGCTCAGGACCAATTACAAGGACTTTGGTTTTATGTGATTCAGCCCCAACTGTCATGGAAGGTCATGAAACTCTGCTGTGAATAAATTTAGCAACAGTTTTCTTCCATTTTTTTAATTTTCAGATTTTAAATCACTTTACAAAATTACTTTGTCATTTTAAGAATGGTAGAGATTAAAAAGATTCAGATTGTTGAATCTCAGCTGTTTCTACTTTTGTTATGAAGTGGCTATATGGCAGACAGGATCTAGACCGAGACGCAGGACTCAGGAGGCAGAAATGAACTTGAACTCAGCTTTAATGTTGGTCATTCAAAAGGGTAAAAAAGAAAGTACAAAACACTTGACAATCAGCTGAAATCTCCAAGGGAAACCAGAAACGTACAGTGATGAGCGAGGACATGACACCGGACCAGTGGAGACGGAGACAGCAACGATGGCGAGAGGAAACAGGTGGGAGGGCAGCTGATACTAAACCCAGAAGATGAGACAAGGGAAGCAGAACGAAATACAAAGTGAGAGTAATAATAGACTAACAAAATAAAACAGGAAATAACTAACAATGAGGCCAAGGCTCAAACATACAAACTTGGTACAGAAAGAGGGAAAAACTCCAGAGAAGACTGAGGGAACAGAATGGGAATGACTGCATGTAAATGTGAAAGTATGTTTAAAAGAGACGTTGACAACTTCTGAAGAGGACACACAAACACTAAGATATAATAGAACGCTAAAGATGAACTATACAGAACGATAATCCACCAAAATATGTTAATAAAAAATACACCTTCACTTCTAGGAAACGGTGTCTCTAAAACTGCCTTTTCTAAAAGCAGTTATCCTGGAGAATCTTTGTTGAGGAACATAAAAGTTATCTTCTTTTAAAAAATGATTCAACTGCAAATAAAACGGCAGCTCCAGACATCTGGGCGATTTGATAATAGAAAGAGAGTTTTAAAAAATGTCTGTACAATTTGAATTTTTTAAATGGGCTAATAAAGGTGGTGGAATTAGAATAAAGTGGCACTGGTTTTATCCTTTAAACTAGTGCGTTAAAGCAGAGTGACAGCCGGCAGCAAGGCAAAGAGCTTTTTGTTCTTTTTATTCCAAATGAGAGCTGGGATTTCTAATGTGAGGCTTCTGTTTTATCTTCACTCACTTCTCTGCTGGAAAGAGTAGAGGGAGGGGTGACATGCACCGAGGCTTCCACTTCACTTTACATCTACGTGCTGCATCTCTAACTGACTGAGCAGGAGGCTTTTAAAAGTCACCAGAGCTTTCATGGGCTGCTGGAAATAGTTATTTGTCTTTCTCTAACCTTCAATTTCACATGAAAAAAAACAGAGAAATTACACTTTTTAAAATGCAGATTGAAAAGAATAAAGTACTTGTTCCCATTTATTTCCAGCGTGGACTGAAATATTGTAAAATATATTGACACACAAAGTGAAACATCCGATGCTGCTGATCTTGTCGTGACAACTGCCGCCCATTTGGGTGAAAACCAAAGCAGAACAGAAGCAGCTTCACCTGTAGCAGTGATTAAGAGGAGAGTCATCTATCCCATAAGGCCGAGCTGGAGCACCACTTTGTGTAAACAGATTTTATTTCCCTGAATGGCTGACAGGTTGATCTGCGTAATGAAAAGGGTTCTCGAAGGACCAGGAGTGTAAACATCCACACATCGGGGAGTTTTGTGCATTAAATGCCTTTTAAATAAAAAATACACATCGAACAAACTAATCTGTTTCTGTACAGGTGAGTGTGCTGTTAAAGACTTTCAGTAGCTTCAAAACTAGTGTTGCACTTTGTTTCTACCAACATTAGCAGCATATATTCTTTATATGTATATATTTTTTATATTTACTAAGAAATGGCTTCTTTCTGTATATAAAAGAATGCCAGTGTACACTCAAATATTTATGCCCAAAATGCTCACTAATCTGTATACCATATTTTCCACGGCGCACTTAATATCCTTTAATTTTCTCAAAAATCGACAGTGCGGCTTATAATCCGGTGTGCCTTATGTCTGAATTCTGGTTGTGCTTACTGACCTCGAACCGATTTTATGTGGTAGACGGCGCTCAAGAAATCTGTCAAAAAGTGTTTTTGTACGACTTTGGTAAGCTACGAAGCCGCACCTCTTGATGGATTGTTGGAGCGTTACAGCTACCATAGTCAGGAGCCTCGCGGAGTATCCTGTCTAAAACTCCGTCCCTTCAGGTCCCAAAGTCAAACGAACACTGCGGCATCACTGAGAGTTTAAAACTGTCTAAATTCTTTCGTCTTTATTAAAATGATCAGCGTTGCTGCTTTACCAGGTGTAACAATTAATTTTAGCATCCAGGCATCCATGAAAATGATGGCGCGATATGGCAACCCTGCTTCTGTCAGTCTGCCCCAGGGCAGCTGTGGCTACAACTGTAGCTGCCTCCACCAGTGTGTGAATGTGGGAGTGAATGAATAGTGGAATTGTAAAGCGCTTTGAGGGCCCTGAAAAGCACTATATAAATGCAATCCATTATTATTGTCATTAAAACAGAATTTATTAGATTTAACTGAGTTTGAAGTTAGCAGGGAGTTAGCTCGCTAGTTTTCATCTAAACATGATATAGCATGTTCTGACTGAGAGATTTCTGAAAAAATTAAGACGTACAGCTCTGCTATCACTTCCAACATAAATGAAGACAGGAAACTAAACAGCAGTGACGTTTGTAGGGTTACTGAAGTTGGGCTAGATGGTATATAATGATGTGCTACGTTAGCTAGCTACACAGCTATGTTAGCATAGCATAAACACAGTGAAGCTGGAGGATGAACGCTAACCTTTTTCCACTTGTTAACGTGAGCATTCCCGATGGTTATGGACAAATGCAATCGCAACGTAGGATGTTGTAAACGGACCAAACTTCAGATCATCCATCCACAATACGAGGTTAGCCATTAATATACTGCAACAACATGGGAATAGAGCAGCTGCCAGATAATTCAACATTAATGAATCAATGGTACGGAAGTGGAGGAGGCAAGAAGAATGAGTTGAGAAAAGTTTGACTTATCTGACTGTTTTGTTTCGCTTAATGCGCCTTACAATCCGGTGCGCCTTTTTAGTCTGAAAAATACGGTATATAGAGTTGTTAAAAACAGTAAATGTAATGGAAACCGTTCAAATGAAACCTACTTGTGTCATGCGCCGTGGTGCGCGGGCACGAAAGGATCCAGGCGCAGACTAAAAACTAAAAATCCGGGGAAACAATGACACGAGGAAGCCGGGATCGGGACGGCGGGGGGCTGCAATAGAAAGGGGAGATGATTACTAGGGAGCCAGGAAGCGGGGAGAACATATCAGGACTGAGTTAGAGTAGGGCCTTACGATAGAACGGAACCGTGGGAGCTCGGGAGGGAAGTGTGGCAGTCCGTGGGGGCAGGAAGTCCGTGGAATGGCGAGTGGGCCAGGTGAGCACCGCGAGATCCAGTTGAGCCGGAGGACAGGCAGGTAGCAGACGCCGAGTAGAAACCACTGTGGGGATGACTACGGACTGGCGTGCTCCACGCCAGTCCGGAGCATCCGTCAGCGCCGTGGATCTCCGTGTAATCACCGGGATGGAGAGCAGGTGTGCTGGTGATGGCCCAGCCCGGGGGTGTGGCTACCCGAGCATCACGCATTCCACAGACACAGGACCACGGACCATGACAACTTGATGGGTATACATTGATTTATACCAAGTATATTTAACTTCATGGTTAATTATTTAAATAACGAAACCCTTCATTTGATATATTTGAGCTGTTTTATGCTCTTTGTTTATGTTTATGAGGACAAAGAATGTAGCAAAAAAATTGACATTAAAGTCATATATATTTACCAGCCAATTTATTAGGCACACCTTTTCAACTGCTCTTTGAAGCAATTATCAGCCACTCACTTGGCAGCAGCTCATGAATTTATGCATGTAGACGTGATCAAGACAACCTGCTAAAGTTCAAACAGAGTGTCAAAGTGAGAAAGATTTAAGAGACTTTGAAAGGTGGCATGGGTGTTTGAAAATCCCAGTAGATCCCTGTCTGGCACAAACACTACCATTTCTGGGATTTATGGAGAATGGTCTGAAAAGAAGAAGATATCCGCCGAGCGGAGGTTCTCTAGGAGAAAATGTCCTGTTGATGTCAGCGGTCAGAGGAGAATGGCCAGACTGCTCTGAACAGGGAACAACTTTTTTATAACCAATGGATTTAAGTAATTTTCCTGATGACTTTCTGGTCTTAGTCATAAGTCTTGTGTTTTATTGAACTTGATGAACATGGTGTTCATTTTGTAAATGATGGTCTTCCTCAGAGTCAGAAAAGGAGGAGGAGCAGAATGTGGCTCCAGTACTGTATCTGTCATCACCTGTTACCTTTTGGTCTCTTGTAGGTTTGACAGTCTCATAATAGAAATGTCAAAGATTTGACGGGTTGAGAGGGACGCTGGCTTCACCTGTACAAACACACTCCATCGCTCTGAATTGAGGTTAAATGTCTGCAAATATTGTGTCTCACATAATTGGAATTTTTTTCTTTTAGTCCTCATCTGTCGTGGTACTTAAAAAGCCTGTCTCACAGCGAGGAGTGTTTGGGGTTCCAGAAGCGTGTCAAAATGTTTTGAAATGTATTTAGTCATGCCCATTGATCTGCACCTGATGCTTGGCTGATTTGATGTCCCTGAATGCTCCAGTTTACACGACCCGCTGCTGCTGCTATATTGGTGCTACAATCGATCAGGGCCCAGGGTTGAGGACCACCTGAGCATTACTTTGTATTTTAACAAGCACTGCACTATAAGTCATATGAAGGAGATTTAGGAACTCAGAATGTCAGAAACAACCAGAATATGGTTTAGCTGATGGCCTCGTTTAGGCTGTCATTTTTAATACACGTCATAAAAACGCAAAAAGTTAGTCGTGAGTATGAATCCACATATCGGTGTTATTTTTGTCCATCCAAAGAAAATCAGAAAACAAAAATAACATTTATGTTTTTCTCAGTTCTTCAGTAGTCTAACATAAGAAACAGCCTGGAGTCAAGAATAAGAGCTGGCATCATTCCCATCTTACAAAGGCCTGGTCAGTGTTACATAAAAGATGTTGAGACCAGTGTTTCTCAGGCTCAGATGGAAGATTTAGAAAATACTTCCTATGTTCTTGGTACCCAGGAGAAGCTTGGCAATCACACTTCTTTGCAGTTCATGTTATCACCGCAATTCTCAACCTGTTCAATGCATTTTATACCAAAACAAAGTCTGTTAAGCACATTATCTGAGCAAAAACTTTCCCTCAGTTCAACAATCACTCTTGCTATGTCCGATTAAGATCCGAGTGTAGTAAGATGTTTATATTGTACATCAAAGAAAAAGAACCCCAATGAACCACCAATCCATTATGAGCAGCGCTTGGCAATGGTGGGGAGGAAGAACTCCCTTTAAACAGGAAGCGGCGTCCAGTAGAATTAGAGCCAGGGGCAGACATGTTTGAGTTTAAGACTTGGGATGTTTGAAAGAAGAGATGGTTGCTGTCCAGGTGTGTGCTAAGCAACATGTTAGCATTAGCCAACACCTTCCAGTAGATGGTAAACTGGGACTGAGTGCTGTTGGTGTGTCCAGTTTGGGTGAAACCAAAAGACCAGCAGCTTTTCTCTTGAGCTGGTCCTTAGTTTGTCTGCACTGGTGGTTTGTTAGGGGAAATGTGTGTGTGTGTGTGTAAATCATTTACAACTTTTTGTGCGGTTATAAGTTGAAGTTGTTGTTTTTTTTATTGGCATGTCATTTGAGAACCACAGCTCTCTGCAGAACTACTGAACTTTACACCAATAAGATGATTTCTGCTTTTCCAAACAGTGAGTCTAAAGATAGAGGGAAGTAAATATCGGGAAGTAAATATGAGTTCTGAGAACAGTGAAATTGTGGGTTATTAATAAAGTTTCGACTTTGGAGGGGACTTCGTCTCGTGTTTTCTCTTTTTTCAATAATGTTGATGTCTGAAACACACACACTGGGTTCCTTCATGAAACAAGAGCAGTTGCTTCTTTCTCTCACTGAGAGTCACTTCACAGCTTAGAGGAGGTGATGAAGAAAAGCTGAAGGAATCTAAACAGCAGACAAAGCTTATTTTTACATTATTATTTGCCCCGATTGTTGCTTCTTCTTTTTTTCATCTCAAATGTGTGTATCCGTGTGTGTGTCTACTATATCAGTGATGCGAGCTGAGCCGAGGGCCGCTGTGCCCGCTGACTGGAGCCGTATAGATCAGCAGAGTGTTGGAGATTATGTCCATTGATCGGACAGGAGGGGTTTGTGGTTTGATTCTGTGTTTTGTGATTTCAGGAGCCGAAGGAGCCGTGTTCAGCAAATCAGTGGAGACGCCGCATGTCAGAGCTGAGCCGTTCAAAGAGCTGCGGTGAGTCTTTCCACGGCACACAGCAAGCACTCGGTCTCATGCAATACATGAACAGATGTACCCTGAGTTCACGTCAAAGTTCACAAATACTGCAGCAGTGTAGTGAAATAAAGTGCTCACAGAAAACCAGATCAATCCATCACATCGGTACACCGCACAGATGGCACAAATTAATTTATGGGAATTAATTAATGGAAAAGCATTTGAATGAATGTGAATCGGATTGACAAAACTGAGGTACACTTCAACTGCACTCCTATGGCAGGAGCGTAAAGATTACACTGCTTTGATGCCCTTTCTGACTTTAATAATACCAATAAGTTGCAAAAATGATCACCCTCTTGTATTCAGTAAGACTTCAGAGTATAACCGAGACCACAAACATATCACAAAACGCGAGGTTTTTATTCACATAACAGTTAAAAGGAGCTGAGAGCCTTTTTCACACAGACTTCTACACAATCAGGCTTATTTTGCAACTAGAAAAGTCGCCCCCTGTAGGCCATTAAAGAGAATGCAGGATTAAGGCACTTATGAGTTGTTTTACTGCAGTACTTAAGTGGTACAGCAATAAAAATTAAAACAGCTAATATGATTATTCTGGGAGAATATTCCATTTTTAATAAAAAGTGGTTAAATCTTGGCGATACTAGTTCCCTGACATTCTCCCATTAATTGTCATGGTCCTGGGTCTCTGACACACTATTTGAAGCCTGTTCTGGATTTTTGGTTTGGTTATCTGGAATTAGATATGTTCAAGGTCCTGAAACCCTTTGACTTTTGCTATGTATATGTCTTGGTTCTTCATGTTAGTTCCCCTTCGTTTCCAGTCTGTCCTAATCTCGTCTCTGTGATTGGTATCACCTATGTGAAGTCATGTCCCAGTCGTGTCCCTGTGTTCTGTCTCCATCGTTTTCTGTTTTCCCCGTCTGTTCTGACAAGTTCATGTCTTAGTCTTAGGCTGTATCCCAATTCACGGTCTGCAGCCGTAAAGGCCGCATTTCAAGGCCGATTACGTCACAGCGGTGCGCCGAAGGCTGTCCCAATTCAAAGGCTGCTCGAAATGCGGCCATGAAATGCGTCCTTCATTTCCCTGAATTTTAAGGATGTGGCGGTGTAGACTTCGTGGCCCAACATATCCCAGAATGCATAGCGCGGCGGTGGGTGTGGATAACTTTGCTGAAAAAAAAGGGCGGATGAGGGGCAGCCGAAGAGTAAACTTTAAGTACTGAATATTATGTCACTTATTTATGTGCAAATGTTTAATAACGAAGAACATTAAAACATTACTGTTGGCCACATGTCGGCAAAGTTATGTGACATTAGTGACGTTTGTACTAACTTGGTTTTAAAGCCTTTACTTTAAAATATACGCCGTTCAATAGCTGAGCTCAATCAGAGAATGATCAAAGCTCATGTAGAAACAAACAAATGAACAAAAGATTTTCTCCTTCATTTCTGTCAAACAAAGCTGTATGAAACGTTTCCAGCTGTTAGTATCATGGTTGCTAGGCAACCTGGGCAGCGCAACAGAGGCTAGACCATCCCATTTCACAAGCCTCGCACTTCCGGCCTTAGCGGTCTTTGAGTATGCGGCCCTTGAGGATCATTGAGGCTGCGTACTTTAAGGCTGCAGACCCTGAATTGGGATACAGCCTTAGTCTCTGAGCTAGTCACTTCCTGTATCATTTTGATTCAGGGTCAGTTTCACGTCCTCATCAGTGATGAGTCTGTTCAGCTGTGTGCTCCAGGTGTGTCCACTCTGCCCTAATCTCCTCCTGTGTTCATGTCGGGTCCTCTCATGGTGTGTGACTCTCCAGTCGTCGTTTGTTCCTGTTCGGCTCCATTGTTGTTTTCGGGTTTTTGTTTCCTTCGCCTTTTTACCCGCATTTAAATGAAGCTGTGATTTTGACGTCCTTCACACTTTGATCACCACACGCTCGTTCACATGACAATACCAGTTCCCTGACATTTTCCCCAAAGAAAATCCTGATTAATTCAGCCTTGCAGGTCCCTCCTTGTAAAATTGAACAGTGAACTGTTGTAAAACAATGAACAGAATAAACCACTTAAAGCCAGATGATGACTATGATGAAAGATTTTGAGGTAGAACAGCTTTAGGTTATCAGCTATCAGTCAAATTCAGCTCAGACTGAGTGTGTGGCTCCGTACTTCGTCGTTCCTCTCCACGGTGTACATGGTGTGTGTTTGCATGTGTGTGAGGCGTGGATGTCTCCGTGGTGTAAACGTCTTGTTTATCATCTTTCTCCCGTCTGTGCTGTCAGATGTGATGACAGTCAATCAGAGCAGAAAGTGAGCGAGACGGATTCCTGGTGTGACTGTGGATAACGGGACGTAGGGATGTCTGCGAAGGGAAAAAGGAAAGTTGGAACAAGAAGAGATAACGTCCACGCGGTCAAGATTAATACTGGTCAGCGAGGGTAGCCTTTTTCTGTTGAGCTCTTGTTTATTAATAATGTTTGTTCACCTATTTTACCTGATTAGACCTCTCCTCAGGACTGACGGGGTGTGTAAAAACTGATTGGTGTCTTTCTCACTCTCCTATTGCAACCATTAAATTTGCTCCACTTCCCATCACAGATCCGCCCACGTGTACTCTACAGTAGCAGAACGCTAATCAACCAGAACAAACGCTGCGAGTGTGTGGGTGGGTGTGTTTGATGGGTATGTTTTGATGGAGAAGTGAGTCTTATTTGCCTTTACTGAAATACAGACTTTTTCACTTCTCATTCGTGTCCGCCCAAGAAGCTCGTTTGTAATTCTGTAAACCAGAGGCTATTTAGGTCTGTTTCTCTGTGCGTATCCTCCTGGGTGATGCCACAGCTTATCGCGGAGGTGCTTCACCAGGCAAAGTTTATATAAAACTACATTTAAAAAACAAAAAAGGTCATTACTCACTAGGTATAACGTAAACAGCAACAGACCTAGAATGCCTTGTGGCGTTTCCATCCCATTAGTAATGCGCAAGCTGAGTAGATGTTTCTGGCCCTGCTTCATTTATTTGTAATGTGCATGGAGAAGAGGACATTACAGTCAAAACTAATTTAAATTCTTAAATCAGATAGATTTAAAGGTGTATTACAAATATCTGTAAAGTTATGACCCTGATTAAGGATGTGATGTGATGCTGTCCAGAGACTGAGGGCATCAGAAAGTATGCTGACCTTTACAAAGTAGTTTTGCCCCAAAGGAAAATCTAATTTTAACCTTCCAGACCAAGTTGTGTTTGTCTTAAACCGAACAGATATAGAAACTCAGTTGCTGTTTTTTAGAGTGCCACCATAAAAACGTTGCAGTTTTCCCAGCACATCCATATGCTTACATTATTAATTATAGATCCATCAGAGCACTTTTTTATGCAAGGTAGCTCATAATGTAAACAAGTTTAACTTCCAGCCCTGCTAAACACACTGAGTACAGACTTATAGACTTTTTTTAAAGGCAAAAAGTCAATCCCCTGATGCCCTATATCTACAGTCGTGATCCAGAAACCAGTGGTTGGAGACAATGGCACCTGTGTGCAATAAACTTCGCTCTCATTGTCTTTGAAACAGCTGCTATGAAGATGAGAACCAGGTCAAAGCAAGTCCTGGTGTGTTGCAACAGTCAAAGCAACAATAGGATGGAGTCAGTCCACTATCAGTTTGTAATTGGTCAAATTGGCAGTTAAAAGCAATCTGTAATCTGCCAATTAACTGTTATAAATCGCTCATCTGTTCCCATCTGTTGCAAATCTGTTGCTGTTTGCATACACAGAAATTCGCATTAAACAGAAATTCACATGAACTGAACCCAGCCAGTTGGCAATCTGTCTGGCAAATTTTTGCAAACCTTCACTAATCTGTCTGAGAGTGACTGCACTCAGTCCAAGTTGGACCAGGATTGTTTGGAGGCATGCTACCTCCCACCGGGCAACCTGTGCAATTGGCTTGCCATCAAAACTAGTCATCCATAGGTTGATAGTCTTGTACACTCAATGCAGTCAACCACCAGTTTGTCATACTCGTGGGGATGTTGCCGTGCTGTTTTTACTGTGACTGAATCAGAACAGCTGTTTCAAACAAACCCTGGTGCTGTACGTTTTGCAAAATGTGTTCAGTGTGGAGTTTCTCGTTGTTGCAACCTGGTCAATTACTTAATTATTTTCTACAAATAAAGCTCACTGCTTTCATTGGTATTGTTCATCTTCTAGCTTTCCATATCAATCCCAAAAGTGAAAAAGCCGCTTGGCAGTACTTCCTCATTTTATTTGGCTCCATCTACTCGATGCGTTTTAGCAGCACAGGTTCTCTGTCAAGGTGTCCTTGGTTGTGAGCTTTTACCGACATTTTTCCTCAATACTTGAAGTAGGGTGTTGTTTTTGCACTGCAGCAAAGGACACAAAGGACGAGAACTTTCTTTTTGTAATGCTGCTACCTAAACATTGATTCATACAACTAAAATTCGGTGTATCGAAGTAAGTGGACCGTTTCTTTACTCTATATGTAACATGTTTAACTGTTCTGGCCATGCAAAACAACCTAAACAAAGTAACCTAATGGCATCCCATAGATTAACCCAGGCAGCAGGACAGTTAGGCCATAAGCAAGCTGTTTATTTTGCTTTATCACATGCACTATATAGACAGCAGTATTGCGTGAGCCTATCTACACATTACACCTACAGGAGCATTTACGACATCCCATTCAAATTGAGCCTTGTGCAGCTACAACAGCTTCCACTCTCCTGGGAAGGCTTTCTACAAGATTTTAAAGTGTCTGTGGAAATGTTTGCCCGTTCATCCAGAAGAGCATTTCTGAGGTCAGACACCAATGTGGGACACTCACAATCTCTGTTCTCGTTCATCCCAACGGTGTCTGATGGGGTTGAGATCAGGGCTCTATGTGGGTCAATCAAGTTCTTCCACACCAAACTCATCCAACATTTCCTTTTTGGACCTTGTTTGAAAACTCCAAAAATTCATGGTCAACTGAAGCATTAATATTTTCCTTCATTGGAACTAGGTTTAGGCTAAAGCCCAAAAAACAATACGTGGTGTGTTAAAACACTTGTCTATAAACAGTTCCAACGAGTAGTCATTTCTGACAGTCCTGTTTTAGCATGTACTTCGTCTTCTTCCACCTTATCCAACAGAAAGCAAATAACAGTCTTTGGTTCAGATCCATTGATTTCAGCTTGCTTGTCACCATCTAAGCCTTAGTGCATCATCTCCCCTTCAGAAGAAGTTGGCTAAGGCTTAGAGCTGTTAATACCTCAGTTCAGCTGAAGTAATAAAAGATGTAGCTTAGATAATGCTGTCAACAGACAAGAATCTTCTTTCTTCGCTTATTAACCTCTCAACATCCACGTGTTCATGTAGACACCATTTAGCAGTGGGTTGCATTTTTAACTACATGCCAAACAAACAGTTTCAGAAACTATAAAATGTATCCTTCAGAGAAACACTCTTACATACCTTTTAGTGTTAAAGTCCTTTTGTTTTTGAGATGATAAGAATATATGTGGATCTTTACTTTACCCTAAACCCACAAAGTGAAATGTGAATCATCGTGGAGAGATTTGGGGTCACTCTTCTTTAGTTTTCATTTAGTTCCTTTCAGAGGTCTGGACTTTGGCTGGGCCATGGTAACACCTTGATTTCTGCTGCAGATTTCCTGCTGTTCTTGGGATCATTGTCCTGCTCCTGATCAAACTTGTGGTCTGACTTTGGGTTGAATTTATGGTAACATTATAGTAACTTAAAGATTATGGCTTTGGTAATGCACACCTGAATGCTTCACACCTGCAAACAACCAAAACGTCTGCTTTTGTAGAGGTGCTCACACTTCCTGATGATCAGCTGTTCAGCTACATTTGATTGACAGCATGTAGCTGTTATTTACCCCTCAAATGCAGAGTCTTGTGAAAACTTTCTTTATCACATGACTGCAGAGTTTCCATTATTCTTTTTAGGAATATACTTGGACTTGCCTCAAGGCGCATCAACAGGCCTCGAGGCGGTCCAGTACACCATTTGCAACCACTGGATTAACCTACCATGACCCCAGCAGTTACAAAGGTTTGGCCTTAACACAGCAGCACTCCAGCTACAGCAGACTTTCCAGCATTAAGCAGACTGCAGTGCTCTTTAGACGGAAAATGTTCATGTTGTTGCAGTAAATGTTATATGCATGATCTTTCTATCTATATAGCACAATGGTATTCTTTGATCTGAATTGAATGAGAGGGACAGCGGTAGAAAGACTGTGAAGTGAAAATGAGAAAATCTGGAGAAAGAAAAGGGGGAGAAAAGGGGTGAAAAAAGTATGGAGCGTGAAGATTAAAGAATAAGAGGGGGTGAGAACAAAAGAGACGCGAGTGACAGTGAAAGAGTTTGAAAGTATATGAAACTGGGAGGAGGGGGGGGGGGATATTAAGAAAAAACACAGTATGGAAAAAATGAAAGAGGATCACTTTTGTCCGAAAGTCTGAGATGAATAGAGTGACAAAAAAAGAGCGTGTAAGAGAAAAACGAGACAAAAGGGGATTTTGAAGAGAACTGAAATAAAAAGAGCTTCATGTGATAGAAGCGAAGCTATGGAGACGACTTTGATGGGATTTAGGGGTCAAATAGAAAACGACAAATAACTAATAAGAGCATTTCAGTGGTGTTTGCATTGAGATGAACTGAAAGCATCAATCACTGCTGCTTCCTTTCTGAATCATTCGTTCAAATAATAAGAAAGTGATACTTTTACATCACTGATGCAATACATCGTTTCCTAGGTGACACTCCAAAGCCTGTCGTCAGGTCACTGTCCACACAACAGAAGAGTCTATAGTCAGGTGTACTTTTTCTTCCCTCTTCCCCTTTGTTGATGCATCTTTGGTGACAACTAGCCAATTGAGAATGAAATATGGCCCAAACTATCCAATTATGTCAGAAAAAGGCGAGCGAGCTCGTTGGTGCATGGCTAAAATCTAATCTTACCCTAATCTCTCCAAGCTCCTTGGCAGGTAGCAATCGAGGAATCAAATCCTATTTCAGGATATCATATTAACCCCTAACACATTTTCGGGCAGCCAGACACACATCCCAGCCAGAGCTGCCGCTTCTTCATCAAAGCCATAACCGTTACATCCATCTGCGTGGTAATACCTTGTCAACAGGATGTGTCTTTGCATCTGAAGAATGCCTTTGTGATTCGCCCGCACTGGCAAATTTGAAAGCGCAGCTTCATTTGTATCCCGACCAACTGAGAGATAAAGGGAATATATGTATGAAGCAATATAAAGGAAAGCGAATGCAGGAGGGGAAGAGAACAAAAAAGCAGAACAGAAACAAAATGGGAGCATCAGTGAGAAGAACTTTTTCTCCCTTTGAATGAAATAACACGTGAAGGTCCTCATGGAAACTTTGGTAGACTTGCATTAGCCTGATCTGTCCCTCGGTTATTCGTGTATCTTGTAGCGCTTCGCCGTGCACGGTAGCGTAATGGGACTGGGACTGAGACCATGGTGATGGACAGAAACAAAAAAGGTTAGAGACAGTCGGGAACCCAGCGTTCCCTCCAGTAACTCCAGTAACTCTTCTTCTGCCTGTATTGATTACATTTTTATAATTTTAACGTTGTTAGCACCGTTAGACACTCTAATG
Organism: Pundamilia nyererei; assembly: GCF_000239375.1. NCBI lineage: Eukaryota > Metazoa > Chordata > Actinopteri > Cichliformes > Cichlidae > Pundamilia > Pundamilia nyererei. The sequence goes on from NW_005187416.1 coordinate 5,353,344, forward strand.
ATGAAGCAAAGACTTCAACAGGCAAGTAAAACCAAAATAATACTGAATACTAAACAGTTTTTTAAAAATCCTAATAAATACTTAAAATATTAAAGCCAGTAAAGAAATTATCTGAGGAATTACATCCGTCTTCCTGTACCGTGTATGTTCTGGAACAGCCAGAAGGGCCCACCTGCTGCCTTTGAAAATGAGGCTAGTTTCTGCCTGCTTTCCCTGCGACTGCACCTCCTCTTGTAACCACACGTGTTAGGTGTAGCGTGAAGCTGGAGAGACCGGTGGAGTTAAACAATATCGAGCTGATGACATGTTGTGCTGCTGTAAGTGCAGTAAAACCTTTCCAACAAGCATCAGACAGAACATCACAGCAGCGAAAGCAAGAGAGCGAGACGCAGACGGGAGCGTGTTAGCCGTCATGTCAACTCTCCTGACCACAGTTTGTGATTCGGTGAAAAACATATTGTAAAGGAAAAGCTGCTGGCAGTGCGCTGCTGCTAATCCATGACACAGTAAACCATGAGCAACATAGAACTGAACTGAATAGATCAGCCCATGGTCACGACATCCAAACCAATCCAAACATCAGCTCAGTGCATCCCTACTAACAGGTTCATCATTTTAACTAGGCCTAACAAAACAAACTGAAAATGAAAGTGAGTCTGAATAGAACTGAATTCAGTCGGCTTCTATTTAATCCACTTCTTAATAACGGTCACGGTCAGTCAGTGCTTCGTAGTGTAAGGCTCAGAATTATAGAGGGAAATCCAAGAATTAGATGATCCCTGTTACGTCCCCACGAGGGAGGTCTAGGGGTGTGAGTGTGGGGACCGGTAACCAATGGGTCTGGAACAGAATGAAAAGGAAAGCAGACAGAGGTGTTTAGCATATGTGGTTTTATTACAGATAATCTTAACATAAAGAGATGGCAACACTGCTTTATCAATAAAACCGAAAGAAGAGGTCACAACAACAAAGGAAACAACCGATCAAACAACCAAAGGGGACACTTCCAAGGGCCCACAGGCCCACCCTGTCACTAGCAGCTACTCTCCCCACCACTCCCACAACTCCCACAACTCCAGGACACACGCGCGGTCTTTTCCAACAACAACAGTGTGGGGTCACAGAAACAAACCAACCCCCACATCACACAGTTCTCCCCCAGCCTATGTAACCTCAGAGAGGTGATTGCTGACGGGGTCCAGCTGCCAAATGAGGGTAATGAGCAGCAGGTGCGTCCTGGAGAGAGGGCAGAGTGAAAGAGAGACAGAGGGGTAGGAGGAGCAAGAGAGGAGGAGGCGGAGAGAGAACAACACCACACCCACACAAGGGCAATTTCAAGAGGGGGGCCCACTGTGTGTTATACTTGTATAACTATGCATGTGACAAATGATAAAGAACCTTGAACCACTAGGGCCGTAACATCCCCGTGTGCTGATGGTAGAATGATGAACGCAGGGAGGAAGCCAGGTGCAGCCATTTATACATACAGGTTGGGATGATGAGGGCAGTGTAGAGGATTAACAGTTTACACACTGTAGAAATGCAATTTCTTTATCGAAGTTAGCAGTGAAGCACACCTGTTCGTCATCAAATAATGAAACACAGGGCGGCTCCATCTTAAATCACCTGATAGGTCACATGACCACAACCAATGGGAATAATATCCAATCAGAACCACGTCTTATAGAGGACAAACAGCTGATCAATAATCTAGGAGTAATACATATCTCCTCGGCACAAAAAATCAGTGCTGTGAAAGACGCCAGCCTCACGGCGGTGACGATGTGCGCTGATTCTTCCTGTTTTAAGGTAAAGAAGAAGAGCATGAAGAGATCATATGGAAACAATCAAGATGCGAAACTATAGAAAACAGAATAAATAACCACACACAACAAAAACTCTGTGAACGTCCTGAATTTGAGCCTTACTTCAAGACGTTTTTGCTGCTGCAAAGAGACACAGCCTTGATAGTCATGTGACAGCGGTGCGGGCCAATAGAAGAGAAGGGGCCAAACTCCAAAGCTGTCCCACAGATTAATTTTCAGACTGCTTTTTATGCTTTGGACAGATTTAAACACTTGCTTGAGGCTCAGTGTGAACGTTCACAATGAAAGGCTTTAAAATCACCTGTTCCTTTTGTATTAAATAACTCTCACGTGGACGTCCGCTCTGTCTCGTGTTTTTATTGTCCTCTACAGTACTTCAGCACGAGGCAACAGCGCTGCAGAAACTGAAATTATAGAGCAGAAGTCACGGCGCTGCCAACCAAGCTGACCACTGTGATCTGTGAAGAAATCACAGATTCAATGAGCGCTGCCTTCAGCTCTTTCTCTTCTTCTTATATCCCACCTGCCCTCCTCTCCATCTCCAATCTCCTCTCCCTTCTCTTGCCTCGCTTTCATTTGCCGTCTTCTCTCTCCATCCTCACCCTGCCCCTCCTCCTCATCCTCATCTTCTTGCCTCAATTACCTCGATCTTCATTCACCTCTCCCTATCACACCAGGTTCTGATCTCCCTCCTTTCATCCCTCATTCGTCCTCCCATGTCACCCTTTCTTTTTGTTTCATTAATCCGAGCCTAAGCAGTTTGAAAAAGAACAAAACTGCAACAACAAAAAGAAATATTTATTCAGCAGATAGCGCCATGACAAAAGAGATCACGACTCAAGGTGGCCTCCCTCTGCAGGCACATTTAGCACATCTGAGCATTATCACAACCAAGAGAAAAGAATTAAGACAGCACATCCAAGCCCTTATTTCCCCTCCTCCCCCCTCTGTCTGTCCTCTCTAATATCACACCCACTCCTTTCTTCTTCCTCGCTGTCCTCCACACCTTCTGCTCACACTGATCTTGGTAATTGAGAGGATGGCCTGCTCTCCAGCAGAGTGTTCGAGTGACCAATCATAAAGCCCTGCGAAGCGATCAGCAGCACTCTTACTGCCCCAGATTGCCATTTAACCTATGATTTTCTATGTAGCACAAAGGCAGCCCGTTCCAACTCAACATAGCTTACACTATATTTATAACACCAAACAGCTCTGACCGCTGCAAACGGTGGCAGCTAATCAGGCGAAGGCGCCGTGGCCAAGGACAAAGGAGTCAGGCGCAGCCAACGGGGAGCGTGCGGACGCCGCCTGCAGGCTTCGGTCTGTGCAAGTTTACAGTCGATGTCATTAAAAAAAAACACACCAGTTGTTATCTGAAGGCAGACAATATGAGGAGGAAGTGTGAAGAGTTATTAACCTTTGATTGTAGTTGTAGATATGAGGCAGGGCCGAGAGAGGAGAGAGAGGAAATGAGGATGTCCAAAAGTGGAATGGAAGACATGAAAGAGAGCGAGATGAAACTGTATTGATCGCTGTGGGGAAATGAGGCGGTGGCAGCCGCGAAAGTAATAGGCGACAGCAAGGAAATAAAGGTAAGAGTCAAAAGACGAATAACAGGCAGAGGAATATATTATTATAAAGTGGAAGTACATAAATATCCCACAGCCTGATGGAAGGATCACATTAAAGAAGCATTCTTCACTTTGACATCTGTTCTGTACACACAGCTTCTGTTTTAAGTCTGGATTTTTTTTAAATATGAAAAACACTTTATATTAGAACGAGAGGCGAGGAGATGGGAAAGAGCATGAGACAAAGTTTCAATTCGCAGGGGTGGTGAAGAGGAAATGAATACGGATACAAGCCGGGGAGAGAGAAATATTTCATTGTCTGACTCCCCGAGGAGCAACCTGGGAGAATGAGCGGAGATGAGAGAGGAGGAAGGCCTTTAGAAGGAGTAATAGAGGAGGATTTCTTTTTATAACCTGCCTTCCACTGACACAGAATATGTCTGAGGTCCTTTGAACGCTGAACAAACTTCTTCGTCTTGCGGTGTATTCATTTTTATTTATTTATACAGGACAAGGACGAGCAGCAGCCTTTGACCTTTGGATTATTTAAAGTCAGTTTCCGTTGGATTTCCCTCAGTATCTCCCCGTTCCTGCCTCTTTCTTGTCTTTTCTGTTTATACCTTCATCCTTCTTTACCTTTAATGTCTCTAGTCTGTGTTTAGTATTTGCTTTACGATTGTTTTCTACTTTGAAGCTTAGTTTTCTTTTCATATCCTGTGCAGATTTTACTTGTTTCATGATTTTCACTTGTGTCTAGTCCCACTTGCTGTTATTTGTCAATCAACCTTGAGTATATAAATATTCCTGTCCTCCTTCTTGTGTCTACCTCTTGTGATTTGTTAGATTTTATGCTTTTTATATTTCTTTATCAGCACCTTTTGTTGCAATTCGCTCCATCACGTGTTCTGTATTTTCTACTTTCACCTCGTGGCAGAATTGGTAGCAGTGTGGTTTCCTTGCATGGACTCAGCTGTTAAATGTGGTCACAAATTAAAATTTGAGGTTTTAGGAGCTTACGATTTAGGAGGTTTGCCTGCTTTGTATCCATGTGTTTGGGATTTTTGTCCTGTTAGAACACTCATTTGTTTTTCAACCATCCTGCTGTTGATTTGAGGTGAAGTTGTCCTCCTTCATCATTCAATCCACTTTGTGCCAAAACCACTGGCAGCAAAACATCTGCAGAGCATGATGCGACCCCCACCAGGCTTGACAGCTAGTATAAAGCTCTTGGGTTTGAAAGCCTCACCTTTGTTCTAAAAGAATACATGTTTGTCTATTGTTGTGCCATCTGACTGTAAAACTACATAAGTACACTTTAAAAGTAGAATGGGAGGCAGAGCCTTCAGTTTTCAGGCCCCTCTTCTGTGGAACCAGCTTCCAGTTTGGATTCAGGAGACAGACACTATCTCTACTTTCAAGATCAGGCTTCAAACTTTCCTTTTTGCTAAAGCATATAGTTAGGGCTGGACCAGGTGACCCTGAATCCTCCCTTAGTTATGCTGATTCCCATGATTCCCATGATGCATTGAGTATTTCTTCTTCACTCTCTGCACTGAATCATACCTGTTATTAACCTCTGTCTCTCTTCCACAGCATGTCTTTATCCTGTCTTCCTTCTCTCACCCCAACCGGTCGCAGCAGATGGCCCCGCCCCTCCCTGAGCCTGGTTGGAGGTTTCTTCCTGTTAAAAGGGAGTTTTTCCTTCCCACTGTCGCCAAAGTGCTGCTCATAGGGGGTCATATGATTGTTGGGTTTTTCTCTGTATGTAAGGGTCTACATTACAATATAAAGCACCTTGAGGCGGCTATTGTTGTGATTTGCTGCTGTTTAAATAAGATTGGATTGAATAAAACACTTAAGCTGTCAACAGGAAAGCTAAATGCCTTCTAATATCTATCAAGCCTGAAGGTGTTGATTTTGGAGCAGGGGCTTCTCCGACTTCTAAGCAAAGTGATGCGAGTAATACATCGTCATCAACTGATAGCGTTTTGACCTAGAAGTCCATGAGAAAACAGGAGTGAGCTCTCTTGATACATAACTGTATTATACGCATGGCTGATGAGTTTATATCCTTAATCACTAGTTTGAAATCCTACTGAATGCAATACAATGGCTATGCTGTAATTTATGTTCCCCGTTAGAGTCAAACAGATGATCAAGCACGCTATGCTTTAGGGTGGGACTCTCTTCTGAATGAGTTGCTACAGCGTCTCTGGTTTTTTAGCCACATCCACCAACTGACGTGACTTTTATGTTCTGAGTGCTACCAGATTTGACAAGGAGCTGAAATACAGTTGGTCAGGTTCCAAAAAAGTGGGTTACTTAGTTTGAAAACACTCATCGTGATACTCCGTCATCAAACTTGCACTCAAACCCTGAATTTGAGAGGCGATGAGAAAAGTCCGAAGAGTAATGAGGAGCTGGATGTTCTCAGTCATCGGCATTCAGGGCTTTTTTCTTTGGCTTGAAGAGGCATTTCAGTATTCTCCGAACCACCTCTATGGGATCAATTTTTACTCCCTTGTTTTGCAAAGTGTAAGATTAAAGTCTAGTCCATGCTCTCTTAATGTCCAGATACAACAGTTTTAAATTGTGTTGTCTCTAATCTGTTTTTATTTGCCCTCCAGTGACACAGCTCGCTGAGAATACAAATCGATCACGGCAGGCAAAAACTATAGAAATGAGCACGGGGCTGATATACAGTAATGAGGGATTCGTCAGAAATGTTCAGTAGCAGAGAAAGGAAGTTAACCGAAGGACTGATTCACACCATCTATACAGAGCACGTCTTTATAAGAGCGCTTATCATAAAGACTAAGCACGCGGTCAAGTCAATCAGCCACAATGACATTATGTTATTAACGACTATGTATTTAATTAATTACCAGCCTCTGTTCAACGTGCAGTAATTAATATGCAGTGGGGATTAACCCTTGTGGCAGAGATCAAGGGATAAAGCAAAGGAAGCTGAAGTTACAATTTGGTAATTCGCTCATTTGCCTGGAACAGAGGTTTCTTTAGTTCGAGCTCACTGGTGTTACAAATACAGTAACTGCTGGGATTTTAAATGAAAAAACAACATGTCAGCATGGCTTCTTAGTTTAATCAAACTACTTTATTACCAAGGGTAATGTCAGGGACATTATAATAGGAAATAATTACCAATATTCTCACCAACTTCATTACGTACACCTTGCTACTTCCAGGTTGGACCCCCTTCTTGTTTCTTTAAGTCTTTATGAAATGCAACGCGATGCTAGAAACATTCCTCAGAGATTTTGGTCAGTATTGACATGATCACTACCAACACGTGCTGCAGATTTGTCAGCTGCACATCAACGATGTAGCTCTGCCATTCCACCACATCAGAGATGTGATTGAGTTCCGGTGACTCTGGAGGCCAGTTTTAGATAGCCAAGCTTTGTGATACAGAGTTATAAAGACGTAGACGTGGTCACCAACAATACTCAGGTACGCTGTGGTGTTTGAAGAGGCTCAGCTGGTGGGATCCAAAAAATATCTCCACCACCCTGACCTGAAACTACAAGGCAGGATGGATCTATGCTTTCATGTTGTTTGTGATAAATTCACCACCGAATGCCACAGAAGGAATTGAGACTGGTCTTCATGTCCTTGCCTCTCGAAAAAAATGCCAATCAACAACTGTCCAGTGCTAGTGTCCATTTTTGCTTTTCCTTGGCTGAGTTACTGTAGCTCATGGGGTAGAGCAGGTAATCTGGTGGTTTGAGCCCCGTTTGCCAAATATCCTCGGAGTTGCTCTCCAATGCATCCTTTGGAGTGTGAGTCTGTGTGGATGTTAGACAGCAAGCACTTAAGCATAGAAAAAAGTGTTTGTATGTATGGGAGTGAGGTATGTTGCATAAAGTGCTCTGGTGCTCAGGTAGTGTAGAAAGCGCTACATAAGAGTCAGTCCGTTTACCAAGTAGACTGCAACAAACTATCAAAGTGTAACTGAAAACAAAGCTTTATTCTTTTCTTTTTAAACAGGTATATGTGGCATCAGCACAAGCAGGATTTTCTATTTTTAATGCAAGAATGAATAACCTGTTCTAGAAGGACTTTAGAATAATAACACAATTGTACGCTCAGATAAAAAAGTCAGTACTGTAAATTTATCTTTCTCTCCATATTAAACTCCTCTGAACTGACGTCCTGTCATTTGAAGAGCTTTAAGCTACTTTGGTCATGAAACGAAGAAAATCCTGGAATTTCTTTCCTCCCAGATAACCCGACGCTGAACTCTGAAACTAAAGTGAACTTTGCTGCTGGTTTTCTTTCTTGCCTCTTTCAACATTTCCATCTGGTGCAACTGTAGTACAGCGCCTCAGTGTTCTTTGTTCTCGGGGGAAGGCAGGTCACCACCCAGGTGAATTTATTCATTAATGATGCCAGGAGCAAACTCGAGGGATGAAACCAGCATCTAGAGATTGTTAGCACACATGGGTTCATCTACCATCTTATTCTTGTGCTTCTTCTGTAATCTCTGTTACTCTCACCGATGCAACTTGCATGACTTTACTCCCTGTTGTGATTTTTCTCATATTGATTTCTTATATATTGCATATAAACAGTTTCAGAGTTCTGTTATATGGATTTTCAGAAATTTATAGTTTTTTTTTTTTACTTTCTTCTTATTTCTAGCTTTTCTCATCATGTTTGACAGGAAGGAAAAATGTGAAAATACAGGTGTGCACACTTTTAATTTACTTTGCAGTTTTTTGCTCAGGTGAATGTTTAGTAGTACTTAGCTGAACTGCAGAGCTGGGTAATAGTTCCTCACTGCAATCGATGTTTCTACACCTTTCACATAAGTATTCCTGTAATTATTTGTGCATTTTAAACTTAAAGCGGAGTGTTCAAGCAGATACACAACTTCCAGTTCAAGACTGTGTATTTAAAGAGTGGAGGAGTTCGTTATAATCTTAGCTTTAAAATACAGTTAAAAGAAACTTTAGAGGGTAATTTACAGTAGACTAAAAATATGCACAGAGCCAGTGATTAATCACACTTTGCAAGTCATATAGAAGCTTTGATTTATGAGTTTGTTTCTTACTCCACCACCACCGCCAAAAAACTCTTCAGCAATGCCGTCTCCGAGTAGTTTCTGTCTTACCTTTCTACTTTATAAACGAGAATCCCTGCTGTAATAAATAAACCAGTCAACACATCATCTTTATCTGGGTTTTAAATGCATGAAAAAAGATTTGGAAACAGAGTCTCAGCTGAGGAAATAGTGAAAACATGCTTCAGATTAACACTCTGAGTGCACAGAGGCTAAAGCTACGGCCACACGGGGGAAACAGTGGTTGGAGACAGCAGCACTAAAGTGGTTCCTTTGGATCTGTGACCACTCCGTCGGCTGCTGTCTTCATATGATAATAAAGCAGTAAATACACCATGGCTCCAACACCATTGTGAAGTTTGCTGACGACACAGTGGTGTTGGGTGCCATCTCCAACAACGATGAG
>NW_005187416.1:5363214-5391223 GCF_000239375.1 Pundamilia nyererei
AGCGTGTCAGGCTACATTTCACTGTGTGTTATACTTGTATAACTATGCATGTGACAAATAAAGAACCTTGACCTTGACCTAAGTAGGCGGAGCCAACAGCTGTCGCTCTCATCGGTTTGCAATTGAATGAGGTCAGTTTGGCAATTACATGCAATCTGTTTATGATAACTTTGCAAAATTTGCAATTCTGTTACTGTCTGAATCATATTCAGTATACAATATTCGGAAATGTAGTTGCTGCAGGATAGTAATTTACCTGAAGAGTTATACATAGGCACGCTGCATTCTTGCATTTATACAGGAATACCACAACACAACTAGATGCTACCAATTGAAACGAGACCCTGTTCCCAAGAGCTCTGTTGCAGTTGAGTTGTGCTCATCGGCACAGACTGACTCTGCTAGAGATTACGTTAGCTGGGTTGTGTTTGCAGTCTGTGTATAATTTATAGATGATAAATGAATTTTTTAATATGTTACCAGCCTGAATTGGATCACAATTGTTTGGAAACAGGTTGCCTCCCAACAACCAACCCAAGGTGGTTGTTGCAGCTGCTTATAATAAACTCTCCAGCCACATCAAAAGGCCTGAAAGACCAAAGACGGCAGCTAAACTCAATAACAACGTTGTTTCCAACAAAAACGCATTCACAACATTTAACCAAGTTAAGAACACTCAAAGAGGTGGGCCTATCATTGTTATGGATAAATGAGACGCCCTCATGAACACAGAAGATTCACAACACAAACCACTGGTTTTAAGGACAGATGACACTTTCCAAAGATAACCTGTAAAAGAACCTGTTTCAGAAAAGTTCTGGAAAAAATCTTTGGACAGATGAAACCAAGGTGAAAAAATATGAAGTAGGAGAGAAACACTCACATTCTCAGTATACTGCATCACCTGTTAGTTACGGTGGATTTAGTTTGTATGTGTGGCTGCCAGTGGAACTGCTGATAGAAACAGGATGACTTCTGATGTGTACAGAGCTGTTCTCTCTGCTCAGACTCAGAAAACAGAGCAAACCTGATCAGACAGCAAATAACGACCCAAAACAAACTGCTAAAGATCCATGGTTTTGGATTCTTTTGTGTCAAAAGATCCAATCCATGAGTTTCTCAATGCAAAGAAATGGGATATTCTTCGATTGTCACGTTTGTCATCTGATTCGTATCCAGCAGAGCAGGTTTTGCATTATTAAATAGCAAACAGAATGCAGAGAGACCCACAAACAGGGAACAACTGTGGGTGACTACAGTCAAAGCCTGACGGAGAACATCAAGCGAGGAAACTCAACATTTGGTGATGTCCATCATTTGTACACTTCAGGCAGTCGCTGACTGCAAAGAATCCAAGTATTCGTTAGCTACGCTTCATTCAGAACAAAACCTCGAATTCTCTCGTTGTGGTATCAGCTAAAACCTTCCATGTGGAAAAAAAAACATCACGTATTTTATCCACAACCAGTGTGGTGACAGGAAGACAGGAAGTGTACAGAGCGCTCCTGTTTAGGTTTGACTGTCGTGAGGCGTTCTGACATCTCTGCAGCTTCCTGTAGAGATCGGCTTGTGCCTCTGAGTGGTTTTGTCAAGATGTGAAGCCGAGTGGGCTGATTTTTTTTTAATCCTCATGCAGAAATTTTGAACAGCCACAGCATGCAGAGAGGGGCCGTAGTGTTCGAGTGTCAGATCCACTTACTTTGTGCTCCATTCACAGCACTGGTTTCAGAGTGGCTGTTCTCACGTTTTTCTTCAATTCTTCAGACTGTTTTTGTTTTTTCATTACACGTAAGTTCAGGTCACTGTGGAGGAACCGCAAAGACATAAAAATGGGTAATAGAGTACTGTGCGCACAAGTCTTGATTTAGCCCTCATGTTTTAAATATTTAGCTAGAAAAACATGAAACGTGTGCAAACACAGATGGAAATAGAGGATAAAAGGCAAAAGCAGAGCTTGTACAATTCTAACAAGCTTGAAAGTCAATATTTGGCTTGACCACTGTTGCTCACTCAACACTTGGAAGCAAAATATAGAGATAGCACAGTACTCTACATCCACTTTCAACTTTTTTCCCAATTTGTAACTTTTCTGGACATCTTGAAACCTGTGGCTTATCCTAACTACAAATTGTTGACGTCTTGGTGAATTAGGTATAAAACAAATGTTGGTATAATTTAAGATCATTGAAGGAATTGAAGACATATTAGCAGCGATTCAGAGGTCTGGAACCTCCACTGTCATTCACAAATAGAAGTGGATAATCCATTCATTTGGTTTTTCTGTTAGCTGAACAGATGCTCCACGTACCCAAAACGGCCTTCACATAATCCTATACAACTGTTTATTCATAGAAACAAATATTTACTGGTAAAAGTAATGCTGTAAATGTCTGTAATGCAGTAGTCTAATGAGCAGATTCCCTTACATAAATATGTTAGTTTGACGTGAATCGAGTTTTTATAAAGTTTCCACTTTCAGTCTGATACTGATGAGCACTGGCTGTGGGTGTATTTACTAATAGAACTTATACAACTGCTGAATTTAACCTTTATTTTCTGATACATCTGTTAACTTGGTGCTTGGTTTCCATGTAAACCTTGAAGGCTCCTGTGCCATATGTATCATGTAAACTATTCACCACCCATCATACATGAATCGGTGCTCTTCCTTACCCTGTTAGAGTTCACTTCAGCCCCTCACCCTGAACGTTGTACCTGCCGTTTGTAAGCTGCTGCCTCTGTATGTTTCCAGGCTGGAGTCTCCCACCCGCTCTCTGCTGATGGAGGCCCCGAAGGGAATCCAGATCCTGGCTGAGGCCGGAGACATCCAGGCCATCTGCAGGAGCGAGCTGCGACTGGAGTCCAAAGACGGAGAGGTACTGTGTGTCCACCGAAGCAGGAGTTTATGGGGTTATGTTGGGTTTAATACAACTGGGATGTTATTTTCTGCATTTTGGCATGAGATCTCACCACACCAGGGTCTCGAGGTAAGAATAAGTCTGACGAGTCAAGAAAGCCAAAGAGTCAGGAGTTCAGACCCTGTTAAACCACAATTAAACATTTTACCTAAACTATCTGTTGCAATTTATGGACCCACTTCTAGCTTGATTTCTGCAGAATTAGTATCTGCAATTTTTGGTTGCTTGCTTACATGTGTAAGTGCAACGTAATGTACAATATGACATATTTTTCTGAAACGTGCCTTTGAATCAGAAAGGATCTCAGCATTTTTTAAAAACCAAAAAGCCACTAAAAGTGGAATTTTTGTGTTTTTTCTTCACAAAGATGAGAAAAAACTTTTCAACCACCAACTGCATCTATTTGCTTTGACCTCCATTCTCAAGATTCCCAGGAATGAAACTAGGCTGCTATTTTTATAAATTTCTGAAAGATATTTAAAGACGACACCCACTCCATCCACAGCCTGTTTACCACGCTGCCATCTGGCAGATAAACACAAGTATCTGCTGCTGTACCACCAAACTTGTTCCTGAGGCTGAAAGATTTACTGAACTCGTCCTGAACTTTGCTGTGAGAAGAAGCATTTTCATCTTTTTATTCATTTGTATTTTTTTTCTTTAGTAGCTTTCAGCGATTAAAAGAATAATTAATTAATCACTCTCTTCGTTATGAAAATGACAGTTTTTTTAATGTGTGTTATTTGTCTCATTTGGAGTTTTGTTCATTCATTTCTAATCGACTTTAACGAACTCCACCAAACAGGGCCAGCAGGCTAGTTTGAAGCTTCCCATACTAACCTCATTAAAATGGTGCCAGCAGAAGTGACTGTATGTATGATTGTATCCCAACACAGTTTCAATTAGCTAAAAAATCCCAGCGAATAATAAATATTCTTAATTTTCTTATACTGAGCCTTCAGGTCATCGTCGATCTGAAACACGGCGTCTCTTTTTAAGGACTAGAGGAAAGAAAAAAATCGATTATATTCACTTTCAGTTCCATGTTACCCTCTTAGATGCTGGTAGACTTGCATTATTTACAATTCAAGATAATACAGTAAACGTATTCATACATGTGCTCTCCTCAGATCAAAACCTCCTTTCATTTATAGCCAGCTTTCTGCTGATTGGTTGCCCTTTCTGATTAACATGCACGTGGGTGGGGCTGACTGCATTAGCATCACATTGCCATTGACTCTGCCTGCACAGTATGAATGCTGCAACCTGTGCAGGATTCATTATAGCGCTACATAGATTCACATAGCCTGTTTGCCCTTGTGTATCTAACTTCCTCTCTTTTAAAAATCTGTGCCTGCACTGTTCGCCATCAAGCACACAATGAGTGGTTTGAGGTAAAAACTTCTTCCTGTCTTTGAGTCCTGTTACTCTAAAAGTGGTTTTTGCACAAAGCTCTCGCTCTGCGCACCGACAACAAGTTAACAAATTAACTTTTCTTGTCCTGCGGCCATGCTGGCTGATGGGGATCCATCTCAATTCAGCATTTTCTCCTGTCCAAACTTATTTTTAGCAAACATCGATCCAAACAATAGCTGGCTTCCTTCGCCAACATGGGCCGGCGTTCTCATAATGGCTGGTGGCAATTTCCCACATGCTGGCCGTGCACCAGGATCTGTAAGAGCCTCGCGGAAAAAAGAGAACATAAGATGATTGGTGTTCTGTTTTATACTCTCTCATCCTCCTTTTACTAATTACTTCCCCACAGTGTCTCCTATGTGCTGCTAGCTTCCATTTCCATCCATCTTTCCAGTTTTCCGTCCTTCCTTCCTCCTTTCTCTGCCCTCTTTCTGTCGTAAACTTTGCTTGTTTACCCCCCCACCCTCCAAATTCGTTCATCCACTCATGCTGCTTCCTTCCTTCTTTCATCCTTTCCTTCCTGCTCCTAAATTCCCCCAACCATCCCCTGATTCGTTACACACATCAGTCTTCACATTCATCACGGCCGGCTGCGCTGATAAAAGGATTTCCCTCCTTAGGTTGCACCAGTCGTGTCATGTCAAATCTGCTAAAATCAGCGGAGGAGGATTAGGAAGAAGAAAGTGTTTAAAAGTTTCCCACAAAAACAGTTTCGTACATTAAGACAGACTGCTGATATGAGATGGACACAGGGAGGGAGGGAGGGCGGGCGGGAGGCGGTCTCAGGAAGGTGCCCTTGAATCCAGTTTAGTCCAATTAAATGCAACCGCAGCGGCCATGCTGCTGCCGCGTCTTCTCACAGATTTCATGGATGCGTGGTCAGAAATGAGGCTGTTGGACTAACGGTGGGCAGTGCATATAATTAGAATCGCGTTCTCACACTCCATTAGGGTTGCAAATGTCCATTTGTCAAACCTCTGTCTAACACACATTCACGCTCCCCCTCTCTCCTCAGGCGCCGCCACTGCAATTACAGAAAGGTTTTGGCTATCAGACACCCACAGACCACACAGGCAGATGATGAAATAGAGTCGTGCACACTCTTCTCGAAGCATTTTTTTAAAGCACGCAAAGAACGACCCATAATTCCAGAGCGCACATGCGCATTGACTTAAGGTGTCCTTGTTACAGCCGTCTGGACAGGCTGCACTTCACACGTGTAGCTGCTGGCATGTTTAATTACAAGGACGCTGCATCAAGTGTGAGCTGAACACCGGTGCTGTCATAGTTCAACCTTAATTGACTCTCTGTTAGCCTCACTGTTGGTTATCCACCAAGGTGAGACAGACCAGTGCAGATTTACATCACAGCCCGCACCAGTTAGCAAGAAAGGCCACGCAGTCTGTCTGAGACGGGCAAGGAAGACGCTGGCAGTTACACAAGAAAGTCATCACACGCAAGCACAAACTGTTGTGAAGCCCGCGAAGATGCATTTAAACATTTTCATCACGAGACCCTCGGAAGCTGTTTTCTCTCTGACAGAATACAGAGAAACAAACTAGAAGCTAAGTTCGGATGCACAAGAGTCTGAAACCAAAACTGTACATACATTTACAAAAAGAAACGTTACCTTGTCAAATCTATAAACTCAACAAATGTGGGTGTTTGTTAAGTGTTGGTGTCGTTACTCCAAAAAGTAATTTATTACACATCACACGTGAGTAAATGTCAGTCTTAGCCCATCCTAAAAGTGTTCATTTGTGGAACCAGGGTTCTCTCTTCACCATCATGAGATACGTGGACAAAAGTATTAGGCCACATATTTTTTCACTTCCCAGTTCCATTGACATGGGTGTATAAAATCGAGCGCCTAGCCATGCAGTCTGCCTTTGCAAACATTTCCCAAAGAATGTCTTGTTGTAAAGCGCTCAATGAATTCGTGCATGGTACTGTAATAGGATGCCACATCAAGGTCCGTAAAAGCATGGCTGGATGATTTTGGTGTGGAAAAACGTGTAGAGCCCTGACTTCAAACCCATCAACCACTTTTGGGATGAACTACAATGGAAATGGCAAGCCTGGGCTCCACATACAACATCCAGTGTCTGACCTCACAAAAGCTTTTCTGGATAAACTGACAAAAATTCCCACAAGCACGCTTCAAAATCATGTAGAAATTCTTCACAGAAGAGTGGAAGCTGCAGTAGGGGCACGGCTTTTGGAAAAGCTAGTGTAGATGTGGCCCGATGTTTTTGCTCATATAGTGCGTGGCTCAGTTGAATGGATTTACCATCATATCTTCACAAATATGCACATCAGACAAAGATAATAAAAACTGCAGATGTATGCATTATACAGGACTGATAACAACCATTAAAGAAATATTAGCTTAGCCATTAGGTGATGTCTTCCTCCTAACAGCAGGTACCTATCACCATGTGCAGGGTGGTCGTTCCACCCTGCTAAATGGAAGTAATATGTGGTGTGTTGAGGGCTAAAAAAGCCACAGAAGTCAGCATCGGGGAAAAAGGGTAAGTGATAATATAGCTCATGCAGAGAACATTTGCATTCCTACGGGAGTCTTTTCCCTCCAAGCTGCAGGAAGCAACAGAAAACCTCTGGAGACATGAAATAAAACCGAACTGATACCTTGACCTCACCTCACCTTTACCTGCCCAACCTGTTTGTACTGTTGCCCATCACAAGCACACAGACACACGAATTTATCCCGCCGCCCACACACACATTTACACACAGGTTCTGGAGTGTCTCACACCGTCTGCCCCTCGTGGTGAAAGATTTGTTCAACAGCAGCTGTCTGAGGAAGTCAGCTGAGACTCTGCTTTAAAAGTGTTCCAGGTCATTTGATGGCGATGCCTCCCCGAGGTGCACCGTAATGGCTCCTTTACCTTTTTATGGCTGGAGAGCTCCTCCTGTCCGCAGCCGGTGCAACACCAGCCTCATACGAGCCCCGGGAGGACGGGAGGATGGGGGGAGGAGGGGATTCATGCAGCGGTGGTTTGTGGCTGTGCAGACCGAGAGAGATGGTTTGTTCCAATCAATGAGGGGAATAAAATGAGTTATGGGTTAATGTGTTTATGGAGCGGCTTGCAGAACAACTTTTCTTAGGTTTTGCTCTCCTTTTATTGCTCAGGAGACGAGAGGAATAACTTTTGAATGAGCCAACTGTAAACTTGTAGAGGGCTTTTTTGCTTTTTATTTACCCTGTTTGGGACTCTCTGCCAACAAAATACTTAAAAATATCCCAAAATAAAACTCTGTTCATCTGGATTTGGGGCCTCCTCAAACAAAACACCTGCTGTAGAGGGCAATTTAGTTTACAGTGAAGTCTAAGTGCTGAGGAGAAATATGATCATAGGCAACCAGTTAAACAACTTCTAGTTTTACCTTCAGGTTTGATTGGTCCAAAGCACAGTGTGGTTTCCTAATAAGTGCACAGTTTTTAGTTTTCCAAATTTCAAACCTCCTAGATGGACCTAATGGCCAAGAAGCCAGACAGTGTTTAATGCTCTTGTTCAGTAGTTCTCCAGGGTTTCTGAAGGTCTTTCAAATGTTTTCTTTTACCATTTGCTGCTTTTTCAGTCATTTCCTTCAGTCCAGTCCTTGTACCTGACCATTTTCTGAGGAATTTTCTTTTGTTGTCTGCTGATGTTTGTTGAATTCTTCAATATCTTCAAGAACTTTTTACTAGCAGTCTGTTGCTAAACACATTTTTCCCATTTCTTTAGCTGATATTTTTGCAACAACAATGTAATTCCCAAGGAGCTATTAGTCACAAACACCGCACACAATGCCGAGATATGTAGTGTGTCCTTAAAAAATTGAGGAAACTGGACAAGTGGAGATCAGAAGAAGTCTAAAAACTATTTACAGCAGACAAGGAGAATCTGAAAGTGATTTCCTTAAAAAAGGCCCTGACACAGGATGTATCTGGTCCTTCAGTTGAGCAATCTACAATTTTTTTCAAAGCATCATCAAATGGAAGTGGCTTCCTTTAGAATAGACCAAGAAGCCAATCTTAAGGATGGGAAACAGGGAGAAAAGGATGAGGTATGAAAATCTGACAGATGTCCAAGATCATCTTGACAGAACAGAGCAAAAGGCAGCCAATATCCAAAGAAAAGCTTTCAATGCGCTTCTAGAAGACTGGAGAAGTATTCCTGAGGACTAAATTTCAGAAGGCTTCCCCAAAGAGCTCAGGCTGTGCTGAGGAATTAAGGTGGTCAGTCCAAATACTTTACAAATGCTGTGTTTTGCCTTATATGCTGTATTTCGATGTATCTTTGCAGGTTTTAATAAATCTCTGCACCTATTTCCAATTTTCCTAGCAAAATAGAAAGAAATGATGGGTGGTATAAGACTACAACACTGTACTGTATTTGCTATGTTTAGCATGTTAATCACAACTACATTTGGTCACCAAGAAGTCTTTCTCTTCTCTCCTGAACTCAGCCAGTCCTCAGCTAAACTGAATCGCTCTTCTTCTCTTGTCACTCTTAGCTGCCCTCAAAGTAAATCATTCACTCGTTCTCCTTGGCTTTTATTTTCCTTCTCAGGACTTCTGACTCACATAAATAGTGTCTGAAACTCCTGACACCTTCGCTCTCCCCTTCGTTGGTTGCATAGAATGTTAAGTGACCTGGATACTCAACTGCAGCATCTATCCAGTTTTTCTGACTTGAGATTTTTCCTCCCACATTTCCCAGTGTTTTCCAGCCCTTTCAGTGGACATGAGTGGAATGAATTGTAAAGGTCATGTGTTGGATTTGAAGTTAACAGCATCGCTGCACAGTAGAGTCATATTTATGATAAAAGTCACTGAGATTGCTCCTGCCTGGCATCATCTGTGCAGAAATCTCTCTAGATTGAGGCGGTGTTGTCCTACAGGATACTGCAGAGCCATGCCTTTTACCAAAATGTCATCAGTTTTAATCCCTGAAGGAGGAGAAAAGATAAAGATGAAGAGTAAAAGTAAATTTGTCAAAGCTGAGAAAAGCTGGAAACAGAGTTTAAGAGGTTTAGAAAACAGTTCTGCGTGTCTGCAGGTCAGATGATCACAAAGGTTCTTGTTGTTGGTAAATACCAACAACGTATATGTATAAGATTTACACCTATTTTTCACTCATCCATCCTCAATCATACAAGTGAGAAAATCTCAGCAAGTTGATTGTGCTCATAACATTATGCAAATTATGTTAATGAGTTTGCATCAGTGCAACTTTTTAATTTATAGGATGAATTATCTGGTTTCTTTCTCCCTTGAAACGGGAGACAGTTTCTGTTTCAGAGAGTAAAGATGATAAACTATGACTGATGAGTTGAGTCCATAAAATAAGTAGAAGATTATTCAGGTTAAAATGAAAACCAGCAACTAAAGCAGTGAAAATGCCAAGTATCATTGACACGAAAATGAAAATTAAGAAAACAAGCAGGAATTACATCCCAGGAACTCGGGTGGAAATTAGTGTCAGAATTCTTCCTTCTCTAACCCACAATAAGTCACAGCAGAGGTCCGTGTTTCCCTGAGCCTGGTTCTGTTTCTTCCTGTTAAAAGGGAGTTTTTCCTTCCCACTGTCACCAAGTGCTTACTCAGAGGGGTTGTTTGGTTGTTGGGGTTTTCTCTGTGTCATTGTAGAGTCTTTACCTTACAATATAAAGCACCTTGAGGTGATAACTGTGGGATTTGGCACTGTGTAAATAAAAGTGAATTGAATCTAAATTGAATAAGGTGTCACTGCACTGATGCATCAGGTTAGTCTGTCACTCCTGAGTCATCATTTACCAACGAGCAGGGTTACTGCTGTGACCCGTTTTAACCCCAAAAACCTGTTTCTTAAACGCAAACACAGTCTGTAGTGCCTACGTCTAACAATCAGGAGAAGATGAAAATAAAAAGTCAGCCAAATTAAGTGCAAAGCAGAAAGGCAGCTGAACCTCCACCCCCGCCGACGTCTCTCTGAGACAACTAAGACTCTTATCTCTGTTTAGTGTGGATGCTCCTGGCAACTGATTAATATTTGATTAAGCGGGAGGAAGAAATCAGAATATTGAGTCATTGAGTAAGAAAACACTCAGAAAATAGTCTGAGAATAATGAAATGGACAATTTCTCCCCACGAATAGCATGTTTACTTAATGCAGCTAACATTAGCTGTGCTAGCAGAAGTAGCCTTCTTTGCTCACGAGTATGTACGTACGCTTGGAGTTTCCCGACACAACCACGATACAGCCAGTCTTTATTTAGCTCTACAGAACAGTCCTGGTTAGCAAGGCTAGCATTCCCATTGCTGTTTTACAACTTTCAGTCACAGCTAGCTTCAGCGAGTGGTGGGTGACTGTGTGACATCTCAGAACCAACAGTTAACTGCATTGTGTCTTAATAAAATATTAATACCTTAATTTACCAGGGCAGCATTTAGTCACCTTGCTTTTTATTTATTATGCTTTACATTCATAAAAACAGTTGTGATATCTTTCACAAACACAAAAACAAAGCTAATTCAGCTAACTGGGTTAGCTAACTAATATGGGTCTTTGCACCGATGTGTCCATAAATCCATCTTTCTTCTTAACTACTAATCTAACTGAAGGTAGTTTGGGGGGGGGGGGGGGGGGGGGGGGGGGGGGGGTGTTGAATCTATACCAGCTGTGACATCTATCGCAGGTCTAACATACAGAGCCTGCTGCCGACTATCACAGCTGACCGATTTAGAGTAACTGGTTATTCTGACATGCACGTTTCTGCATGTTCTCCGTGTGCCTGCATGATTTCTCTCTGGGCTTCAACAGTCCAAAATCCAAAATCCAGAACCTTTTCGCTGTGATGGGGACTGTGCTGAGCTGAACTCTGCCACCTCACCAACCTATAATTTCAAATTTCAGCACTATGTACCTCAACATGTGGATGCAAGAAAGCTAATTTTTGCAGCAGTCTTTTCCAGACTTTTCAACCATCTGCTTTTCATGCTTTGTTTCTACATCTCTACCCATTTCATTTCTCTTCTTTACTTTCCCTAATCTCACCAGTTTGCTCTTCTCCCTCTACGGCAGATCTCGCTGGATGCTCAGAGGATTCGGCTGTTGCAGCTGCCGGAGGGGAAGGCCTCCACCAGCTCCTCGTCCTCTGGGACCAGGCAGACTGTCTACGAGGTTTGCGTTTGCCCCAACGGGAGGCTCTTCCTGTCCCAGGCTGGCACCGGATCCACCTGCCAGATCAGCAACAACGTCTGCCTCTAGGACTCATACGTACAAAAATAAATAAACGCATCCTGAAAGAGAGACGGGCTAAACAGACAAATGTACACATATCGCCTGCCTTTAGGACTGATTCACAGATAACACGTACAGAAATACAAAGACTGCCAGAGCTGATGGACAAACAATCATAGATACTGTACTTACACAGACACACTGATGGAAACACTTTACAATCACAGACTGATGTTTAGGCCCAAATGATATGTTTTAAGCTCCTGACATGTTCCAGTTTAATGCAACCTTTTTCTTTCCCTTAATTTCCTGAGTTGAAGTCGATCATCATGAGAACCTAAAAGTCTCCGCTAAGCTCTTCACACATAGAGATCATTACAAGAACAAAAAGAAACAAAGAAAACGTTTTTTAATACAGCTGAGGTCTCCGTCACATTGGGAATAAACTGACTCTATTTAGCAAATGGCCAGTATTTGTAATATATCTGTGTGATCCTAACAGTCATACGCACATGGTACACACACACAGACACACACACACACACATTGTTTGCTTGTAGAAGCCTCCTGGTAGAAACTAAAAGGAGGATCTCCAGAGAGTTACTGAAAGAGACGCTGACGTGTTCCCTTTCTCTGTCAAGAGCATTTCAGTACGAGAATCACTAGGGTGATCACCTCCTTTTTTTCCTCTGCCTCCATCTTCTCTTTCCTTCCCTGTAACTTGCTTCAGTTGAGGTTTTAAACTTCACACCAGTGGTTCTCAAACTAGAGGGTGGGCGCTAATTTAGAGAAATGATTTTTGAAGGGAAGGACGGCCTGGAAAGACCTTTGTTTCACAAAGATTCCACTTGGATCCTCTCTTTATTTTTGATGTTTGATATAAAACAAATACACGTATATGCATCCAACAACTGTGGGATCCTAACATTTTTCAGCCTTTGAAAGAAAGTTTGAGAACTACTGATGGCGAATGTTCCTAGAGTTCGATCAGGACATAAAACGAACGCAAAGACTTTCAAAACTTTTTAAGTTCAATTTTAAGCAAACAGCATTTACAGCGTGCCTCTGTCACAGTTCCTTTAAGAGTTTGTTTGATTTTGTGGGGATATGTTGATGCTAAATTGTGACAGTAAGACCGTGTGCAAGTTGCTATGCTTATCAGACTGTGAAGCCATGTTCATATCATATTTCCTTTACTCAGCTGGGCTTCTGTTCGTTTCCAAAAAATATTTGGCTTCAAAGAAACAAACTGCATGTTCTGCAAAGTGCTCAGTTTGTTTTCTTCTAAAGCAAATCTTTTCATATTCTTTGAATTTGCAGAATTTTTATTAAATATCTAAAGTTTTATCCTTCAACGGGATGTGAAGGGATTCCTTCACATCCCGTTTATTATCTCAGAATTCTGAGTTTTTCTCGGGACCCTGAAGTTACTTTCTCTTCAATGTAGTTAACTTTACCATCAGATCAGCGAGTCTAGAAAGTACGCCACAATATGGTCACCTGCAGTCCAGCAACCATCAACTGCCAGTGTAGTTACACTAGTCTCCGTCAGTGTCTGTGTAAAAATCAGAGTCAATCTAAGCGAGCCAAAAAAGAGGAATTATTATCAAATTTCAGTTGAAGGGAATGGAGCTAAACAGTTAAAATAATTGTGCATCTGGACATCCTAAAATATGTCAAAGAGCGATGTTTCAAGTGGAAGAACATGTTAGTGTGGTGGCTTCATGCTTGTATGAGGTGATCCTGAACGGTAAAGCCATAGCACGCTGATCCCGTGGTTACGTTTTTCTGACGGAAATCATTCCCTTAACATTCAAAGCATAATGAAACCACATCAGGAACGTTCATGTTTTCCACATGGGTGTGGTGGTTGGGGGTGGCTTTTATTTATATAGCACCAAACCACAATAAGAGTCACCTATAAGTGCTTTGTGTTATAAGGTAAAGCAAATTTAAAACTGTCACAAGAAAAATGATCAAAATTCCAACTTTTGTTCTCTAAAGTTGGAATTCTGATCTTTTTATTCCTGTTCTCTCCCACAGGGTCCCATTTCACTCCGGACGATCACTTGAACGTGCCCCATTAACGTTGGAGAGTTGCAGTTTTAGATTGTGTTAGAAGGTCTCTGGTTCAGATCTCCAGTCTAGACTCACTTTGTCGGCCTAATCTTTTAATCTTAACTCTTGTATTCCTCGTGATATGACATGAACAAGGCACCAGAGGCTGAAGCATTGATCTGTTCGAAATCTTTAAACATTTAAAGCAAACTGTGTTAACTTTGAATTCTGTGGATATTTTATTTAATCTCATGTATTGATTGTATGCTAACTGTTGTTGTTGCCTGCATAAATTCTGACCCCTGAAAAGAGAGCATCGGCTTCCCTCCTGTCGTCCTAACACTGAAGAAAATGACGAAAAACAGCAACAGCTTTGATATTTCCAAACCTCGCATATAAAAACACAAACATCCAACGTGAGCTGCTCGAACCTCGCCGGTGGTCACCCTACTTGTTTCTTGCACTGGGACATTTTTTTAAAAAGGACAAAAAAAGATTTAAAAAAAAAATACACAAAAAAACCTAAAGCGAGCCACTCTGTTGAAAGAGGGGAACTGTGCCTGTGCCTTACGTCGATGCACTTGTGGCAAGAAAAAGCACATCACCCAGACTTTCTTTGGCATCAGTGAGTATTATGATCTCTGATTTCAGTTGTGTTTCATCACAAATCTTTCCCTGTGTGCGAATGCAAAGACCTTTGTTCCATATTTGACTGTAGCGCCCCCTGCTGTCAACACCTGACTCTGCAAAAGGAAGTGCCGGCTTTGTTTTTTTCAAGTATCACTTTAAGTTCTTGTTGCTTTGCATGCTCAAAATCTGAGGTTAAATGTGTAACGTGATCCTTTGGAGTTTAATTTGCCAGTGTCTTTGATTTCCACTGCTTATCTTGAACCACTAGCTCAAAAATACCCAGTCACGTACTGCCATTTTGTCACAAGTGCTGGCGTCCAAGAGAAATACACAAAGGGGTGTTTGGTTTAGCAGCTACCCTTGGAAAGAGTAGCTTGGATCTATTCTAATGGTTGTCAAAACTCATCATTAAAGCTGCAGGAAGGTCATCAAATGTCATCCATCCAAATGCTCATGCGGATTTTCAGAGGACGATCTTGGAGGCGATGATCAACCAGAATCTAAATTTATTTTTAATTTTTATGGTTGGCATCAAAATTAAGACTAAAAACAGTATGAAAGGTGAATTGAACCTTCATGACTGCCCAGTGGTTAGTGAAGCCTGTGAAGCTTTATTTGATTGTTTTCACCATCTTGTTGTTCTAGAAGTATCGCCCCCTGGTGGCCATTAAAAGCAATGCAGGTTTCAGGCATTTCTGGGTAGGGCTGTTCGATATAACGATATATATCGGATGACAATATAAAAACATTGTTTCATTTTACGCTATCGTTTGTTTCGTGGTGTTGCAAAATAAGCTGTTTACGGCGATATTTTTTCATGGTTTTGATGGTCACTGTAGTTATTATTAATAAAGTTTTCTCTTTCTCTTATATTTTATATAACCACACTACGGACGGACAAGCGCCTGTTTTTATGCGTTGTCGTTAGCAACAACGACACATAAACCTTTCACAATAAAGCTCAAGATCCTGTTGAGACTTTTCAAAATAAACTGAATCACGTGAAAGATGCAGAGTATTTACGGATGAGAAGTAAAAAAGAGCCGTCAGGAGCTAAAAAATAAACCTTAGACTCAAACGTTAGAACAGGCTTTTCCCCGAAGTACGCCGTGTAATAAATACTCACAAAGAAAACGGCGACCGTTACAACTTATGTCTAAAAATGTATCGTTTCATGCATCGGTTAAAACACTCGACTCCAGCTACATGACGCGCAGCTGGAAACACTTCACGCAAGACGAGCTGCCCGAGATTCACAGAATTTTCAGAAAATGTTACATTTTTGTGATTTATATCGACGATAGATGTCTTATATCGGGATATGAGATTTTGGTCATATCGCACAGCCCTATTTCTGGGGTGACTTTGCTTTTCAGATCCAGTTGGTGTGCCAATCTTTTATACTGTCTGTGGGTTAGACCAGCCTCACTTTTGCCGCTGGCACCAAAGGACATCTCATGTGTATCACTCGGTCTTTGTGTCTTGACATTGTCAGTTCAGTGTAGTGTTTTGAGATCAGAAGGAAATTCCCAAAACCATCCTACGATACTGCACAGATATTGTCGAAAGCTATCGAGAATATCTTCAATTTAACAAAGTGTTTTCCACCAAGTCTTGCAGAACTGTGCAGTATCAATATTGTCTGGCTGACGTCTGGCTGCAGAACTAAATCTGCGGCAGCAAGTATGGAAGGTTGCCTAATTACCATATCTGCAAGGCTGTAGTAATACATCAGCAAAAGCATTCACTGACGATGCGTTGAGTTCCCCCTCGGTTTCTGTTTCCGTTTGGGTCGGGCAGCCGGCCGGTGGTATGAAAACATCGCTCACCTGTGATGTGTAAATGTGGCAGAAATCGAGGCATTTTACATCTTAAAGCACATTTTAAGATGCAATAACTGGAAGTGCAAAGTTGTGAAGATCTTTCATCGATGCACCGAAAAGGAACTCGACATTTCCTATTAAACGCAGTCACAGTAGTGCGCAGCATTTACTTTATTCATGTCTCAGTTGTTGCGTGTGTCACATCCTTTTCCAGAGTCGGGTGTACCAACCTTCCTGCTGTCTCCAGCTTCTCGGTTGCTGTATATTAAAGGACCTTCACAAATATTTCACCACTAAAACTGAACCTAACTGATGTATTTGTTTTTTGACTACATGTACACAGGAGGAATTCTTCTTTTTTATACGGTTGTATATGTAAATAATGTAACCTTGTCGCTGCAGCATTAGATGATTCACACTGACAGAAGAGAAACACTGCTCTTTTACAAAAAGGAAAATCTCTTTTTATATTGTACATCAGTATGTGTTTTTATACCAAAAAGGGCAAAAAAAAATAACAGTGTTAGAGGATGTCCACTGAGTTAGCATGTACAGAAATGTATACAATGTTCGCCTGTGGAGAACAAGCTGGTTTTGTTTTTCTGCCTTCTCCTTCCTACGCCCGTCTCTCCTGCTGAGCTCAGATGTTCCACTCACACACAGACCTGCCTTTCATTTGGTTTTGTTGCCGTTGTTGTTGTCGTTCTGTTGGGCCCGAGGTCTTTGCATTCTCTCAAAGTGTGCCGTGTGTAAATCTGTGCAACTACGAGTGAGCTTTTGTTTTGTTTTGGTTCTTCTGCTCCACAGAACGTACTGAACGACGCTCAGAGAAGTACAAAGAAACAGAAAGCAGAGACCAGGATGTCGCACAGGGCTGAGGAGAAGTGTTTTGATCGGGCATACCCAAAAAGAAAAAGAAAGGAACAGCAGCTGGTGTTGTTAACTCACAGTAAAAGGACTTAAGAAAGTAAATAATTACTCATTAGCCATCGCTCATCTCATCCAGCGGGCTGTTGCTGATCGATCTCTGTGATTGACCGGGCGGTGTTGCTCTGGAAGCAGTTCTTCCAGCCCTGTGTTTATGCTGTGCGCTCTGTACTTCTGTCTCTGGCTACGCACTGAGGTCAACATCCATCCTGAGTATTTATATTTTTCTTCATTTTGAATCTGAAACTGCCGTTCATGGAGTAGTTTTCAAAGATGCCAAAATAAAAAGGCGTTGTTTAAATCAGTGCAGTGGTCATTGGATCCTCCCTGACACGCAAGCAACTCCACAAGCTGAATTAGAAATCCTGAAACAAAGGCAAAGTCCTGGCTAATTTCCTTCACTAGCAACACATGTTCATATTTCAGTATAATTTTTAATAATAGTCTTGATAAGAATGAGCATTAACTTTTGCCAGTGTACCAGTAGCTAACTGTCCATTGATTTTATGGGAAATATCCACAGTTTTTAAACTGGAATTACAGATACAGTTAATGACGTGCCTTTTTCTGCAAGCTCCGATCACACAAGCCCTGAGCCGGGCTGTAGACTGCTGCGTGTTGGCAGCTGCAACCACCGGCTGCCAGGGGAAAGAGTATTTTTCAACCGGTAACTGGAGGTTGTTGGCACCTGTGTCCAGTCAGTGAGTCCTGCAAAAATAGTAGGCTTGTACTTGCAGACAAGTTGCCATCTTTCATGCAAGCTAATGCAACCGCAGCAATCTGCTAGCAACCAAAGCAATCACAAGCATGCATTTGATGCATCACCCTCTTTTAACCTATTTCTGCTAGCGACAGCCGCTAACTGCCAACAACCACCCAACTTTTTGGTGAAGTTTCCACGAGAGACTGAGTGTGACTGAGGCCTCCTTTTTCATTTTATGACGCATTGTTTCAGAAATGTTAAAAATCCCAACAAAATGTGTAATTAAACTTTAGTTCGACAACAAAAGCTGATTCCCCGCAGGATTCGTGCTGATGGTTAGTTCATCTCTCTTTTAAAACAAAGTTTATCTGAAATGCATGTGTCTCCCAAAAAACACAATGTCATGGAGCAGTAAGTTAACAATAGAAAAGTGTAAATATAGGAGGTTTTTTTAAGGTTTCTATACACTTGGCTTCAGGCAGTTTGAGAAAAATCGGACTTTCAGGTAAATCTGACAGTTATTGAGTAAAAAACATTTCAAAGGGAAACAGGAAGTCCTCTGCTCCCTCAGCCTGAGGATCGCTGGACTCAATTACTTTTCATCTGCACTGCAAACATTTGTAAAAAGGTGAATGGAGCACGGAGAAGGTTACGCACACATTTCAAGATAATGTACTTTTATTTATATGTTACAAGGCTGACGATGAGTTTATGCCCTTGTTCTAAATCTGCATTAAATACGCACGGATCAGGCGTGACATAATGAGCACTGATAGGGGAAGTGAATACATAATTTATCTCTTCATCATAGCACCTGTTAGTGGGTGGGAGACATTGGGGAGCAGGTGAGGAAAAGTGTGAGGATCTGAGCGATTTGACCAAACTGTGATGGATAGATGGGTCAGAGCATCGAAAACCTGCAGCACCTGTGGGGCGGGCAGAGTGGTCCAAGGAAGGAACGAGTGGTGAGCCAGTGACCAGGTCATGAGTGTCTGAGGATCCACAGAGAAGACTCAGAACATCACAGTGTGGAAGTATGAGAAATGGTCACGTGGGCATCAGAACTGGATTACGGAGCAACAGTAGGCGGTGCCTTAGTCTGATGACTCACGTTTTCCATTACATCACGCGATTGGTCAGGTGCTTGTGCGCCGCTTACCTGGGAAACACCTGCCACCAGGAGGCACTATGGGAAGGAGGCGAGGCAGCATCAGGGAATGTTTGTGCTCTGAAACCTTGGGTCCTGCCATCCATATGGATCTTTCTTTGGCACGTATCACCAGCTGAGCTTTGTTGCAGACCATGTACACGCTGTCATGGTAACCGCACACCTTGACGGCTGTGGTCTCTTGCAGCAGTTTAACGCGCCCTGCCACAAAGCAAAGATGGTTCAGGAGCAGTGTTGGTCAAGTTACTTGAAAATCGTAATTAGTTACTCATTACTGATTACTTCTCCAAAAAAGTAATCCTGTCACTTTACTGATTACTTATTTTCAAAAGTAATTAGTTACTTTATTACTTAGTTACTTTTTAAAAACAGGATGCACAACCCGAGTACGTAATGAAGCAGTAGACCTTTCAGCCCAATTCTATTTTTTCTGCATATTTCATCATATAAAATGTAATTAAATTAAAAAATCTCTTTATAAAACTTGTTTTATGAGTTTTAATGTTTTAACTTTATGCTCATTGCATCAAGCAAAAATAAGTTATATGCAACAGTCTCTGACTGCACAGTGGACGCTAATGTTTTGTCACTTTTTAAAGAACTCAAGTAATGTGAGTACTTCCACTCTTTAAACGCTGCACGGTCATACTGTCTCCCGCACTTATCAATGATCAATTATCCATTGTTGATCCGAACATGACCATTACTGTTGCACGCTCACACGTCATTGTCATGAGACACTCTCCCAAACAAAATCACGGTTTAGTAATGCAGTGACGCAGCGTGCTTACAGGAAAGTAACAGTAATCTAATTACTTTTTTGCAATAATAATCCCTTACTTCAAATTCAAATTTTATTTGTCACACACACAACCATACACAGTATGACATGGGGGTGAAATGCTTGTAGCTGTACAATGCCCGACCATTAAATGACAGAAGAAAAGTTTTACAATATTTACAATTTACTACAAAATTTACAAATTAACTTAGGAATTTACAGTAAAGAATGTGCAAATAGCAGAAGAGATTATAAAGATTATAAAGATTATAAATTATAGGATTATAGGATTATAGGAACTTTACTGGTTACTTGAAAAAAGTAATCAGATTACACGCGTTACTGCCCATCTCTGTTCAGGAATGGTTTGAGGAGAACAAATTCTCCAGATCTCAGTGACAAACAGGTCATGGAGGCCCGACCTCGTAGCTTACAGGACTTTTGCTAAGATCTTGGTGCAGATACCACAGCGCACCTTCAGGGTTCGAGTGGACTCCATGCCTCGACTGGTCAGGGCTGTTTTGGCAGCAAAAGGAGACCAACAAAATATTTGCATAGTTTCAAAAGCTAGCCTCAGTGCAGAATATTTACGTCTGACTCAAAATGTGGAGAAAATGTGAAAATCTCTGACCGTACAAAGAAAAATCCCACTTCACTTGCCACATCATTCTGAATACAGTAAAAATGCAACTTTTAAATGGTACTTTCACTTTGGAGATAACAATCTCTGTTAGACAAGGCAAGATCAAAATGTGAGCAGTTATACATCCTTTCAAGTTTATGCCGCTCCCATACCTACATCGTGCTTGTCATGATCGAGCGCGATCCAAGCTGAACGTGGGACTTTCAACAGTGATGCTGGATTTAATCTTCACAGAAGACGGCGGCCCACTGGAGTCGTTATCTGATGTCGTTTCCTGTTTCATCTAGTTTTCACATTTGCTGACGTCTTCTTCTTCATCATCATTGCGGCGCTATCGTTCCGACGGCATGAGTAATCATATGTGTGAAATTGGTTCGCCGAAGTTTGATGGCTTTCTTTGTCTCTGAGTGTAAAACTGGTCGACGTGCAAATAAAAATCAGTGAAGTAAAAGAGACAGGCACTCTTCGGTTTGAACAAAAAGCACTCCCTGGGGCTTTTTGCCAGGCATTAATGAGGCTTTTTATTCCAGACAAAGTAGTCCCAACTGTCTGTTTGTGTTTTTTTTAAGAGTAAGAATCTGCAGAGGGTTACTCGAGTCCAAGTCTTTCTGCCTTGGAGAGTAAAGTGGAGAACTTATTTTCAGTCTTCTAAGTCAAAGCCACTATCGTCACCAAGATGCCAAGAGGGGCAACAACTGCTCTTCCGGAAACTTTCCTGTCACTAAAAGTCAATCTTTGACCCCCTAAAAACAGACAAATGAGGACTTTTCGGCTGTTGTGAAAAAGCAGCGGCCACATTCACTCAGCATAAACTTACATTTCCTGCAGCGTCTTTTTAATTTGATCTTCTTCACCCGACCTGCACTCTGAGCTGTGCCAGAGTGCAGATGGGGTCACGCCTCCCATCTTGTTTTGCTGTGTTATCAGCTGAGAGAACCGGTGCCACCCCAGATTAAGGAGCGCTCCTCGCCTTCTTCGGCTTACGCTGCCGAGGCTGCAGAGTGATCTGTGCTGCTGAACAGCTGGAGGCCTGGAAAATGTGCTTCGGCTGGTCGGCTCATTAGACAATTTTCACAGAGCGACGGCAGAGCTCGAGCAACAGATATGCCGCAAGCAAATTTTCATCTTAGTGCGTCATTAAAGCTTTTTGTCCTGCATTAGATTTGCAGAAATTTCCAAACATCTTTCTCTGATAGCCAGTGGGACGGGTGATTATGTCATTCAGCTGATCTCATTTCAACAAAGCTGATGGCTCTGAGGACGTTTCAAGGTCAAGTGTTTTGTTTATTTTTCATCCAGAAAGGTCTTTTTGACATAATGTGCCATTGTAGTAGAAGAGCTGTTTCTTCACACAAAGATGATCATTTTTGTCTCCGATTATTGTTCCAATAAAAGCTGGCAGTGAGGCAGTGGCTCTTTTACAAAGCTTGTCAGCTGCACGGACAGGAGTGAAGTCCGAGAAATGCAAAACGGCTTCACGCAAACTACAGAAAATATATTTATTAGTATGAACTGGTGGGTCAGTGAGGCTGGTCTGGTGTGGAAGTTCCCACTGAGGGGCAATTTACCTGATTTAAACAGCTCATCAGC
This sequence comes from Pundamilia nyererei, assembly GCF_000239375.1. Lineage (NCBI taxonomy): Eukaryota > Metazoa > Chordata > Actinopteri > Cichliformes > Cichlidae > Pundamilia > Pundamilia nyererei. The sequence continues at coordinate 5,385,101 of NW_005187416.1, forward strand.
CTTTCAGCATACGGCTCACCTGCTCGAACCTGTGAGTCACTGCAGTCATCAGTTTGCATTTGAATGGGGTCAAACTGGCCATTAACTGTAATAAATTGGCAGGAATCACAAATCTGTGGCCGTCTACATGCACAGAAATGAACTGCTTACATTCAGAATCCAGACAGAACCTCATAGATTTGTAATTCAACAATTCCTCCACAATTAGTGACGTAGTTGCTGCAGGACGGCAATTTCACTGCAAAGTTTCATGACAAAATGCTTTGATATAGGAATATAACCACAATACAACCAGTAGGCAACCAGCTCGTTATTGTAAACAGGCAGGTTGGTGTTGAGTTCCGCTCATCACTGCAGACTCACTGCACTTTGCAAACCTTTGCCAGCCTCAAAGTTATTCAGACTTTGATTGTTTGGAGACTGGTTTCCTCCCACTCCAAACTTCTGGGAGACCTGTTGGTCACTGCAGCTGCTTCCAGTCAGCTCAATACAGAGAAATTCACTGTAAGCAGTGGACAACCATCTTAGCTGCAAGGAGGTCATTGTCCTTTTTTTAGTGACTGAGTCATTATGTTTCTGCATTTGTTTTTTAACTAGCAAACCAGAATACGAGTGATATGAAATCTACCCAAAGGTTGCACCTGGTCAGCTAGTGTGTGTCACTTGACTTATTATTTATTGTGAGCTTGTGCGTACCCTAGTTATCATTTGTGTCTTGTTGTCCTTGTAATAGTTGGTATTTACTTAGTTGAGTGGTTGTTTAGTAATGAAGAAGTCTTTTCTGTGGCTCTTTGTTTCTGCTCTTGTTCGTTTCAGCTGACGTGCAGGTTGCTTCTAGTTGTTTTCCTCTTGTCTTCCTTTCTGTCCAAGTCCTGTCGTTTGTCCTTTGTCTTTATATATTCACCGTCTTCCCAGTTCCTCCCCAGTGTCAAGGTAACCCTCGTTCCTCATTTAGTTTTGTCTTCCTGCTTTATTTTGGTAACTTGTGTTGCGTTTCCTTCCCCTGCCTTGTTATGTCTATAGTGTTCAGCTGTGCGTCCCACCTGTTGTCTCTCATCTCGTTATCCTGTGACTGAATATATCGTCTGGTCTCCCTCTGTTCAACCTGTTGTGTTTCCTCTCTGAAAATTCCTAGTGTTTGGAATTCTTGTTCTTGCCCTAGTTATTGTTTGGATATTTGGAGTAGGGGTGGGTTTTTATAATCGATTTATCGATAAAAATCGATTCTGGCTTGGATAACGTAAAATCGATTCATTAAAATCCTGAATCGATTTTTTAATATAAATTTATTTTGTCCGAAATCGAATCGAATCGAATTAAATCGAATCGATTCGGGACCTTGTGAATCGGAATTGAATCGATTCTAGAAATCAGTGACGATACCCAGCCCTAATTTGGAGTTTTGTGAGTCAGCATTACGTAGCATGTGGCTTCGACTCCTCTCTTCTCGTGTCTCTGATGGGAGGGACTATAACACACACGAGAACACTGCTCGTTCACACTACAGATAAAAAATGGTAAATGGCCTGCATTTGTATGGCGCTTTTCTAGTCCCTAAGGACCCCAAAGCGCTTTACACTACATTCAGTCATTCACACACTGGTGATGGCAGCTACATTGTAGCCACAGCCACCCTGGGGCGCACTGACAGAGGCGAGGCTGCCGGACACTGGCGCCACCGGGCCCTCTGACCACCACCAGTAGGCAACGGGTGAAGTGTCTTGCCCAAGGATATTTGGCATGCAACCAGGAGGTAGCCTGGGATCGAACCACAGACCTTCTGATTAGAGGCTGACCTGCTCTGCCACCTGAGCTACAGCCACCCCTAGTGTGCTCTAGTGTGAACGCTCAAAGCGGCCCGCATGCGCAAAAGAAGACGTCACACACAACGCGTTCTGTTTAGACCCAGAGCAACAGTATTGTTTCACTGATGGCCTTAATATAAAGACTTCGGACTTCACGTTTCCCAATTTTTGCTTTAAGTTATTTTGTTATTTACATAATAATGTAAATAACCTAATAATGATCCTTATTGCTGTTTTAGAGGAGCGGTGCTTCAAAGGATAGTTGCAGATTTCTGTCAGAATCTGCAGATTATACAGTACAAATGAAATGTTCACGTTTCTCCAACGTTTTCTTCTAAACAGTTTCACTGACATCTACAATGGATGGCCAGGAAGCGTTCACGATGTCTTCTCGGGCGCTGATAATTGGCATCTGTCTTGTGTCAGTGACGTAAAAGACGGATTTAATGCGACTTGACCGTTCACACAGCGGTCGCTTTCTGAAACATCGGATATGTATCGGATTCAGTACCACATACGAAAGTGACCCAGATCGGATTTGAAAATATCGGATTTGTGCCGTTCACACTGTCATACCATGATCGGATAGATGGGTCGCATAGGGTCAAAAAAGTCGGATTTGATGCGCTTTCGCCTGCAGTGTGAACGTAGCCTTAGAAGCAAGGAAGTTGACTTGTTCTCTCTTGGGAACTGGCTGCACCTGAGAGAGGGGCGTGGCCTCTGGTATGAAAGGGTCTGCTTCCCCACACCTGATAAGTGTATGTTTTTGGGTGTTGCTATTTTAAACACTACATAAAACTCCACCCGCAGAAATGAAACTGCAGGAACGCTGTGCACCTCTCGTTGGGACGCTGTGGGAGTACTCAGGCTGCGCTCCTTGTTGAGGTGATTGGACAACAGTGTTTTTATCCCTGCAGATCTCCTGTGCACATCAATACTTCCTGACCCATGCAAAACTGCATTTGTTGTAATTAGAAACATAAAAAGGTCCGTCTGTGTTTCGATAGCACAGCGGTCTGTCAGTTGGGTTTGTGCTGATCAAGGGCTTTGTGCAATGCTGGAATTCTCTCCCTCTGTGCACTCTGAGGTGCCAACATTTTCTTTCTTCGGGCTTTGGACTGAGCGCTTGCTGGCTGCGATCAAAAACCGCTCCATTTTTCTCTCCCACAATGCTCACTTGAATCACATGAATAACCCGACATACAGTGGTATCACAGTGGTTGTATTCACACGAGGGAACAATGGTCACATTCATGCATAACTAAGTAACAACTAAATGATGCGGAGAGGGTGAACGTCTGTTAAAGGGCATTGTTGTGGCTAATGTTTGATTCAGTCCTTTTATGAGCTGTGAAGGGCATCTTTGTCCTGAATTTCTGACGCTAGTATGTGCATGCACAAAAAGGTCAAAGTCTACAGTTCGGTCTTCTGATCTCAGAAGGATCATTTCTATTGCTGATTCTCATTTTCTCTTTAATTGGCCTCTTTTAGCATTTTGTTTTGGTTGCAATGAAAAGTTGTGAGCGCTAAATCAAATTGAATTTGCTAATGCTACACCTGCTGGAGGTAATTGAATCTCTAAACTTTGTTTGAAGTATTGAGAAACCTTTAATGAATTGTTGCTCTTAACAGCAGGAGGTCTGCTGTTCAAGCTGTGGATTAATTAGCTGCAGGTGTTCAGCGTAGGAAAGAAAAGCATTCCCTGCTCTGTTACAGAGGAAAGAGCAACAATTTTATAATTACTGGTGGTTGCTTGGCAGCAAAGCAGTTGGATTAAGCTTAAAAGTATTTTAATGGCCTTTTCGATCACCCTATACTTCCAGGGTATGGATACTTTATTTATCGTTAGGGTAGCTGTGCAGTCGGTTTGGCTGCATAAATGCAAATGTTGGGACTAAAGCCTGATTAATAATCTTACATTGGTGACCATTTTCACAGGCTATGTAGAGCTCAGGGCCTGGCACGACCCACGAGGGTGTAGTCTCCCAATTAGCAAAACAGCATTTCACTACTGTGCAAAACATAGCACAAATACTGACTTGTTGAAGGTTTGCGCTTCTATTGCTGCTGTTTCGTGAAAGCCTCCATGCACTGGGTGTTCATGCACCTGTGCTAGGATGCACCAGGTTTGGGTCACAAGTCAGACAGGTCTCCAGGACTCATCATGTATAAATGCTTTTAAAAGACCCCTCAGTACCTCATTTACCCACAGTGGGAGGGCATACTTTTTCAGCACTGTTGCAGGATAAATGTTGTTTCATGAACCTGATCAAGTAGATTTGGGTGCTTAAAGTGAACAAAACACTGCAGAGCACAAAACATGACTCATGACTGACAAACATCCAACTTGCTCCACTACCACTCCTCCAACATCCACACTTTGCATGTCTTCAAAAGATGTTTTTTCTCTTGGCACCCAGTATTATCAAGCATCAATGCACCAGTGCAGAAGGGCACCTTGGTACAGCTTTGCAATCTTTGGTACCTGACATAACACCAGTATTTAACACCCTGAAATATATATTACATGTTGCTTGATTGAAGAAAGAAAGAGCAGGAAACTAACCAAAGCACAACCAAATGTAAACAGGCTTATCCTCAGTCACTGGCATTTTAGACACTGCCGCCAATTTGGCAGCTATAACAGGTACCCATATGGAAAAGATATAAATCTTATAAAGTTTGTATCTGTCTTGTGTGAAACTTGTATGAAAAGCATACAAGAGTGAAAACAGATATAAGATCCCTTGAAAAATTATATAATGAAACTTGTATGTTTTGGATACTTACTAAAACAATATATGAAAGTAATGAGAAAGTGGCCACTTTCATGAGTAATCACATATAAGTTTTTACTATTTCTTTTCCATATGGGTAGTCACTGTGAAATGAATAACTAAAGCCCCATTCACATAAGTCTACAGTCAGAGTTTTTTCAGTGCAATGCAATTGTTTTTATAAAGTACTAAATCCCAACAAATGTAGTTTCAAGGTGCTTTATACTGTAAGGTAAAGACCCTAAAGTAATACAAAGAAATCAGAGAAAACCCCGACATCATATGACGCCCTTTGGCGACAGTGTGAAGGAAAAACTCCTTTTAACTGGAAGAAATCTCCAGCAGAGTGGCACATTTTCAAGCACAACCTCCAGCAACCACATCAACCAGTTGGTGCCAGTTTGCCCAGCAATCAGAACCCTGTGTGTCTGAGGCCTGAAGCATTTGAGCTGAACTAAACTTTTTTGGATGCTTTCTAATGTTTCAGGTCTCTTAAGACTTCAATGCTCTGACTCAGAACCCACACAGCCAGCAAACAATGAATTAAAAAGAACACAACATTTATATGATGCATCCATTTTCCTCCAGTTGGGGTCACAGGAGCCTAGCTCAGCTACCATGGGGTGGGGGGCGGGGTACACTGTGGACAGTCTGTCGCAGGGCTCACGCACACAAAGGGCCAAATAGTGGATCTGAACATGGGACCTTCTTGCTGTGAGGCAACTGTCCTGATCACCTAACTGCTACACCAATTGCATGAGAGTGACACAGAACTGTGGTTGATCCATAAGAAAATCTTTACAGCCTGAGACACGATACTGAAAGCTAAGCTGTAATACAAACGAGTTAAGGGATAAAGCTGCCGGTGCGCTGTATTTGTGCTGAAACCCCAACGACGTTAGTCGTCCAAGCAGCTGGACACCACCGTTTATCAAAGTACAATAAAGGAGGAGGAAACAGTTCATTTGGTGGGGTCTATTTTCACATTTGATGCTGTAGCATCTGAGGCAGCAGGATGATTTATGTGGGAGTGAGTGGAAATAGACTACACCGTGTGGGCTCATGGAAATGAAGGAACATGTCCCCCAGTTTAAATAGGATTTTGGATAACCATGGAGCTCAGCGGCACACAGGAATAAGATATATCAGGTTCTGCACATATATACACACACAGAGACTGCAGTACATCTTGGTTGAGTCTATTTGTCACGGGGTTTCTTTCATAAGAAAGTTAAGCTTAGGCCTGGGCCCTGTATCACAAAGCCAGGCTCTCCTGGGGTCAGCTGCCGCATGCAGCCTTACTCTGGCCATCCAGGCTCACGATCCATCAGCTGCTAACACCAGGCTGGTAATCTGCCGGCTCTATTAACTCTGTTTTTCATTCTAGCCACGAGAATAAGAAGAGTAAAGGCGCAACATGGTGAAAGGTAGATGTAAGTATTAAAAGCACTTGACTAAACATAGAAGCAAAGAAATTATTTCAAGGATTTAAAGTTTGGCCATATAATAAGTGCATGAATGAACAGAAATGCATTTAAAAA
>NW_005187416.1:5391338-5394693 GCF_000239375.1 Pundamilia nyererei
CTGAAGTTGCTGTGTTTCCTCTCGGTTTTCTCTTTTCCTTAAACACTAAAATACTGATGCTGTGCAGTATGAAACCATAAGTATACCACATAAAGATGATATACTGTATATTTTATTTAAAATGCTCGCCAGCATAAAGCCAATCACCCTTTTGAATTTAACCATGACCATATCTTTTCTTCTTCAGAAGAAGATTCGATCAAGACAGTAAACTTTTTAATTACAGGCTGATAATTCATTGAGCCCTGCTTCTCTGCTGGGCTGTAAAAGATGGAGAGGGGAGGAGAAGATGGCTATAAAGGGAGAGAAAACAAGTGGGTGATGGTGAGAGTGTGAGACCGCCGGGAGCCGTGAGACTGATGATATCCACCGAGGCTTCCTGCCATGCTGGGATGTAAACAAAGAGACAAAGGGGCCCTTTAATATCATCTGACATTAACATGAGTTTCGTATCAACACTGAATACTGATATGATTTAGAGGCCATACTTTTATATGAGGAATTAGAGTGTACCCCCAGTAACAAAATGAAATCTGATTTCTTGTTGTGTCATAAAAAGTGGCCCATCGCATGAATCTCTTTGTCACTAAAACAAGTTTTTCCCAGAAACTGCCAATAAACGCATCAAATTCATGTTTCATGGACAAATACTTCCATGCATGCGATCGCTTGTTGAATTAAAACTTCACAGAGGATTATGGGTCATTTTAGACTTTACACCTTAATTAATTAAATGAACCCATGAGAGACACTGGCCTGCTGAGCAAATGAAAATTAGAAATCAAAGCTACTCAGTAAATGCCTGCTCGAACACGAGTGGTAAGACAAAATGAAGTTCTTCCCAAGTCCATGCTGCAGGCAGCAGCTAGTTAGCATTAGGGACGTCAGAAAACATTCAAAAACTCAAGCACAACCTAACATTTGCTGTATGTCTGTAAGCGATCCATTAAAACTCTTCTTTAAAGGTCAAAATGTATTTAACATGCTGCTGAAATGTGCTGCACTGACCTGCTGAGTGTGGCTAACAGCAGCAGCGCTAACACTAGCAGCGCTAACAGTAGCAGTGTTGTAGGTAAAAAGGAGACCTTTCATATCCTTTGGACAGACACATCTCACACTGATCCTTTTCGCTAACGCCCTTTGAATGATAAGAGTGAAACCAAGGTACACTATACAATTAAAAAGTAGAGCTTATCCATCACAAACGCCTGCTTTATTGTCCTTCTGGATACCAATGAGGTTCAAAATTCACAAAGTGCACATCATATTTTATTCGGCAAGACTTTAAACTAGTGATTGAGTCAGGGGGAAAAAAGCCCATCAGAAAAGCGTTTACTGAGGTCACAGAGCAAGGGAGTTGAGGGCTGTTCTCTCATAGACGTCTATTAAACGAGTTGGGAAAATGTTCTGATAACAGCCGACAAAGACAAAGTTAAGCTTGTAGATCATATTCATCATCGCCGCATTTAAACTTACCAACATTAGCTGTATCAGTCCGGAAAGTTGGTGGAGGAGTAAAACTTCCTATCATTTAATGTGCTTTTAAGAACACCCATTCCCTGAGCTATTAGCCTGTCAAGCAAGAAAACATCAGGAAAGTGAAACATTCATCAGTTTGTACAAGAGTGAAACACAACTTTCAAAGTAGCTCTGCTTAAATGGATCTCTTCACTTTGATGCACCTGATGTAGACTTCATTATGCCGTCGGCTCAGTTCAAAGAGAATATTTAGGAAAAACACCGCAAATGCAAATCTTTCTGTCGAACACGAGATCCTGAGATATCGTTCAGTAGATATTTTTTCATGTTGCCAGTGAGGTTTAGAAGGTCACCTGTTGTTTATCTTTTCAAAATTAAGTACAAAGTTAGAAATGCTCTGAATGCAGCTGAGCAGCAGGAGACATAAAACCAGTTTAACGAAGCAATTCTGGCCACAAAGAGATTTTTTCTTCGTTTGTGAGATTTCACTTTAACAATCCTTTTTCTCATCTGGATGGCAGCTCTATTCTGTTGCGAAGAAAAGCCGACAGGCCTATTAACATGCTGCCTCCATCACATTGCAATAAAACATTCAATGCAGAAAAAAAATTCTTTTTAATTTAAAGATCTGTTCTTCTAGACTTCATCTTACGTGTTAAACTTCTTTCTTCCTTCTTACATTTAAGTCAAAACAGACTGACAGCTTTGGCATACCGTACTGTTGAGGAATATGATGAATAAATTCATTTTATTCAGTGTGTTCAACACTACTGACTGGTTTGTAGGCATTAATGTGAACATTAATTTCATTGATTCTGTCAGAAGGGTTGTTTTTCTTCAAGCTGCTTTCACCGGGCGGCTCATAAAAGCTGAACTTAGTGCCAGTCCCCATGAGCTGACATGCTTTGGCACATACCCTGTTTTCAACCTCAGCAAGCCACTTTGTAACACACCTGCTTTACCAGACGTTATGTTGAAAATCTATTAAATTGGCAAATCTAATGAAGTGACAGTGCATCTGTGTGTACAGGACTGTGGAAAAGTCTTGAGCCACCCCCATTTCCTGATGTTTTGGTTCCAAGGAGCCAGCCTTTCTTGAGCCTTGAGCAGTTTGTCTGTGTAGGTTTTCGGACATCCTGGTTATGGTAATCTAAAGAAAGTAAGGAAAGCGACTGCACTGAATGCATTCATCTCTCAGCCAAGAGGCTTCTTCAGTTCACAACACTTGAAGAAATCCAGTTGCTTTCTTTCCAGGGTCCTTAGTCTTGAGCTAAAGTTCTCCTGGCTTTCTGAAGGCCTTTTGGACATTGGCTGCTTGGAGGAATTTGGATTTTTGTTTACAAGTGAGGGGAGAGCAAGACTGACAGACAGATTGGTGATGCAGTGATGCAGATTCTGTGTGATGAGAAAGCTGAGTGTAAACGTAAAGCTGCTGATTTACCAGTGAACCCACGTTCCTACCCTCACCTATGGTCACAAGGTTGCGTAGTGATTACCCATACCTGGATAGAATGGACTGGTTCGTATACGGCACGTTTCCACACAGCACTTGAAGCACCAAATACAACATACCTCATTCATCCATTCACAACCATTCATACAAGCTCTTTTTTCTTCAGTGCTTTCTATCTAACTTTCACACACATTCATACTCCGATGAACACATCAGCGAGCAACTTGGGGTTCAGTATTTGCCAAGGATACTTTGGCATGAAGACTGGAGCATCAACTACAGTGGGGCAAAAAAGTATTTAGTCAGCCACCGATTGTGCAAGTTCCCCCATCTAAAATGATGACAGAGGTCAGTAATTTGCACCAGAGGTACACTTCAACTGTGAGAGACAGAATGTGAAAAAAAATCCATGAATCCACATGG
>NW_005187416.1:5401379-5403160 GCF_000239375.1 Pundamilia nyererei
ATTAAACTGATTATTTATGAATGAATGAATGAATGAATGAATGAATGAATGAATGAATGAATGAATGAATGAATGAATGAATGAATGATAAGAGGGACAGATGCAAGGAAAGTGAGACAGGAATGCATTAAGTGAAGCTGACGATCTCAGTGATTTCAATGGGATGAATAAACCACCTTCTTGTCCTCCCTCATCCACCCAGTCTCTCTCTTCTGTAATAAGTGTGAGGTGGTATTGAAAAGATGCCCACATTCAGAAAAAATAACAAGAGCAAACCAGCAGACTCATGATGAGTTCAGCTATACTGAAAGCTGTGTATATTTATTCTGGGACTCTATTAGAGTAGCTTTGCATGAGTCACAGTTCAAAATAATCCTTAGCTATCTCAGTGATGCAGTCCCACAGTTCATTCTCCATCTGGAACAAGCTGCTTTAGCCCCGCCCTATTGGCTGCCCTATCTTTTCTTAGAGCAGGAGGGTGGAGCTTCTGCTGCTGAGATGACCATATTAGGAATATTTACTGTTTATGACATCATGCAGATCCATGACTAGAAAAAAACTGTCTGAAAACAAGCATTTCAAGTTATGACAGGTTAGGTGTCTGTTTTGATCAGCTTACTATTCCAGTGTTTACATTCTTGAATTCCTGGGAATTAAGGTTTAGCTCTTACCTTAAGTTTAATACCTATTGGCATGTTTTTAGTTCGCTCAGTGTTCCCTGTGTCTTGTCTTGTAGCTTCTGTATCTGCACATTTTGTGAGAGTTATGTAACCAGTATTAGTTGTATTTTTTGTTCCTGTTTTACTTTGAAGGTTATTTTTCTTTCATGCTTTGCATTAGTTGAATGAACCTATGTTTCATTCCACTCTTTTAGTTACCGAGTTAGTCCTCAGTGTGGATACAGTGCTGTGCGTCTTGAGCAAACCCTCCTTATATTTTGCTTTATATTGGCTCGAAGGAGCCAGACTTTAACTCTTGGTCTGGATTCAATAGTTCTCCAGACTTCCTGAAGCTCTTTTTCACAGTATTGTGTTTAGTCCTGTTCTCTCCTCCTCATTTTGTCCTGGTAGTTTCTTTGCATGATTTTTGTTTTCTACTGGATTTTTCTCACATTCAGGCTTGGTTTAGATTTTTTTTTTGTTTGTTTGTTTGTTTTTGCGCTCGGCTTATTACCAGCCTAAATGAATTTAGCTTTTTCCTTCTTTTATGTCTGCATTTCCACCTCTGACATCTCACAACAATATCTACAGTCACTCAAAACTGTATTCTTTAAATTCGCTTCACTTTGGCCTTTAATATAATTAAATCCAGTCATTCTCATCAATAAGCTGCTGAACATGGTACAGACGGCCCTGTGAATATGTCCTTTATCTCAACACAAACTACTTTAAAACCCAGCTCAATCATCATTCTCAAATATACAGATGACACAACTGGATTAACAACCAAAGCGATAAAAAGAGGTGGAAGCTAGAGAAGCCCCTTGGTGCCTTGAAAGCAACCTCCAGCTCAATACATGGAAACACAAGAGACTGTTATTGATTTAAGGCATTGCTAACCCCTCAAATACCCTGTACACACCTTCAAAGAATCTATAACATCATCATGAAATGTCATGGCACCCACATTAGCAATATGACTCATTAATAATGACCACGCTACCAGAAAACATGTAAAATATAAAGTAAAATTAGGGCTTAAATTAAAGTCACCACTGAGATATGCTATTATTATTATTATTATTATTATTATTATTATTATTATTATTATTATTATTATTA
>NW_005187416.1:5404653-5419645 GCF_000239375.1 Pundamilia nyererei
TCTGACAGTCTCCACGGCCTCCGTGGTGGGTATGCAAGTGAAGAGAGAGACTACATCAAAGGACACCATGGTTTCATCTGGATCCAGGGGAAGTTTCTGGACCTTGTCGGTGGTGTCGGTGGAGTTCTTGATGTGGTGGTCTTCAAGCAACTTAAAGAAGTCCAGACGCTTTTCTTTGCAAGCTCCTTTGACTACGATGACCTGGATGACTGAGAAACTTCACAGACATCTATGGCCTTAGCTTATCCAAAGTAATTTCTCCAGGTATATCTGGAGATGCAGATCATTCTGAAACCAGGAATTTGATTAATGAGTAGAATGATGGGAACTTTGAGCCTTGGGAGACGTCTGCAGTCTTGGACAGCTCGGGTTTGATGTAGCAATGATTCTTGACTCTTCTCTCTAACGCTGATGCAGATTTAAATGGTGTACTTAAATCTCCCGTCTCAATCTTGCAAATATCAACTGTGAATTTTGCTTTGTAGCATCTGTGAATGCTACATTGGATTAAGCTTATCCAACATGTTTGACCGATTGCAGATTTCACTGACCTTGGCAGTGTGTGTGTTTTGAAATGATTCTGATTCTTATTCTGTAACTCTCCTTATCCTTATCACCAGGCTGCAGTTAGATAACAAAGAGTCACTGACACCAACGTATTTAAGGCTATTGTGAAAGTTCTCAAGTGCAACTCCACTCTAATTGATGCAACAGAAATGAAGCACAACAGATGCTGCATCCATTTTAATCCCAGTAGTACCAGACAGACTCTTCAGGCCGTGCATTTGTATAACAGACACAGGCCCATCGTAGGGACCTGCAGGAAGAAAAGGTTTGTGAATGGTCACAGTGTTTTGGCTCACGGGTGTGTAGAGGACTTTGTCTTGGTTCCATGACTGCAGCCTGAAGAAGTGAGCATCAGTGAGCCAAGAAAAAGCAACAACTGCGAAACAAAGGGTCTGCGTGGGTCTCCAAAGAGACATTAATAACAGCCAGCTATCAGTGAACACAAACTGGAGGGCTGGTGATTAATAAATGAACTCATCCACCCTGAAAACAGCTGAGCCATCAGTGACACACAATGCTTACCCAGCATTCATCAGCACGATGATTTAAAGATATCTGCAGGCTGTGGAGTCATCTGCTCTAAAACTCTAAAACTAAAAAGAAGAAAAAGTACGGCACATAAAAACCTTTTTTTCAAAGTTTTCATCTATTTTTTTCCCAGTGCATACAGTTTGAAACCTTTTTTTGAAAACTACCAACAATATGAATGATTTAGAGCAGCGGTCTCCAACCTTTTTTGCGCCACGGACCGGTTCATGCCCGACAATATTTTCACGGACTGGCCTTTAAGGTGTCGCGGATAAATACAACAAAATAAAACTAGTACCGGTACCGAAAAAAAGAAGATTTATTCATAACACAGTTAACGTTAACGAGTTAACGATAAAAACAATAACAAAATAACGCTGAAAACCGATAAAAACCTTGAAAACCATACATTTCACAACTGAGCCTCAACTCTTGCGGCCCGGTACCAAATGACTCACGGACCGGTACCGGTCCGAGGCCCGGGGGTTGGGGACCGCTGATTTAGAGAATCTGGAGGATAATAGAAATATAAAAAAGCAAAAAAAAAAGTAAATATTAAATAAAAAATTAACTGTTACAATTAGAAATTACTTTAATAACGTTTGTATAAACAGAACAATAATCTAAAGTAATTCGTTTCTGGACGTTTTAATGTATAATAAAAAGAATAATTAAAATAACTTCTAAATGAACTATTAGTGAATGAATAGGACCAAAGAAGACCAAGTTGACCAAGACTGTGGCACAACTGTCAGTTACACAGTAAGCAATAAAATAATATATACTAAGATGGTATTGAACATGTATAAGAACATTAATTTAAAAAAACATTTTTTAAAGTTAAACTATAACATGATGTTGCTCGGCTGTTGCATTGCATCGTATGTATTATGTAGGTACAGTATTAAGATGTGCATGATGGAACAATTATTAGATCAAATATTATTTTAGGGTTTCATCCTGGTCCAGGGTGTTGCTAAAAAACATTGTTGCTTCTGTGCTGGACTAGAGACCAATCAGCAACTCCCTCGCAACCAGCAGGTGGCGAGCATTTACAGACAAGTCACAATCTTCCATATGGATTACAGGCGGTTGCCGCAACCAGAGCAATCACAAGGTTGTTTTTTGGTGCGGCAAATATACCTCTGTGACCACCTAACGACTGCAAGAAACCTTTGGGAACCAATCTCCAACTGGTTAGGGAATATTGCATTTTTAGTAGCAACCAATGGTTGCCTGGCAGTGACCAACCATTCTCAAGGCTTGTGTGACCAGGCTTTAGCAATAGATTTCACAGCAACTGCCAACAATCTGCAGAAACCACTTCCAACAATTACCCATTGGTGGTTGTTAACCATGTGACCACATAGTACCATATTATTCCAGCACAGCACTTTGGTGTCAGACTGCAGGCTTACTTAGAGTTTACCTACAGTTTCTAGGAACCAGAAATTTCATTGTCACTTTTTCACCTCTCTTTTCCTTACAACCAATCAGGTCACGGAAGAGGGCTGCCCCACCTGAGCCTAGTTCTGTTTGAGGTCTCTTCCTTTTAAACTGGATTTCCTCCTCCCGACAGTCACCAAGTGCTGCTCCTAGGGGATCGAATAATCGCAGTGATTCTCTCTCTAATATTGTAAGTTCTTTATTTTACAAAGTGCTTTGTGGAAACTATTGTGAGCTGGCACTGCAGAAATAAAACTGAAGTTAATTAACTTTAATTTTATAAAACATGTGTGCATAAGTACATGGGGTGTTAGCACTGCTGCAGCCAAAAAAAACAGAGCTGCCCAGAGAGCAGTTAGAAGATGTATAATCAAGACAGAGGTTGGCTTAACAGCTCAATTAGCAGCCGTAATTAAAACACTTGCTAAAAGACAGATAGCATGGATCTGTCTTCCACTCACACATACACAGTGCAAAATCAACCCACTGCACCCAGGAGCTCACACTGAACAGTGGGGATGATGTACAGACATTACTACTGCAGGCTCTTGCACCCAATGAGGAAATGAAGCTGTTTCGTGCATTCAGTAATGACAGAAACCACAGAAAAGCTACTCATGTATGTAATTATTAATCATCACCACCAACAAACCTGACTACCTCAGCTTATATGTGCTGCGGCTGCACTGAGAGTACTTCCTGTCTCCAGAGCAGTTTTATATCCCAGCTCTGTGTAAGCGTATAAAGAAGAAGGGAGTGGAGTAACATTTTTTTAACCTTAAGCCCAATAAGGATTTACCATGTGTATCGTTCTGTTTAGAGCGGCGTGTTTGAGTGCTGCCAAAAAAGATGGCCACTTCTGTAACCTGTCTGTTCTAAACAAAAAGAGAAGCGGCTCCGCTTCCTTTGATATTCCACACTGAAACTCTGAAAATTGTCCTCAGTTGGCTGTGGGTGGTAAGTCACCAGAACCTGGGATGTGATTTCATTACAGCGTAATAATCCTTTACAGCTCGTCCCGTCCCACATGTCTGTCGTCGGCTTGTAACAACAATAAATCGAATCAACGAGAGTGTTCAGCGCTGAGGGAAAACGAGCACCAACAGCCCGTCTGAAGAACACTTTTATTTCTCTTGACACGTTTTCCTTTTTATCTTCATGTTGCTTTATGGCTTCTTTTCCACCATATTTATTTTCTGCTTCCATTTCTAAGACTGTAGAGTTTTCAGAATCTTGATTCGTTGCTGCTTCTGTTTTATTACTTAATGCTTTCTTTTGCATTTTTCTTGCAACCATGCATACGCTGATTACTGGCAGGGGTATGGAAATTTTGTGAGACGTATTTATTATTCATATCATCAGATTTTGTGCTGCACCAACTAACCAAACTAGACAGCAAAGAGCCAGGCTGTCCTTGAGCCCTTCACAGAGGCAAAACAGAACATGCCAAAAAGAAGACACTCATGTCATTCTGCTCAAAAAGGCTCCACTCATCCTGACCTTTTCAGGTCTCCCCAAAATGTCGACACGCATGTCTGACTTCCTTCTGGTTTACCATCACACCATTTATATGAGGAGGAATCACTGAAAGAAGTTGAACATGATTAATTACGACAAATAAATGAATGTTTTTGACGATTAGACTCCGATGACCCATCATGTCAGAACGAAATCCCAGCGTGATAGGATTTAGGACAGGACTCCCTGGAGTCTAGACTCTGGTGGTGGTGAGGCTGAAGTCTGAGACTTGGTTGCAGCTCCAAATGAGGCGTCTGTGAGGAGTTCAAGATGATGTGGTGTTGCATGAATGAGAGTATGAAAGGTAGAATGATGGAGAGCATAGATTTAAACTATGCAAAGTGTAGGCTGATTGGCCCAAATAAGGCAGGTGAGAAGATGATTGGACTAGAGTAATGATGACAGTATTGAGACGCAAGATCTGATATCGTCGTGTTGGTGTTGTTCCTAGATCATCATACTAAATGTTGTTCCAGGATCAACATTGCAAGTGACCAATCAGAATGTTGTGACTTTATACTTTTGCGACTTCGGGAAAAACCGGCGTAAAACCAAAAACTGTACTTAAGCTGCAAGAAACCGCCTCTGTCCGCCGATCAACGGACCCTGACCCTAACCCTTTGATAAACGGTAAGCAGAATTGATATTGTCCTTGCAACATTGGAATTTCATAAATGCACGAATGGCTTGGCGCGCAAAAGAATAACGTCACAACAATGTGATTGGTCACTTGCGATGTTGAACCTGGAACAACATTTTCATGATGAACACCAACACGACGATATCAGATCATCCATATTGAGACATCGTGGGAAAGAGGTAGTGATGTAGAGAACAGAAAAACAGACTAACGCCCAGCAAAGCAGGTAGATGATTGATTACATATCTTCCTTACTGAACTTACAGATAACCTTCAATTCAGGGGGAGTGTAGTTCTAAATTAAAAGAGTATGCTTTATTTTCACATTTAAATATAAATTTTACATTAAAAACATTTAGTGCAACACCATTTCAATCCCACATTTCTTAACTAATGGGCATTTAGTCAAGACAAGCAAGGCAAGGAGTACACGCCCAGTGAATTCTTAAAAAAGGTAATAATTAATATATAAAAAAGTGAAAGCAATCTCTTTCTCCTTACATCTCAAATTACATTCTGTCCCATAAAGACCTCACGCTGGCTGTTTGTTTCATTATCCATCTATCTATTTTCTACAACTTATCCAGGCCAGCGTTACTGGGGCAGCAGCCTAAGCTGTTTGCATCTATCATGCATATTACTGTCATCGCATGGTTGCAGTTGGCTTCTGTATGGAAGCTAGCTTGACTAAACAGTCAGTGCAATCTACTTAGATTGCTTGAACGAACTCATGCACACTTTGCTCGAAGGTTGTCCAATAGGTTGGATGTGACACAGCTACTGAACATGAGGGAAAAAGGTATATTCCCCAACTGGTTGGTCAGTGTTTCCTGGAGGTTGTTGGCAGTCAACAGGTGAGCTCAGTTGCAAAGTGGGTGCTTCACCAAAGACTTACTTGTGATTGCTTTGGTTGCAGGCAGGTTGCTGCAATTGCCAATAGTTTGTATAAAAAACACAAACCTGTCTGCAAACATCAATAATAAAAATAATAATAATGGATTGGATTTATATAGCGCTTTTCAAGGCACCCAAAGCGCTTTACAATGCCACTATTCATTCACTCTCACATTCACACACTGGTGGAGCTACAGTTGTAGCCACAGCTGCCCTGGGGCAGACTGACAGAGGCGAGGCTGCCATATCGCGCCATCGGCCCCTCTGGCCAACACCAGTAGGCAAGTAGGGTAAAGTGTCTTGCCCACGGACACAACGACCAGGACAGAGAGCCCAGGGATCGAACCAGCGACCTTCCGGTTACAGATGCGATTCCCAACCCCCTGAGCCACGGCGCTATATAAATCAAGTAGTGCAGCAGTAGTAAAACTTGAAACTTTCAAGAGTCAGCAAGTAAGATTTTGACCTCACTACTGCAGCCAACACATTTTAAAAGTTTGCCTGTTATTTCACCACCAATTTCATCCTGTCTTTCTTCTCTCTCCCCAACCAGTCAGATGGCCCCGCCCCTCCCTGAGCCTGGTTCTGCCAGGGGTTTCTTCCTGTTAAAAGGGAGTTTTTCTTTCCCACTGTCGCCAAAGTGCTTGCTCATAGAGGGTCATATGATTATTGGGTTTTTCTCCGAATGTCTTATTGTAGGGTCTACCTTACAATGTAAAGTGCCTTGAGCCAACTGTTGTTGTGATTTGGCGCTGTGTAAATAAAACTGAATTGAATTGAATTTAAACTGAACCATCCAAATGACCAAGCTATCTGGCTCCAGAAGATGGCAACAGGGCTATGTATATATGTTTGACTCTATGGCCCCAGTTGCTATTTTAAGGTAATAATGAATAGAAAAAAGTCCATTTCCCTTCAACTGCTTGCTATAGTTAGCATATTAATGTGTCAATAATTCTCGTCTATGTAGGTCTACAGGATGTTTTAGCTTTGCAAAAGGTTAGAGAGAGCAGTCAGAAAGTGGAACTGACAGGATTAACAAACGGTGCCACAGTGGGAGGAAGAAACAAAGCACAGGTGAAGGGAGCAGACACGGTGAAACGTGCTCTCATAAGCTGCTGCTGAGTCACATCATGCCGCTGGATTAATAATCAGCTCTGGATGGCCTAATTGAGAAATCTCATTGTCTTAAATGAGCGAGGAGCAGCCAGTGGCCAAGGACACTGAAGGAAGAGCAATTTCCTATTTCCTGCAGCAGTGTTTCCATCAGTTATTAAGCTGTATTGATATTTTCCTTCAGCATGCTTTATGGGAGTTTTAAACATTTCAGGGGAATAAAGTGCGAGGAAGCAGCCGTTTAATGCTGTGACTTTGCAACTAGAAAGGTGGAAGCTTGTTTCTCTCAACTTGTTTATGTGGTGGAAGGTGCACTATGTAGCATTTTAAGTGGAGGAGCTTTGTTTACTGGTATTGTGTGACTGGATTGGAAGAAATTGGACATAACCTGACTTTCAGGACTGCCTCTTAGAGTCTGTGGACTAGAAATCCAAATGATGTGGGATTTATGTTCATTCAGTGTTTCAGGGTTTAATACTTCTGCTCAATAACAATGAGCACCACTAGCTAATGTTAGCTTAGACTGGACTAATCACTAAAATTAACATTAAAGCACAGTTTAACTTTACATAAGGGCAAGAAAATGACAGATCCCAAATGACAGATAATCTTCTAGCCTTCTAGCTGTTACACGGTATAGTTAGCTATTTAGATGAGTTAGAAGGCAAACTGACATTACCCAATAGTCAAATGGGAATGGAGCCAATCTCAGGGTTAAACCTGGAATAAAATAAACAGGGAATATGTTACTTCTTTGGTATTGAGGATCAAAATTTTCTGGATAGGATTCTTTAATGCTAGCTTGTGCCTGCTAGCAAGGACAAATGGTTGACTATCCCATGAAGCGAAATGTTTTCTCTATTGGATATGATCAATTAATTCATAAGACCTCTGATGATAACTGGTAAATCAGCTGACCATTTTGAAAGGGCCAAATTCAGGCAGCATTGAGCAACACCAGCTAATGCTAATGCTAGCTTAGAATGCATTAATCATGACTGCTAACAAACGGTCATCTTGCCATAAAACAAAAAAAGAAAACCCGAACCTAATAGCTTAATCTACTAGCTGCTACACTATAGTTGGAAAGCAATCTGTGTTGGAAGAAAACTATGTTTAGCTAGTCAAATCTGATACACATATAGTATTTAAGTATAGCAGGCACACAGCTGCTAGTCAAGTAACATTAACTAGTCCTCAGTTTTGGATGTGTGACAATCATGGTGACAATTTAAATTGAACCATTAGTGAATCAGTACATTGTAGTTGCATTGCAGTTGTTAGCAAATTATGTATCAAGATTCTGCGTGTCTACTTTTTCAAATTTTACCAGCACTTGGCCAGAAACAAACTACGGGCCACCACACCAAGATGCTCACAAACAAAACAATCACCCGTGCCCTGTTTTTGGTTGGTTGGGTAACCAGTGGCAAAAGAAATGCTCTTAAAGAAGCGTTAAAGAATTGTTGCTGCCAATCAATCTGAGAATTGTTATCAGGCCATTTCAAAACAAATATTCTACAGAGAGAAAGATTATTCACTAAAGGAAACATTCAAGAGAGTTGTCAATCTACACAGGAGCGGAGCTTCCACCAAAAACCCCCAGAGGACCTCAGACTCTACAGTCTGAGCATGTTAAATGTTATAGCTCAAGACAGCACAGTTAGAAAAAGGAAAGTAAACAAGTATAGCTCTCTTTGAACATCGCAAATAGCATGGATAAGGTGTCCTTGTACATTTCTCTCCTGTACATACTTCGAGTTTTGTATTAGAGTTTAATTATTTGTCTGGGTTTGTTTTCCTTTGATTCGTGTGTCTTCATGGTTCCTTAAAAATAGTGGCACAGTCCACAGCGTGAATATGGACATTACTTTTATTTTTATTGCACAAAAGGGTGAGAGTGCGATGGTAAAGTGGAGACTACTCCATGATAGAAACAACTGCATTTTACTGCTAACATGACTCTGAGCAAGCACCTGCACAGAGAGCATGCTAACGCTAATCTAGCCGAGAGCTCAGAGTGATGTTAAAGCTGAGTGAATGCTGAAACCAACCCAGCACCGTGATAAAGTGCAGTAAGGCCCGCCACCGAACGTCAACAGGTAACAAACTGGAGCCTGTAGGCTCTGTTTCTACCTGTTCATGTTTCCAAAGTAGAATCACCGTGGCGATCGCTTTAAAGTGTCTTTATGCTGGTGTTAGTTTTTGATTTGTGCTGTCGGCTTCACAACAAACAGGGGTAATATCTTGAACATGCACAAACATTTGACCACCACGCAGCGTGTAATTAATTTGCATGAATGTAATGTATTTGAAACGCTGCTCAGAGATGGTTTGACTCTCAAAGAGGAGCTAATGAGAATCGATAAGTGATATCGATAATGGAATAAGAATCGATACATTTTCATCAATTCACATCCGTACTGACAACGTTGGTGTATGCTTCTAATGAGACAACAAATGGTCTCCTGGAGGATTTTCACAAGATCTGGACCAGGACATCACTGAGTTCCTGTCCTATCGCACACGGTCAAGCTCCTTTAGGATTTAGGTCACATTGAGTGTGGGGGCCAGTCAGTGGTTTGATTTCCTTCATCCTCCAGGAACTGCTGGAACTGCCTCCATATTATTGCCACATTAGACCAGCCATTGTTATGTACCAGGTGGAACCCAGGACCCACTGCACCACTGTATGGTCTGACACTGGGTCCAAGGATTTCATCTGGATACCTGATGGCAGTCAGGGTGTCTCGACTGCTGAGGTCTGTGTGTCTCTCCATGGATATCTCTCCCAGGGCGATGAGTGACCCACCACCAAACCAGCATCCTCGGGAGAATGCTACAAATGTTCCACATAATAAAAAGCATTAGAGGCTGAGGAAACTGCATAGATCTAAGCTTTTGTCAGGGCGAGCCTGGAGGCCAGTACGTAGATTTGGACCCAAGCGCAGATTCTATCACGGACAGCAGTCATAGGATTTTAACAGAAACTTTATTGTGAAAAACAAGAGTAAGCAATGACATGGGGAAAGAGTGCGTGGCACGGTGATCTCAAGTGTGAAGGTTCTGGAACAGACGGAGAGAGTGATTAGATGGGACACAGGGAAACGTAGGCTAGGAAGGACGAGATAGATCTGGGTTTGGTGGCTTATTAGTGGGATGGAGAGTTGCTCCGGGGGGAGTAGTGGTGGCCGGGTGAGTGTCCTGTAAGATGGTTCAAGGTTCAAGGTTCTTTATTCGTCACATGCATAGTTATACAAGTATAACACACAGTGAAGTGAAACCTTGAAGATGGGTGAGAGTTGTAGAGTCCGACCTGACTGATCCAGTGATCCACAACTGAGGTAGGCAGGAGAGCAGGCAGGTGAGGAATCGTGAGCATGAAGTAGCGTGAGGAATTCCAGACTGATGACCACCATCCAGGAAGGTATGCAACTGTAGGCAATGCATGTGGAGAATCCGAGGAGCTACTGTGAGCACATGGAGAAGAAGGTAAGTTAAGCATGAAAACAAAACACGAAACACAGAGGCGGCCTGTTACTAACACATGATTAGCACGCAAACAGTTTTAAATAGTGATGGTCTTACATGGTGAGTAAGACGAGCGCTCCGCCCAGAGGTGGGAAAACTGAGACATCATGGAAAAATACAGCCACTCACCCAAACCATGACAGCTTTGTTTGTGAGTCGGATTGAAATTTGTGTTTAAAAATGTCTTTTTGCAACAGCAGCAGGTTAAAAAGGTGAGAGCATCGTCTGAGATTCTTGGACGTGGAATCAGTGTTCGTTGGTGTCTTTCTGTAGATATGCTGTTAAGAGTTATAAATCAGAAAGCCCAAACAATCATATAATATGAATATATTAGAGCAATGATAAAATGTATGTTTAAAATATAGTTTCTTTTTATTTGAGAAGCAGCTTATATTTGACGCTTTACAACTTCTGGGGAACAGAAGAGTTATTTAGCGTGACACCCATCAGGACACCACCTTTCTCGGTATTCTTTGAGTTTGATCTGAGTCTAGTTAGGCTTTTTCTGTTGTTGTTGTTGATTTTATGTTTCATACCCATATTAAGCCTTAAATCTCTGAGCTTAAATCTCCCCGGAGCTGTTTACAGTCGAGTGCTCGTGCTCCACAGCTCAGGAACCGAGTGAACTGAAGGCTTTGCTTCAAATTCAGCAGCTATTTATTCAACCTGCTAATGTTTCAACAGAAGCCTTTAGGGCCCACAGTGGACCACAGGGTGTAGTTTTAGTTATTATTCATTGATTCACGTTTTGCTCTAGCTGTGCGTGTGTGTGCTCAATCCATCACCACTGCAAAAACACGCCCTATCTGTTCGATGCTCCTTCCCCTGACCACCAACTGTTTGTTACGAGCAGCTGATGAAAAATGCCGCTCTCCTTCAGCTAAACTTTTTGTGCATGTCTGCCTCTGGTTTGTTTTTGTCTCTGGCAGGTTGCAATTAGTGAGCGCTGTTTGTCAAGCAAGTGGCCGCCAGCGCTGCGGGTGTCCAAAGGGAAAGTGTGCAGGCCATAAAACGTCCATGCTCAGATTGTGTCCATGTGCGGCAGCTGTGTAATCATGTGAAGCCTTTAGAAACTTCAAAGTCTATCATTAATAGCTCTTTGTGGCCCGTATGCACACACACTCCTGTCCAAAGAAATGCTACAAAAGGGGCAATAATCATCCGATTTACAGATCAACACAGACTGATTAGAGCTCGGGGAGCCTGTGTTTGTGTCAGTGGACAAGAAAAATCTATCTTTCATCCTATTGTGATTGAAGTAGTCTGAGAGGTGAGTTAAACTCCTGCACCTCCTTTATGCTCTGTTGTCAGATCTTTAGAAAACTTAGTTTGTAGGAAAAGTGGTTGTAAGGTAGAGAACCTACAATAATTCAGAGAAAACCCCAACAATCAAACGAACCCCTTTGAGTGAGCACTTGGCAACAGTGGAGAGGAAGACTTCCCTTTTAACAGGAAGAAACCTCTGGCAGCACCAGTCTCAGGAAGGGGCAGCCATCCACGGGTTCAGTCACTCATTTTCATTGTGTCGACTGAAAAGTTCTGTTAGTAATCCTAGCTTATTTTCATGAGTATACCTGTGATATGCTAATAAGTTTGACTTGTGCCATACAGTTTCAAAACACCGAGGTTTTAATCTTGCAACAGGACTTTCACGTCCACAGGCAGCCATATTTATTCATGGTACATTGATTAAAGGCATAATTTCGCTAAGTGGCCCACGCTGCAGTAGCAAATCATGACTTAATCCAACACTAGTAGGAGTGCAGTCGTTTTTGTGGATGAGAAGTTAAAGCTAACAAAAAGCTCAGTTAGCTGTCAGTTCTGAAAGTGTATTTTTAACAAACCTAATGATCTCTTACAGCGAGACATAACGAAATAAAAACATCAACACATCCTTTACTGCTTGTTAAAGGGGTGCGTCTTACCACCACCGCCGCTCAGACTGGAACTGACTTTCCTTTAAATCGCTTTGATGGACACTCCCGGAGAGTGGTTGGCATCATTATGTTTGTTCAGTTTTACAGCAGCAAAATAAAAAAATGTGTTTCATGTTATCAGTTTTCAGAAGATAAGCTGTGTCTTTGTACCGACACATAGAAGGTGTAAGCGCTTCGTTGAGCGTGAACTTATAACCTAAACAGCTAATTAGAGCCAGAGCCTGCAGTGCTTGTTCCAGTGATATAAAATATGGTTCTCAGGAAGTAAATACAAGTTTACCACCTGCAGCTTTAAATCCACACCTTCACGTGAACAACGTATTAATATGTATTAATGCTAAACTACACCGTCATGCTGCTCAGTGTCCACAAAACATATCAAAATGATCAAAGTAATTGATAGAAATGAGGGAAATCACCAAAGTGCTTATATTAAAATAAACCTTCAAGACAATTATATATAAAGCTTTCGTTTGTTGATTTCTACGGTACCAGAAGTCCCTGCCAAAGAGGGAAACAGCTTTCAATGCCTTGACTAAATAGATATCATGAAAAAAACTTGAAATAACTAGACCTTCTTATTGCAGGGTTACAAATCCCGCTGTCTGAAATGCTGTATGTCAGGAGATAGTCACTCACTTCCTCACACCAAGGACAGATCAATGGTTGAAGAGACAAAAAAAGTAACAATGTTTTTCAAATAAATTAAAGAGGGAGAAGTGAAACCCGAAGATGGTAGCATTCGAAAACCCAGCATCTTCCACCTGCACCTGTCATTTCACTGCGGGCAATTCATTACACCTGCAGCTCCTTCAGAGCCACACCCTTTACATCCTAGATGCCAAATCTTTGGGTAGTTTGTACCGTAACAACTGTGCTGCAATTCAGACGTGAAGTAGCTTTATTTCTTTTATTATGACACAATACTTCGGCCACAACACTTTGCGCTCTGGTGCAGGAGCCTCTTTGATCTCTGTTTGAGGTGTAATGATGGCACGCTGTCAGGATCACATTGTCATATAGGATTAAGATTTTATTTGTTTCTATTATTCACTCATCCATCAAAATCATTAAATTCAGGTGTTCCAATCCATCAGTTGATGCTGGGATGCACAGAGGTCACCAACTTTCTGCAAAGTCAATCACAACAGACCTCCAAACTCACAAACAGTAGTAGTAGACAGAATGGGTTTCCATGGCAGCTGCATCCAAGTCTTACATCACCGGGGGCAACGCAAAGCAGTGTTCTTTGGACTGATGAATCAAGCTTCAGATGGCAGAGTCTGGGTTTGGTGGTTGCCATGAGAAAGGTACAATTTCACGCTGGGAATAGTTTATGGGTGACCTCTTCCTGTTCCAACATGACTGCACCCCAGTGCACAAAACATATAAAGACATGGATGAGTGTGCAGGGCCGTCGAGTACTTCCACACCAAACTCAGAGTCCTGACCTCAACCTGACAGAAACCCTTTGGGATGAATTAGAGCAGAGACTGCAAGCCTTCTCGACCAACCTCAGTGTCTGACGTCACAAATGTGCTTCTGGAAGAATGGTGAAAATTCCCATAAACACTCCTAAACCTTGTGGAAAGCTTCCCCATAAGAGTTGAAGCTGTCATAGTAGCAAAACTATGGATTAAGAGTGTGATATCACTCAAGTTCATATGTGTGTGAAGGCACACGAGGAAATACTTTTGACAATATGTAGTACATACTGGGTCACATTGAGCGTCCAAAGCACCTCCTGTGTGCACTCAGCCAACAACGCTTATCTGCTTTAATGTATGTATAATGCATATAAGCCATCACAGCCATGTATTAACAGGGATGATGGAAGGCAGCAGTGGATGTCAAATACAGGAAGGCCTATTAAGCATGCATTAAAATTGCTGATGGTCCACTTGCATGCAATTCATTTCAGCAAGATAGAACAATATCTATGCCAGGAGAGACTCAGAAGGTCATCAGCAAACAGCGCAACAACAGCGGTGCTCATTACTATTCATTGAAACTGGCATGTAAATTGCAAGAAAAAGCGGTGCATGTGAAGCCCCGAC
Organism: Pundamilia nyererei; assembly: GCF_000239375.1. NCBI lineage: Eukaryota > Metazoa > Chordata > Actinopteri > Cichliformes > Cichlidae > Pundamilia > Pundamilia nyererei. Next base: position 5,418,888 of record NW_005187416.1, read on the forward strand.
TGCCACAAAGCTGCCAAGAGCTAATGAAGAACCTGTGCATCGAGGTGCTGAGGAAACAGACAATGCTGGACTGATGTTTATTAGTTGCTGTGCTCCTACGGCGCCGCAGAAGCTAACCTTAACCTCTGGCATCAGTCTGTTGGCATCAGATGTCCTGGTAAGACCTGTGTATTTGTGTGTGTATGTGCGTAGCATCGAATGGCAATGATTACACCTGTATGAAATGCTGCCAAACTCAGGCACACACTGAAAAGGTCTGAGCAGGTGCAGAAACTTGTAATGTTAAAGCAGACCCTTTGTGCTATCTGCATATTTGTCACGTTTCAAATTGTGGCCTTATGTGAAAAAAATTATTGCCCCCTTGTTAAATCATGAATTTACTTTGATTAACAACATTTTTTTTTTTGGAAAGTTGAGCTCTGTTTCACTAACCACACCCGGGCCTGATTACTGGTGGACCTGCTGAATCAAGAAATCGCTTAAATAGAACCCATGTGACAAAATGAAGCAGGCTAGAAGATCTCAAAAAAGCAACACATCGTGCCATGAGCTAAAGAAACAGCTGAGAAACAAAGTTACTAACATCTACAAAGACATTTCTAAGGCTTTGGGACTCCATTCAACCACGATGGGAGTCATTATCCACAACTGAAAACGTGGAACATCGTTGAACCTTCCCAGGAGTAGCCAGCCTACCAAAGTGACTCCAAGAGCATATCAACAAATCATCTTCGACAGCGGTCCCCGACCTTTTTTGC
>NW_005187416.1:5421295-5453298 GCF_000239375.1 Pundamilia nyererei
ACTCATCGCCAGTTATCACAAACACTTGATTAAGTTTTTGTCTGTCAAGGATGGCAAACAACCTAAAAATGTGTTTGATAACCTTCAACATGTAAATATGACAAACATTCAAAAAACTAAGAAATCAGGAAGAGGCCAAATGCTTTTTTCCAGTAATGTATGCACGGGCAGGTACTGCAGGTTACACATTCTGTAAACCAATTTTGTAGAACAGAAAACTAAAAGCAGCAGAAAATGAAGAATCGCTTTAATAAAAATGTAAAACATTTTGCTGCATCTGATAGCAAGCTTAACTTCATTCATGTGAGCCTGAGAGAAGGATTACTTACAGTGATATATCAAATCCAGCAGGTTCAGAGCAGTGGAGTATTAGAAGATGGCTGTTCCCCCCTGATAGAACATCTGAGAGCAGCACAAACGGCTGACATTCGACTTTTCATGTGTACAGAGCCCGAAGCTGTTTGGCACAGGCGTGTGTGCCAAAACTAAGACTATAGAGAGGCCAGAGGAGGTTATGTGTATGTCCACGCCAGAGGACTGATTTATCTACTGATAGCTCAGCGGTGGTAAATGAGAAACTGAGAGGCTGCTGGCAGATCTCAGGGTCCTCTGGCCTCACTGAAGCTTTATCTTTGGCACACTCTCTGCCACGTAAAGCTGCAATATGACGACGGCAGGGATTCATATAACAAGCTGATGAGGTACAGCATGTTGGTGGCGTTCATTTATAGACTCTGCATCTGCTTGCAGGTAATTATCCAAAGAACAGGCTTTTAGTTTTAGTTCAGTGTTTGTCTTGTTTTATTTTGTTCTGCTGTATTACAGTTGCTCTTCCTGTCACCTCGTCATGTGTGATGAAACACACTTAACTGCACTAATCTGAATAAAATGAAATTTGAATAGTCTGAACGCTAAATGATGGATGTGAAATCCAGAAAGAATACTTACAGTGTGCTAATACAATTTCACATAGCACTAGTTGACAACAATGGTTATCAACTAGTCAACGCGCTTTATATAACTACAACGGTCAAACAGTCCACCACAAGAGACACTTCAGTTTCTTAGATGTACTCTTGACCTGCGATTTAAGATTTAAGAACTCTGGATCAGCGCTTCAAACCACGCAGCAACATGTTAACGACTGACCCTGTGTTTAGATAGACAGTCTGTTTTTTCATGTTTGGTCTATTTTCAGCATCTTCTTCTTCTACCCATGATATGAACTTTGAGAACAATTTAACCCTTCCCTGTAGCATTGTAATTTGTAAATGGTGGCACCTTTAAACCATTATCTACAGAGTAAAACAGCCACAACAAATGCTTACACCTTATGTTTCAGCTTCTCCCAGTTTGCAGTTAGACAGAAAAAGCACAGCTTCTGAGGTCTTGGGACTTTGGGCAACCAGTATTCTCAAGAGGAGCCAGTGTAACTTAAAGGCATCATGATCGTGGCTCAAGAGTTGGGAATTCGTCTCTGAGAAACAAAGTTACTAACATCTACAAAGACATTTCTAAGGCTTTGGGACTCCATTGAACCACGATGGGAGTCATTATCCACAACTGAAAACGTGGAACATTGTTGAACCTTCCCAGGAGTAGCCAGCCTACCAAAGTGACTCCAAGAGCATATCAACAAATCATCTTCGACAGCGGTCCCCGACCTTTTTTGCATCACGGACCGGTTTATGTCTGACAATATTTTCACGGACCGGCCTTTAAGGTGTCGCGAATAAATACAACTACATATGTCCACTACCAGTATCAAAAAACAGAAGATTTATTCATAACACATGGGGAAAGACCCAGGGAAACTGAGTTAACAATAAAAAATATAAAAAAAAAAAAAAACAATAAAAGCTCTAAAAACCATCAATTTCACACCCGAGCCTCAACTCTCGCGGCCTGGTACCAAACAACTCCCGGACCGATACCGGTCTGTGCCCCGGGGGGTGGAAACCGCTGATCTTAGAGGTCACAAACGAACCCAGAACAGAATCTAAAGAACTGCAGGCCTCACAGTTAAGGTCAGAGTTCACGATTCAACAATAAGAATGAGCAAAAATGACATCCACGGGAGAGTTCAAGAAGAAAACCACCGCTGAGCAAAAACAACACAAAGCATATGCCGACAAACATCTGGAGGATCCCCAACACATCTGGAAAAATATTCTGTGGACAAAAGCTGAATGTTTAGGAAGATCTGAGTCTGGTTACATTTGATGTAAAACTAACAGCAGAATCAGAATCAGAATACTTTATTGATCCCTGGGGGAAATTATTTTTTGTTACAGTGCTCCATTATAAACCAACATTAAGACAAGACAGACAATACACTAACTAAGAATAGTACAATATATACACATACATACTTCACTCATAAATAAATAGTTGGAAAAGAAACATGTGTAGTTGTAGCAGCAAACAGTGTGTTAAGTAGATGCGTTGTACAGGGAGCCACAGGCAGGAAAGATTTCCTGTGTCGTTCAGTGGTGCTTTTCGGTAATCTCAGTCTCTCACTGAACGTGCTCCTGTGACTGACCAGCATGTCATGGAGTGGGTGGGGGGTGTTATCCAACATTGTCTTTATCTTGGACAGCATCCGCCTCTCCGACACCACCTTGAGGGAGTCCAGCTCCATCCCCACAACATTGCTGCCTTACGGATTAGTTTATTAAGTCTGTTGGCATCTGCGACCCTCAGCCTGCTCCCCCAGCATGCAACAGCATAGAGGATCGCACTGGCCACAACAGACTCATAGAAAATCCTTCCTTGTAATCGGAAGGTTGCTGGTTCGAGCCCCGTCTCGGACAGTCTTGGTCGTTGTGTCCTTGGGCAAGACACTTCACCCGTTGCCTACTGGTGGTGGTCAGAGGGCCCGGTGGCGCCAGTGTCCGGCAGCCTCGCCTCTGTCAGTGCGCCCCAGGGTGGCTGTGGCTACAACGTAGCTGCCATCACCGGTGGGTGGATGACTGGTTGTGTAAAGCACTTTGGGGTCCTTAGGGACTGAGTAAAGCACTATACAAATACAGGCCATTTAGCATTTACCATGATGGGAAGAGAGATCACACTTTAATAAACTGCACTATAACCTGAATGTGGTGATTTTTATTCTTTAAGAAACCTGCTAATATATCAACTGCTACTTTGATAAAAGCTTCTACTCAAAACGGGATGAATAACTTCAATGTTGCTTTGGATCCTGTTAAATTCACAGGGCATCTCTGACCATCTTTTTGTACTCCTCTGATTTTTTTTCTCCTATCTTGTTTTCTCCTCGTTTTCCTTTTGTCTCCTTTATTCTTCCTCAATTTTCTTTTTATTCTCCCTCATGTTTCTTTTTCACTTGTGGCTTTTATAGTCCCCCTACATCCCCCGCATACCTTTCAAGGACAATCTACAGGTAAAGATGTGTTTGCTGCAGCAGCGATCCTGACAGCGCCCACTTTTATCCGGAGACTCAACACAACTTCACTTTGAAATCCATCATGTCTGTTCCTATAGGCTCAGCGTGAGGAACATGCGCGGGGGGTTGAAGGCTGCATGGTGAGTGTAGCTGGTGCTTCGGTGGAATGATGTCATCATGTCTACCTTAATACCCCCGGAAACTGGGATCCACGTCGGACAGAGTTCAGCACAACTAAGCCAACCATGTCATCCCTCTAACTGGTGAGATTATGTCTGACAATGGAGGAGGTTAGGGCATGTTTCTGTTCTCTCTCTCTCACACACACACACTGAGACTCAGGAAAAACTGGGTTGAGCAGCTTTGGGATCAGAATGGATGGATCGCAGCTTCAAGGATCCAGTGTGAATGAAATCACATCAACATGCCAACTTGTTCTTTTATTTTAATCTATGTCCCCTCACATACAGCTCAGAGCTGATAAGGCAGAGTTGCTAATGTGGCCCATATGATCAGAAATAGGCCGTCCTCTGCTGGTCGTATCAGTATCAGTGGTCTAGGGCAGCGATTTCCAAAGTCTGGAATGGGAAGTACCATCCAGGTGGGCCTCCAGAGCTCATTCAGATCAATGTTAGGATTTGAGTAAAATGGAGTCAGGATTGTTAACTATAACGCAGGACTCAGAGTGACACAGAGTTGCCATTTTAACAAGGTTTATTGTTACACAAGTTAAATATGAACAAAAGCTACAGGACTGCAGGAGATCACAGGAAGAAGAAAAAAGCTGAGTCGTAGCTTGCATTGATCTCAGAAAGCTCCAGGAGTTCAGGAGTGGTGGAGGGTGGGCATGCAGGTGAGCTCTGGCAGGTAAGCAGAGCAAACCAGTCGGCAACTATGTGGCTGATAACGGCTGCTCGTGCTGGTACGTGCTGTAATGAGAAAATCAAGAACAGGTGTGAATCTGGGAGTCCACCTGAGAGTCTGAGTGGGAGGAGATAAAAGGAGAACAAGTAAACATTTAATAATGACACAAAGACGAGACCTATTAGTGCATATTATTATGTTAATAAGCATCTTGTCAGGACATCTTGTTACCTTTAAAGCTTATTATGAGGACCTTAATTTAAAGAATTCCCTCTAACACAACCATACCAAGTGAGGCGACTTAGCATGACAAATAGTTGTGTGGTTAAATTCACCAGCTGTAGAAAAGAGCAACACACAGATGCATCTCTGAGCACTTCAATGGGAGGCCTCCCTTGTGTGCAGTCAATGACAAAGTTCCCAAACTGAAACGTCTAAATAAACTGCACTGCCGGAGCTGTCCTCGAAGGTGACGGCAGCAGTGGAAAACCCATCGAAGCCGCCAAGGCCTTTAAAACAGCTTTGGGTCAGAGGACAGTAGAAGAAGAGAACAATCAGGAGCATCACAGAGGCAGCAGGAGAAGCAGAAAGACAGCTCTGGATCACGGATGGCAACCAAGACGTGGCCTGATTGCCTCTGGCTACACTGGATAGGCAAGGAGTGTTGAAAGATGCGAAACACCTCGTGACCCCGGGTGATGCTGTGTATTTAAAGGTGTGGACAGTGTAAACATAAGTCCCCCGGAGCGCCAGAAAAAAGAGAGTATGAATTTTTAAACCAGGTGGCAACCTCCAGGGCTGAGGGCTGAAAAATAAAGCCAGCATGGACACGAAAAAATTTTCTCTCATGACCACCGGAGGCCAAAACAGAGTCAATCCCTACAGACTCCCATGTTAAACTTCCGAACTTTTATTTGGGTAAGATGCCACCACTTCGTCCAACTTCCTAAAAGTTTGCTTTCCAAACTGCAGGCGGTAGTGAGGCTCCACCCACTTTTAGCAAAATTCTTCTAATGAGGGGCATCCAATCAGGAGAAAGGTAAAGGGGGTGGAGGTAAAGCAGCTTTTTTCAGACAGAGGATTTAAGTATAAGATATATAACGATTCAAAATAAGGACCAACTCCTCTAAGTGGACTTTTTGTATAACATTGCACAAGTTTGAGCATATGGGAAACTCCAAAACTGAAATTTAAGGCTGAAAGGAAAAAGAATCTTAGAGCTAACGAGAGGAGCAGATGTTTGAAGAATGTAATGTTCAGTCAAGCTTCCTCACAGAACATTTAAATCCATTAATTCAGTTAAAATGCAGCAGATTTACAAATTGAGGGAAATTGTTTTCCATTCCTTGTTTGTAATTTGGGATGACAAGCTGAGTGTTTTTCTACCCCCAAAAAATCTAACCGTGTGCTGCTTTGTTGTCTCAACCGAATAATGTGTTTTGGTAAAGAGGCTCCCGTGAAGCGCAGTGCAGCTTCAATCAAAGATGGAAATTGTTGCAGTGACAGATTTTGAGCTAATCAGGCAGCTTCACTACACCTTGATAAGACCTTGTAGGATCTCACCTGGTACATTATCACTGCAGCAGGCCAGCAGTGGTTATCAACTGTGTCAAGGTTAGTATAGGCACAAAAACACAGCTTACAAGCAAAAAACACAAATTAACACCAAATATATTTATTTTAATTACCAAAAAAAGGGAAAATATTAGAAAATATTAAACAAAGCCTCACAAAAACAAAAGAAATGACATGATTAAGAAAAACAACAGAAACAACCACCTACAAAAGGAAAATTACAATATTTTACTTTTGTTTTTTGTTTTCCTTTGGTGTATCTGAGAAAAGATGAAACAAGATGAGAAAAAATAAGTTGACATGAAATTTCACACAACAAGTAACATAGAAAATCACAGCTTTATAAAAAAAATTAAATGAAATAATTTAAAAACTAATTTAGAAAGCACAACTTGAGCAACGTAGCTCACAGATGTTGGAGTCCAGTCCACGATCCGCCGTCCTGAAACTTTTCCATGTGTCCGTGGAGCAACACACCAGAATAAAATTCGTAGGTCGTTAGCAAGACTACAGAACTTGTCTGCATGCTGAGGTGGCAGTTCAGCCATTTGATTCATGTTACAGCAGCAACATGATGCAATAAAAGTACTGTTAGAAGTACTTTATTTTTTAAAGTTACACTTTCTTTTAAATTTACTTGAGTAGGGTTACAGGTTGTCACCTCGGCATCCAGTCAAGTCTTGCTAATGATGTACTAATTTTATTCCTGTGTGTTGCAGCACGAACACATGGAAAAGTTTCAGGATACAGTCCTCGAGGACTGGAGTTCGACATCCCTGAGTCATAAAAGGAACCAAAGTCTCTTACAAAAAATGGAGGCGGGCGCCAGAGTTCATAAAAGCAACATTATCGATAACTAAAGCACACAAGTGTAACTGTTGCAAACAGAACATGACAAAGTCCGTGATAGTATCGATACTGACTCTGGTATTGGTGTCAGATAGATGCAAATGCGATGGGATCGATACTTTGTTTTTATCCTCTCACGCACTATGAAAACTGTCTGAACCTTTTTGTGTTGACTGTGATGTCTGTTTTATTTACACCCTAAAGCACAGTCGGTGTCAACAGAAGTGGCACATTTACATCCCAGGACTCCAAAAAACAGCTGAAAATACACAAAAAGCTGAAAAGTGTCTTTGGTTGTGTTAAAGAATTGAGTAAAAAACATTTAGTGTTCATTAAAGTCTAATCAGAGTTTGCAAAATTCATAATGATTCATCTCACAAATCTGTTTTTGGCCGATAGGTTAAAAGTATTGGTATCAGTATTGGTCCTGTTTAAAGCTGGTATCAGATCAATTATCGCACATGACTAAAACGGATTTCCTCCCAAGCTGTCCAAGCTAAATATAGAAGTAATTTCAATAAACATTAATTATTTTTGACACTTTTGGAAATGTTGTTTTTCATCTAATGTTTGTGGTTTGTGTTGTTGTGTTTTGTAAAGGTAAATAACAGTGATGATCAAACGTTCGGAGCGCGGTATGAATTAGCTGATCTCCCATCTGAGATCAACTCACAGGCAGCTCAGAAACTTTCTCCCTGGAAGTCCAGTCCTGACCACTTGCATTAAGTTTTGTTTCAGACTGACCCAAATTTAAGGTGGCGGATCAGGAGCAGGGTCTCCGGCTACAGCGTGGAAGAATCTGCAGTTTGCTGAGCTCAGAGGCAGCGAATCAGGTGGGAAACAAAACCATAAACATGCTTGTTTTTTCTTTTTTAACATTCAGTGTTGTGTAAGGTGAGTTCTGCCACAACATCCTGAGATATCTGAGGCAGGAAATGATCCACTCTGTGGCTCACAATAAGAAAAAAGTGTCAGTTTGCAGCAGAGCACGTTAAAAACACAGGAAGCTTGTTTTTGCCACACTAGCCCGTCTGCACTGTTTGTTAGATTTACCTCCGCATGACTTCGTCCACTTCCCACTTCCTTTGACAGACGGGAGGAAATCCAACCTCCATCTCAAAGGCGTAATTACAAGGAGACATGAGAAGCCAGCTGTAAATCAGGCTTTTCATGTTAGAGACAGAATCACACTGACAAAAGCGTCATGTGGACTCTTATTTTTGTTCCTACTATCACCTAACAGTGGATGTGATGGTTTATGATGGCACTGTTACAGACAGTGTGCTTTGTGCAGCCCTCACTCACACTTTATTTTGGGATATGCAGTCTGTAGCTTCATTCTAAGCGGGCCTCGTATTTTTGGACCATAAACACGACATCGAGTACACTTTTAGGGAAATTGCTCCTGACAGATTGCGGCTCTAGTGACTCACATTTTACAGGCTGATAAACACGACACGTGCAGGATGCCGCAGGAAGTACAGGAAGGTTAAGGCGGTCTGACAAGCTCAACTGTACACATACTTAGCGTCACTGTCAACACGGAGTCAGCTGTAATCAGGTGAAAGCAGGAAGCACTGCATGCTAATCAGCATCGGATTCACTCTGCCCGCCTTTTCACGTCGGCTCCCTTCATCACAGCTTCTCCTCCTCATCAAATCACGAAGCACATCTGTAGCAAAACAACTGCAACCATGCTGGAAATGAAAGCGACTCCGAAGTTGCACTTTTGCAGTGTTTTTGTAGAAAAATGATTAAAATATGGCTCAGAGTAGCCACTGATGACAGCTTTTGGAACGGGACCATGACTCGCCTTCAATTTAAAGCCACCATATCCATAAAAAGGCTCCTCACACTGAAGGTGTGCGCACTAAAACTCCAGACCGACAACATTACGGCGATAAAGTTGTGTTTTTGACACTATCTTGGAAGGACAAACGAAACTGAAGGAAATTTTTCAACATATTTATTGAAATGTGGCGGGGGACGTACGGCAGGGGAAAAAAGACCAGCTACACAATTTTCAGCCAGTAGCGGTGGCAGATTACACGTTTTTATCTGTGGAAAATAACGCCGGTCTGTTTTGTCGGGATTCCTCCTGCGCCTCATTATCACGGGCACGGTGTCCTTTGGTGTTGCGGAAGTATTCCTGCTGTGAGATAATGGTCCTGTTTGTTTCAGAGAAATCTGCATTTCATCTACAAGACCTCGGTTTGCATCCCGTTGGGACCTCGGTGTTTTCTTTTCCCACTTATTTTTTAAAATTCACTTCCACTTGTTTGTTTAGTTTAGTCGGGGAAAGGAGTAAAAACAAAACACACCTTCACAGCAGTAACCTTTGGGGACTCGGTGTCAAAAGTTCCTGTTGGTGCTGAAAAGAGCTTTATTGAAAGAAACCAAAGAAATCCTATTGTGTTTGGTTTAGGCTCTACTGCTGTGTGATACTGCAAATTTTTGATGGAGATCCAAAACCAAGTAATTAGGGCAAGTATTGCCAACACCAATTTAAATGACCACTGAAGCATTTCTACTTTCCACAATAAAAGACGCCGTTCAGGTGCCGCAGAGAGAGCTGGACGGTGCCAAACCAACAAAAGATTGCTGTTGTTCAAATAAAGTGTCAAACACGTCCCAATCAAACAGCTGTGTGGGTAAACGAGCCAACCTGAGGTCCTGATAAAAGGACACTAAGCGAGGCGCCGGGATCAGAGCAGGTTGGTGCTGGTGAGTGCACAACCTGCTGTGCTCGCTTTGAAGTCCAGTCCGCACCAATACGCACAGTTTACTCCCATAAGAATCCAAACTACATGTAGCTGGATCGCAGTTAAAAGAGAAGTTAAATAATATTTTAATTTTACTGTAAGTTTCTGAGCTCACACTCAACAATGGAAACAGTCAAATTAACTTGATTCATTTCTCGCATTACTGAAATGAACTTTGGCCCACTCTGGCCACTTCCACATCACAGAGTCACAGCAGCAAAGGCTGGAACATCACACAGTACGCTTCCTTATTAACTGCTTACAGCCTCACCTCAGTGTTTACAGCATGACCTCGGGACAGGAGACAGAGCGAGCGCATTAGCCTGAAGGGAGCCGGAGACCGACTCCGAGTGTACTGTGGTGATTCTGAGATGAGGGTCAGGACCCCGAGCGCCTCTCAGGACGGACACCGGCGGGTCGTTTTTAGGAAAAACCTGTTTTTATGTAATGAGCTCTGATCCCGGGCGCTCCCACTGAGACCTGATTCAAAATGCAAAAGTTTCAGGGGCTAATTTCCATCTCTCAAAAAAAAGGTCCAGGGATGTCCACAAGTCTGAATTGGGTTTCCTTCTGTGGTTTGGAAGCTTGATTTCATCATTATTTCAAGTGGGCACGCTAAAAAGAGTGAACAAAGGAGTTCGGAGATACAGATTCTTATTGGAATAAACTTTAATTTGAGGCGCTGCATGACAAACAGTGCAGACTTTCAGCTTTTTTCAAAGCTTTTTTCAAGAGTATTGAATGAACTGTTCAGGAAATACAGACGTTTTTGTCCAGTTTCTCACTTTTAGAGGCTCTTCATTCACATTTTGATGCGTTGATGTAAAATCCACTTTGGTGGGTTTAGAGGCAAAATTAGAAAAAGTCGTGTTACTCTCCAAATACTAATGAACGCCCTTTTTTCTGAGATGTCTTACTCGCTTCTGTCTACCCAGACACTCTCTCCTCTATTATTTGTCTGTCTCTCTTCCAGATCCATCTACAGTATCTATAATGGTTTCCACACTCTGGGGCATTTTGTTCTTTTTTTTAACGAGCTGAGCGTGGGATTAATGTTTGCCAGCTGGAGGCAAACGGTCGTCCTGGGAGTTACCTGTCAGGACCCTGCAGTGGTTTGGGCCTCTCTGCAGGGCGATGGATGTTACATAACAGCAGGACACGTCACTTTGGAGGAATGTGGGAAATGGGAGGGGGTGTTAGAGGGGGGATGGAGGGAGTGGACCGCCTCCGTGTGGTACCCAGACATGAGTCACAGGGAGATGAAAATAGGTCAGTAGAAATCAACCTGAAGAAATGCTGCAGTTACACAACGTGCTGTGGCGTGCAGACAATGAGACGGTTGCATGCAAATGAGTTCTGTCCAGTGTGCACGGCTTTCTGTACCTCCTACACAAAACATTCAGTGAATGGATCATCAGCTGACCAATAAGGGATAGCGTCGGCATGCATTCAGCGTGATTAGGCCTAATATGAACAATGTTCTGCTTTAACGCACTACAAACCAATGCTTTCTGAGTTTTATTAGGCAGTGGGAAGTGATTCTAATGATGCACGCCAGCCAAAGCTCACGTCACACTGAGCTGAGCCAAGGTCAGACCGTACCACGTTCAGAGTTACACCACATTACACCGCAAGAGCAACATCTCAGACTCTGCAGGCCCGAGTTAGCATGTTAAAGGTTAAAGTTCATGACAGGACAATTAGAATAGGGCTGAACCGTTTTCTTGAAAAAGTTCCACAGAGAAAGCCTCGTCTCTTTAAAAGAAACCTGCAAGTACAGTCATGGAACAATGTCATGTGGACGAACGAGACCAAACTGACAGCATCAGCCTGACTTTAAAGGTAAATGCTTGTTTAATGAGAATCTAAGACCTTCTAAAATTAACTATCAACAGAATGTAACAAAAGTTTTAACTCATTAGCAGCAGCACTGAGTTGGGACAGTTTTAACAGCAGGTGGGCGGGGCTTCTGTTCTTACTGAGGGTTAGCGTGGACTCTACATGCACACTGTCCAGCTTCTTTCTGACTGCTACTGAAACTGGAAAGTTCAACACAAACCGGTAACCAGGAGTGTTTATCTTCAAGATAAAAGTTGCCCCTTTTGAAATATATTGGCTGCAAAGCAGAGCTTTTACTTTGAAAGTGAGTCTTCTCCATTTCTTTGCACCGCACCTTTCCAGGTTTAGTACTACTGGGCTAGTAGTTAGAGAGTAATTGCGCACAAGCATGACCAACCAAACAACCGCGTGATTTGGTCCAGGAGCCACTGCCAACCAGTCGGGGAAAACTCATTCATCCTTGGGAGATGTGTCCCAATATGGTGGACAAATCTCGAGCCGTGTGTGCGTGATGTCACATGAGAAACCTGAGTAGCCAGCTCTGTGTGGCTGAGGTGACCGTATAAGGAACGTCTGACTGTGTTTAGAGCAGTGAAGCCTGAGCTTGCACATGCACTGCCATGTTTGATGTGAACACCAAGAGTAAGAGCATACAAATGAAGAATACTAAAAGCGTGTTTCCTTTGAAAGATTTCATTTTTATCTCATTAAATACAAAAATATGTAGAAAAAGTTCAGGTCCAGTGTGATCGCTCTCGTCGTGGATGACTTCTGCCTCTGACTGGCATCTTTTTCATAAGTCAAGCAGGACGCGATGACAAAAAAAAAGGAAAAACAAACAGACACGTCTTCATTGGCTCGTCACTGCCATGTGCACCTGTGCTCCTGTTGCCTTCAGACATGCTGAGTGTGAATGCTTCCTGAGCCACAAGGTCAGACAGACGGTGGCTGTGTTCAGACAGCTCACACACTCACACACACTCGCACACACACAAGATGCACGGGCGTCTTAAATTATTCAGGAGTAGACAAAACCCAGAGTCGGTAACTTTTCCGAGTGTGAAAGAGAAGGCTTCTCTGTCAGCAGGCTCCCTCGGGGACGCAAACCTCTTCACATTCTGACCATTCAGGCTGAGCTTCCTGTTGGAGGGAGCAGCAGTGGTGCTCTGTGAGTGGATGCAACAAAAAAACCCGCCTGCGATATTGCAGCACGACATTTTTAGGTGCCGGACTGAAACAAGCCTGCAGGATTTGACCGACTTTACCATCAGACTCAAACATTCTTCTGCTTTAACACTACAAGTTTTTTTTCTTTGCATCGTCTTTATCATCAAAAGCCCAAAATAGACTCTGTGTCCTCTGATGCTATAAATACAGTTTCTGGGGGTTTTTTCTCAGAATAAAGAATAAAATTCTGGGTCAGTCTCTGAATTATGAAGCGGTCCTGCCAGGGCACTCTCTGCTGCATATACAAACATTCATCATTATGATCGCCTCACTGAGCCTCGATTTCTGTCAAGATATTTCAGAGTAGGTTGGAATGATCATTAAAATGCTGACGCACTGCAGGTTGTCTCCTCAGATTGAAGCTGCAGGATGAATATTGCGAGGCGAACACTCTGTGCAGCCTGTTCCTTTGTTTTAGGAAGGTACCGTTCCAAAGGGAACTTCCATATAATCCAGGTTTACAGTTGGAACAATTTTCAGAAGAAGTGCTGCAGAGCTGCGACTCGGTTTACTAATAATGGTTAGTTGAATATAATCAGCCATGATTGTAGGGAACAGAAGTAGCAGGATGCTTTTCAGATCCTTGAGTGAGAACTAGAACTCAGGAGGAAAGCCTGTTCGTATTTCCAGGCTGTTTATCCTCAGGTGTCTAACAAATACAAAGGTCACACAGGCCCACAGAGCACCTGGAGACCTCCATTCGTTAGAGAAGATAGTCGCTGGCAGGCGCTGGATGAACAGGACGCTGCAGCAAAAACCTCCTCGCGATCATAGTCACTGACGGAGTACAAACATCCATGCTGTACCCGCATATCCCTCGGTTTCATTTGAGTAAATCGGGTCGTTCGACTGAAAGTTTTGGAGTGTCACGTTAGAATTTAAATGTTTTTATTTAGATAAAGAAAAACAAAAAAACGGGTAAAACATCTGTAATTTTGCTTCTTCCATGTTTGGCTGATTCCAGATGTGAGAGTCACAATCAGTGAGCATGAGGCCCCTACAGTATACCGCCAACGCTTTTGTGTCAATGTTTTAAGGACTAAATTATTACTTGGGGTGCAGAAAAATTAAAATTGTATTATTTAAAACCTGTAATTATATGTAAAAGACTTTAACACTAGAATGTTATTGCAAAAATCAAACTGATCATTGTTTTCCTCTGAACCTCGTACATAATATTTGATACAAAGATTCATTTAATCTTCTGTCTTAGCTTGAACTTGTAGTTTCTACCTTCAGGGTTTTTTGTTCTAAACACATCTATCATTTCTTTTTTGACTTTAAAAAGCGATATTCATGAAAACTTGATGTCTTTACTTTGTTGTTGTTTTTGTTGAGTCTGTTTTTTTCTTCTTTTTTTAAGTTCAAAATAAAAAATATGTTTTGTTCTATTGTGAAGCTTTAAATAACTGTACAACTTTTCCATGTAGCCATGGCGATGAAGTTATCTTCCATCGTTTTTAATCATCCGTTTTATCCTTTTTAATACCCTTCAGATCTAATTTAGCACCTGGCCCTCTCTGAGCTTAAAGGATCATGTTTCTGATGTCATTGGACAAATAAAATCCATCAAAACCTTTCAGCATATTGAAATGTAAGCTTTTGGAGAGGAATTGAGACTCCAGATCATCTGAGCGCTACAAAGTAAGATGAAGTGCTGCGGTAAGTTTATAAGAACACTTGTGCCTGGGTGAGGGGGGTTAGAATCCCATTTGAAGCCAGAAGTTGGCATCATGTTCGGCGTTACAGTCGGCCATACGAGCTGCATTATTTCAGGGTTTAAGCCTTGACTATATCTACCGATAATTCTTGAGCCGCAGTGCTGTGGTCCATCTATCCAATCACCCATCCATGCAATTTCCAGTCTGGATCTTGCTAGTGGAAGCCTCTCTTTCTATAAGCCTTAGCTTTCTATAAGTCGACAAAACACACGCAGACTGGATGGTGAAACTCCCACGGCCCTTCCAGAGGTAAACATCTGGTCCATAGCCAGGATGGAGTCCGCACTGCTCCAGGATCCAGGGTTCGACAGGTTGGCTGGAACATGCTTTCCATCACCCTGGAGTAAACTTTTCCCAGGGAAGGTAAGCGTCATGACACACCTCGATAATCGGAGCACACCCTCCAGTCCTCCTTTTTGAAAAGTTGACCGGCAATTCGACTGTTTCATCGTTTCATTTTGTCATTTTATTTTGTTTTGTTGCCTTTTCTAGATTTTAGTCTTCTGGGCCTTGAACGCTTTACGAGTAATCCTTGAAGCAGCTACCAGTTGAAAAACCTAGAAATGATTCAAATGGTCGTCTCTATTGGTCTACGCAGAGGTGTCAAAACTCTTAAGTGCACTAAGGGGGCAGGGGAGATCGTCAAATGTCTTCATGAAAGAGTGAAAACATGTCAGCTCATCAACAGTACCAAAGGATCTGGGTAAGTTTATTCCTGCAATGCTATAATCCTTTAACACATTGATTTCAGGCAGTTTAGTATGTCTTTATTCTGAAAAGACAAAGAGACGTAAAGACGTCCTTCTTCATGATTGATTTTGACTGGTTTGTGGGCAAAGGTGAAGGGGGAAAAAGCCGTTTGTCCTTCCAGTTCGGAAGTTTGCGTCTTCCTGATGTGATTTCAGGGGATAAAATGTGTTTAGTATTGATCCTCAGAGCATTATTCCCTCCACTCAGCCCGACGTGGAGAGTGTCAGAGCAGTCGGTTAACCAGTCACGTCAAAGTCAGTCAGTCAGTGACTTACTCGCATTGCATTCATGTTCCTAATGTATTTAGAGAATGCATTCATGTGAGAATCCCTTTTAAAAACTAGTTTAAGACTGTCAAAAATCCAAACTGCAATCATGACACACGATTTATTAATAATGCAGAAGAGGAGGAAAATGTGTCTGCGTTTTAAAGCAACCTTTAGCAGATTTAATGGATTTCCTGACAATAAAAAGCGGTTTTAACTCTTCAGCCTTGCTGTCAGGGGAAGCTGTCTGATAATATGAAGACTCATTACTTTCTAGCCTTCTGATGTGGGACGTCCTGGAAGTCCGTCAGTGAAATGACATTAAAGCTGAATTTGAGGCGAGATGCATACGTAATATGATTCAGGTGTTAGTGCTGGTTCAGTGGAGCCTAACAAATCCTGTTTAGTCAAATACTCCAGCTCTGCTGATCCAATCACAGTTTACAAACGTCTCTAACAGTGAAAAATGAGGTTGTCGCTTGTGCACTGTGACTCGACAATGATCTTTGCAGCAAAAACACGTAATAGCAGAAAATATTTTGACAAATGCTGACTGATAATTGGTGCTTTTGAGTTTGATTTGTCGGAGACAGACAACCATTTACGACATTTATAACACCATAATCTCAGACATCCTCACACCAAACTGGACCAGCTTCAGTTACCACTGCCACCTGCTCCTGGATCAAAGACTTCCAAACCAACCGGATTCAATCAGTCTGAATCGGCCCCCCCATCATCACCTACGACTGCACAGCAACCACCCAACCAACGTCACTGTAAAGTATTCCGATGACATCACTGTGATTGGACTCATCCCTGATTTAAATCAAACAGCATACAGGTCGAAGAAAGAGAAAATAACCTGAAGCTGAACGTCCTTAAAACAAAAGAACTCATAATGAACTTCAGGTCACTCAGACAGGTCCACTCCCCTCTCATTATAAGTGGAGAACAGAATCTGTCTCCACCTTCAGGTTTCTGAAGATGGGTCTCAGCTGGACCCAGAAAAAAACAGCAGCTGCACTTCCTCTGTGTCCTGAGGATGAACAACCCGGCCCAGAAGCTGCTGCTGGCCTTACCGTTCCTCAGTGGATGTTTGGTACGCAGGGGCCATAACAGGAAAAGTGTGCAGGGGGTAATTAACACTGCCCAAAAAAATCATTGTCTCCCTCCAGGGGTGGCAGAGGGTGACAGATTTGTTGGAGACAGACAACCTTTTACAAAATGTAAACATCATAATACAAATCTATCATGCAAAATAAAGGCCCCACCCAGATTCAAACACACTTGAGGCTGTGAGGCGACAGGGTTAAGAACCACACCACCATGCTGCCCAGTAAAGACCCTTCAACACGACTAAGAAATCTCAACAATCAAATGAACCCCTCTGAGCAAGCACCTAATTTCTAGTTTATAGTTTTGGTCACATTTGTTTTATGAAAGCTGAAGATAACTGTAATTCTTGCTCTTTTTCTTACTATCAAGCTGTGGATTAAGTTTTATGCTTAATAGAACTTCAAGACCTCAAAAATTTCCAAAACTATGAGGAACAAACATGCAGACTATGAGGATAATCTGCCAGTCCACCATCTAATGTCTCACCCACGATGCTGAGAAGGTCCTCTATGCAGAAACTTCCCCGAGGACACAAACCACAACCCAGCACTTACACAAATATTCATATATTTAAAAAGGAGGCAATGATCTCATTATCTCGCCGGGGTGAATGTCTTCACATTGAGCCGGTGTAACTTTTCAAAGAACTAATAAAATCTTAGTCACATAAATGAAAAGTGGAATTCATAAGGACTGTATTGCATAGTTGCTCAGTTTAACACACTCAGGCTGTGCTCTTTGGCCTGGTGTGACCATTAGCTAATATTCTCAAACTTTATATTGGTGATAACTCTGACATTGCAGAATCAGTTCACTGATCCCACTTCCTTTAATTGCATCCTCGTTTCCCACACTCCCTTGCCACTCAGTCTCTTTTTCCTCTAAACCCTCATCTGAAGCAGCATCTGTTTCTGATGGAGGCCGATCAGCTGTCGGTCTGCTTTCAGGGCTCAGAGAGTTTGGTTGGAGGAGACTATGTAAGTGAATTCCCTAATTATGCACTGTCCAAATACTAATAAGGACACTGCTGTTTGCTGTTGTCTAAATCCGCATGTGTATTAGAAACCTGCCCTTGAATCAGCCAAACCACTGTGGAAATGTGTAGCTCATATACAAGGAGGTCAGGCAGGGCATGAAGGTAAGTTAAGCCACAATCCCAGATCATCAAATGCAGCATAGATTAGAAGGCACAGCTGGAAAGTCTCTGCATTGCTCCGTATTTAAGCTGCTGTAGCCTGTCTGCAGTTGTAGCCGCCTCTGCAAGCTGCTTTGAAACCCACGTGTATCCCAAGCTCCTCTCTTTGTGGTGGTGCCTGCTCTGTTCTCATTGGATGTTTTTCCCCACCTCGTGCACATATGTTTATAAGTAGGTGCATAGAGCAGCTGGGAGATTCCTGACCAGAGTCGTGCTGCCAACTTTAAATGAAAGGAAATAACAATCTTGTTTTGATTACAGATTAAAGGTTAAGGTTAATTTATTGTCTCAGATATGAGGAAATTAGTGTTGCAGTTTCCCAAGACGAGATAAGCATTACAATAAAATAATAATGAGCCAGTTTAACTGACAAAGGTACAGATGAATGTTAATAATGGTTGAGCTTACATAAATTCTGTCTGTTCTTCAAGAATACATAAAATGCATACTCAGAGGGAAGCATATGGGAAAGGTCAGCTGAAGGGTCATTTCTATAATCCTAACTGCCGGTTTAAGATTACAAATTTGAGGTCACCGCTCGATGAAGCATGAGCGTGATCCCAAGGCTACCAAACCCCCTGCTGCTTGGCTACACCTCCATAACAGTTATTACTATAATCAACGGGATTACATCACCGAGTTGTGAGTTTGTGTTTTCAGATGATAAAACAAGAACTCGCTGATTAATTAGTTTGTTTTCTGTTTGTCATTTTCTGACTTCACAAGGAGCAACATCCAGCATCCTTCAGAAGACAGCGTAGCTTATGTTGATCTGAATTATTTAGTAGTCGTTACAAAGGACTCAGTTTGTGTGTTTGCTCTCCATCTGTTCTATCAACAGTGTGATCTTTGCAGTGTGCAGAACAATAAAACCACTGAACAAATCCCTGTTCAGCCTGAATAAGAAATCTGTTGTTTTCTGATGCATTCTCTAAATACATTAGGAACATGCTTGACTCACGGAGATTTATGGTAAAGGTACTTTTTGTATTTACCTCCTGCAAAGGTTTACTGAAACTTTCACCACCAGGGGGTGGTGTTTTACCTGTGCTGTGCTGAGATGTTTTCATATGTCTGCTGCTTCTTTAACTTGTTGCTAAAGATGTTTTTGTCATTAAATGTTCTTAACGACTTACCTGGTTAATTAAATAAAGGTTACAGTAACTAACTGCCCCATCTTGTGGTGCAAGCTGGTACTTTTAAACACGGGGGTTAACAGTACCTGTGAGGCTGCTTACGACCTTCTGACGTGATCCTAACCCTGAGGTGTGATACCGATCCTGGAAGCCGTCCCTGGCTCAGTCTGTCCCCTGTGTGTAGATGTGAGCAAGACTACCAATCAGCCAATCTCCTGAGAGGAGACGTGAGGCAGGAGGACACTGGTTTGGACTTTTCTTTGACAGCTTACTTTGGCTCTGTGTGAGATGTTGTTTTTGAGGCTGCTGAGAGCTTCCACATCATGCTGCTTTCACCACTGTTCTCAAGGCTTTCTTCTCGGTTTGAACTGAGAACTTTGGCTTTGAAGTAACATTAATTTTGCATGCCGGCCTTTCAGATAGTTTGTCTTGGTAATTATAGACACTGGAGGAATGAGGTCAGTGTATCAAACACTGTAGTTAAACCTATGCTTTGTTGACTGCTGCACAAAACCAGCTGGACTTTGACAGTGAAGTAAAAACATATATTTTTATTATTTGTGCATCTAGTTGCTCATTTAGTTATAGATGGCTTTAGATGTCTTAGTTCCCTTTAGCGTTCCCTTCCTGTTCCCTGTTTCATCTTTGTGTTATCCTTGTCTGACTTGTTCCCCCAGTTGTGTTGTGTTGTTTTTAACTTGCCGTGTCTCGTTATGCCTGATTTATTCCCACTGTTCCTCTTGGCCTTTGTTGCATCAGTTTCGTGTTTCTGTAACTTAACATCCTGAAACGCAGCGCTATTGTTGTTTTACCAGCTTTTGGTTCACCTTTAAAAAGTTTGTCATGGGTTTGCATTTGAGGTCCTCAGTTTACACGAAATATGTCAAAATAATGCGACCTCACAGACTCCAGTTGCATGTCTGAAGACTTTGAGGAAGTTATTGCCCAACTTGAAGACTGCTCACGGTGTGTGATTAATGCTACTGTGTCCTACAAAAGACTAAAAAGTTGGGGGGGTTTTGACAGCTACTTTAGCTACATGGAAATATGATAGATTTATTACCATATACTAACCTCATAACATCCAGCAGGTCATCACTTAGGTTGCATTTCAGCCAGATGATTAAAAAAATCATATAAAGAAGTAGACATGAACCAAACAGGTTTGTGATGACCTGCTGGATGTTAGGAGGTTACAGTAGTTGATTCTAGCATATGTTGAGACTGAATTCACTGAGCAGATAAGTGGACTATCCACAGCAGAGTTAATTGTGTCACCACCCAACACTCTTTCTTCCATGTGGAAAAACAACACGTTCTCATCCCAAGACGTAACACACAATGCCAATCTCTTTATAAGACCGGGGAAACCTGCAGTCAGCTGAGACTGAAGAAGTCACTTTGATGAGTGACGAAACGTTTCTCCCACTGAAAAGGTTACGTCCAGATGAACAGAATCAACTTTTGCGGATTTACTTATCTGGATGACTGAGCATGCATCAAGACATTATATCAGTGGGTTGAGTACACGGTATCCAACTACTATGTTATGGATTCACATGCATGCTTTTTCATTGCTCTTCCGATTTATTTTGCCTTGTGATGATGGTCAAACCAACAATAAGTGATCAGCAAAGATCCGCTCTAACATCGGAAACATTGCTGTGCGAAGCCTCCCTCACGGTTTGCTCTGTGTACGTATTCCTGCTCGTCTCCCACCTTTAATTTATAATTCTGAATCTCTTGATCAGATCAGGACTTTAAATCACTGCTGAGTGTCTTTTTAATGTTTTGTTTTACCTGTGCTGGAAAGCTTAGCGCCGCTCATCAGTGTGTCTTTGATCACCGGAGCCTGCCTGAGGTTTTCATCCTTTTCTCCACACTCAAACACTACAACAGATTCTCGAGGTACCGAATCGCTCCCCTTCAGCTGGACGCTGCGTGCTCAGACATCTGATGAACCGAGGCCATGATTGGTTGTTACACTTAGCTGCTGGTACTTTTGATCTGTGGCTTTGAGGTCATGTGATGAAAGAAATTTATATTGGTGCAGAGCGCTGCTGGGATCAAACAGCGAGCCGAGCCGAGCTCAGGTACAGCCTCCCACGGGTCAAATTTATCTGTAATCGATATTTTGGGAGCCAACAGGCTCATTTTAGAGAAGCTACAGGTGTTCCTGTACAGATGCTTTCTCTTTACATGAAGGTGAAGCCTCATCAATGACAATCCCGCACAAAGAACTACAAGCATATTCTCCCAAATTTAATCCTCTGGGGTCTGGCTTTTCATTTCACTGCTGCCTCAGACCTCTAACTATACGAAGCATGAATACACTCAGATACAAGCACGTAACTGATTTCATTTTTAACCCAGGCTGGACTCTCTGATTGTGTGTGCTGCCTTAATGCTATGCAGTGATAAAAAGGTAAAGGGTAGTTCAGACTTGTTGTAGCCCAAGGCCTCAGGTAAGAAGCGAGGCAATCAATCGAGAGAAGCAAGGTGCACATAAAAGATCATCCCTGAAGGGAAATTAATAATGGACCCCCTGACAGATTTTAACAACCAGCATTGTTTTATACCCACTGCTGGACTCACTCTCTCTTTTTACAGTCGCTGTAGTCCACAATCAATCCACATGGTGATAATAATAGTTGAAAAGCAGTTTTGATACAATTTTAAAAACACAATATTGAATTTGCAGGATTATTAAAGTAATTCATCTAAAATAGATCTAATAAAAGAACCATGGAGCTAATGTTTTGATGGTTTTATGCTGCGTTTTACTGTTTTGGCTCAAGTATCAACTTTTCTAAATTTAACAAGCTCTGAAACAACAGCTGTGCATTAGCTTAGCATAGAGACTGTATATAAAAGATGGTGGTAGTCCCCAACACATCATGGTGTGACCTCACTGCTTGCGAAATAGCATTTTTAAATCAGTTTATGTGGTATCTCTATGTTGCCTTGTACCTTTTTGTTTTTACAAATTGCAGTGATTTTGTACTGGGGGATCACATCTTGTGATTTTATATATTTAGTGTATTTTGGGATGTGGATTTTTTTCATGGTTGTTTTTAAATTGTTTGGATGGATGATTTCTTGAGAGCCTGGCTGCCAGCCAAGTTTCCCAGAAGAGACAATAAAATAATCACCTGAACTGAGTGCTAAGTTATCAGCTAATGCTAGCTAGCTTGGTTAGCGAGCTGGATCCATCGACTCTACGGGTGAAACACAGAGACTGAAGGAGGAACTTCTCAGACGGTCTGTGGCTCACCGTGGACTACAATATTCAAATATTGTTGTCTGTTACAATCAAACACTCAAAGTGTTTTCATGTTATACAAGATGCAACTCCACTTAGCATAGGTGAAACCTAGCATCTGTAGCTGCTAATTCTAAACACCTGCACACACCCCAAACTGCAACATCCAAATAAAGGAGTAATTTTTTTAAAAAAGCTTAAGGAGTCGAGCATAAATGCGGTCAGACTCCTCCTTTCCTGTGTCCTTATAAACTTTCTTTCCCACTTTGCCTCGACCTCATGACGTTTTCTATCACGGTCAGTTAAGTGAGGAAAAGCTAGTAGGAGGTTATTTAAAGATATTCTGAGTTTATCTTTAAATCTAAAGCCCCGTCTGTGCTTTGAAGCAAGAGGGAGACTTATTGTTTTACACTTTTATGTCAGGGTCAAGATACCATCAGCGCTGAGATTCATCACAAACCTGAAACCTTTAC
Organism: Pundamilia nyererei; assembly: GCF_000239375.1. Lineage (NCBI taxonomy): Eukaryota > Metazoa > Chordata > Actinopteri > Cichliformes > Cichlidae > Pundamilia > Pundamilia nyererei. The sequence goes on from NW_005187416.1 coordinate 5,443,740, forward strand.
TCACCGTTCTACATTCACCTCCTCCTCTACTTGGTTCAAGCTGTTGTAGCTCCTCTCCCTTTACTTTCTTCTGATTGGCTGCCCCTCATGAACAGGAGGTCTAACCCAGTGGACAGCTATCCAAAGGCTATTTTCTTGTATTTGTGTCAGTGGTGATGATATACTTGCACATAAACCACCACATTGGACACTGATGTGTCACACCATACACATCAGTTGTCCACTTAAGTGGACATGTAAAAACTCTTTGAAAAGTACATGTTTAAAAACATGAAGTAATTTAGGAGAGTGATGGCGCTCTTTCTGACGCGGGATCATTGAGTTAAACTTCAAGTCAGTGTGTGTCAGCGTACGGTAGTGCGGATCGTGTATGCCCGCGGGGGTCAGTGTTTGACGGCTGCTTCTGTAGTTTTCCTGCAGGAGGAACGTGGAACAAGGAGGACAGCACGCACCGGGGGTGCAGAAACACGGCAGCAGAGAGCACGAGCACGGACGTCGGAGTGGAACAAACACACGGGAGTATAGGGAGCAACGGGAGCAACGGGGATTTAATGTGCATCTGTTATGTACCTCACTGTAAATAAATGCACTGCCTTCTTTAAAGAGTCCAGCCTATTGGGTCCTTCTTTCCCCCACATCCCCACGGTTTGCAAACATCCCCACAAACAGTGACATTTTTCATGCCTAAAGATGAATAAAAATACGTAAGAAAAAAATCCTGATTGCGTTTGTCATAATTCATGCATGAAAGGTTCAAACAGCAGGTGGGCGGGGCTCCTGAGCTCACACCGGTAGCTGTTTGCTTATAACTCTGGTTTAGAAAGGTGCTATACAGATAAAGTTAAAATGGTTCTTATAATTGTTGTTGTATTTGAGATAACCACCAATATGACATCATAAAGAGCCGAGAGTAAGAAAAAAGCACTGTATTTAAAAGCAGAAGAAGAGCACTTCTACATAAAACAAAAGCACATCCTTGTCCTAATATGTTTCTTATACACATGATGTCTTAATAGAAATGAGACAAACATGGCTCACACTGATCTCGTGCAAATGCAGCCTGTGAAAGTTTTCATTTTGCACACATTTCTTGGATTTTCTTCCCTGCGATGCCGAGCAAAGTCTCCAACTCTCTTAACGCAGGAAATGAGACTCTCCAGCTTTTAAGGACCTAATGTCACCTGATTATTACCTCGACTGGACACCTGAAAATGGAGCAAATGTAGAAGCGTGGAGGAAACATAATGAGGTGTTCAGAGGAGAAGGAAGTGCCTTCCTGATTGAATGTAGCTCTATTTGTGTTCAGCATCGGTTCTGAATCACACCTGGACGATAGCTGTGACACTCTCGCAGATGAAGGGTCACTGAACCAAATCTTTTCCCAGCTGGAGCAATCAAACTCGGGAAAATCACCTCCACCGACAGGAAGTCCTGATCAGCTGCGCCTGGATCGCACTGTATGGATGCGAGGTGGTGCCCTGCAGGAGGAGGAGGAAGAGGAGGGGAACTGCAAATCTCCAGGTAATAAAAAGCAACCACTGAAGGTGTTTTGCATTATGCAGCGTCAGGCCTCAGTTTGTCTGCAGAGGCACATCACGCATCACGAATTTAAGGTCAGATTCACAGCGTGGCATCATTATTCTCTGTCCCACTCTGTTTCCACTTCATTTTAAATGCTCCGCGGAGCTATTTTTCTCTACCCGACTGAAACAAAATGTAAAAAGCAATACAGCGATCGTCGGCATCAAGTTTTTCGTTATTAGCACGGTCAGGCTGAAATCATTTTAACTTCTGAAGCAGCAGCAATCTGATATTTACCAGAGAAAAAGTCTTTATTTATAGTTCCTTCATAAAATTAAACTGACTATAGGCCCCTATATGAGGCACGTGTTTGTGACTTTTGGGCCACAGCTGTCCAGTCTAACATTTTCCCTAACCACTGGACCACATCTGGACCGCACAACATCTGCCAGTGTCATAACTGAGCCAAATGTAGTCCAGATTAGACCCAAATGTTCCCAGAGTTTACAAAAAGAAAGACAAAATCTCTCTAGGGGTTAAGGTGCATATCCCAGGAGTGCAAATACCTTCAGCTGTGAGCTCCTGGTTTGATTCCAGTTTCCATAAAGCACCTCTGGAGTAGATGGCCTCTCCACTTTCACCACAAGATCACGAGATGTGGTATCGCTCGCCACAAGTGTTCAAGTCAAGCCACTTACGAGCACATTCACAACTACAAGAATAAAATACTAGATTTTCAAACGGGTTTTGAAGTGTCGAGTGAGTGAGCTCCTAATTTAAAGGCCTGATCTCTTCTCTTTAATCTGCTTCTCAGTCCAACTGGAAGCATCGGGTCAGCTGACCTTAATGATTAGAAAGGTGAGGTGGTGTTAACCCATTTAATGACTTAGAAACAAACCTTAAAGTCAATTCTGAGAGCCACATAAAGAAGAAGGAGAAAGCAGAACCTATTCTGATCATCAAGCCTTGATTAAACAACTGCATGGATTACTTGTGATTAGAAGAGAAAGTCCTTAGCCTAGTAAAACAAGAGCTAATTTTGGGCACCCCTGACCACCAGGGGACAGCACTGTGCCAGACTCCTGTTAATGAGGTGAGGTCAGAGGGCAACAACAGCAGCAGACAGCGGAGAGATGACGAAACCCAACAAAAGCGTGTAACTGACAGGAAAAGTTCAAAACGGAGCAGAAGATGTGAGCTGCACTCGCTGCTCGGGCTCCTGCCGAGAGTTTACTGATGCTGTTTGCTGCAGCCAGAGGCCCGAATGCTGCTCTGAGGCAGACAGCTCATCAAGATGAGTGACAAGCTTGTGGGCAGGAACAGCAGCAGCAGAGGAAAAAAGAGGACCAGACTCAACAATACAGTCTGTGCCCAGAGGCAAAAACTGGAGGAGAGGTGAGCAGAGGAGACGGGCTTTCAGTCCTCTTGACAATCAGAGATATTGTGGGCTGAGAGCAGCGAGGGGAAGCTCAACAAGGGGGGTGAGTTAATGATACTTTGGATGCCTGAGTGTGTGGATCTTACACTGTGCTTTAGCTGAGGGATGCTTGATGCACTGGAAGTACTGATGCTTTGGTTTAAGCAGTAAATCCTGAACTTGCTGTAGCTGGGAGCCCCAGTGTGTGGATGCTTCAGTTCCTCCTCGGGGTCAACATTTCTCTGAGTACGAGCAGTTTCTGTTGGAGAGTTAGAGGAGCATACAGGAAACTTCCAGCATTGGCACTTTAATTCTGACTTTCTGGTGATTTGTTTTTTTTAATCACCGGTTTTTACATTTTCTGAATCGTTTTATTAAAAGTTTTTGTGCAGGAAAAGGAAAACACAAACAGCTGAATGTTCAACAGTTACTAAAATATAACCTTATGAGTCTCTCAGCCCGTCTGCCGCTTTCTTATCTTCTAGCAGTTTTTAAGGTTGTCTTGAGCAATAGTTGTCCAGACTCTCTGAAGCTGTTTTTCTTTGGATTCCTTTTTCACTTACTTTCAGTCGGGTCCTTGAAGTCTTTGGACTGCTGGGTTCTGTCGGGGCTGGTTGAGTTTGCAGTTTCAGATTATCAATCAAAATGTAGCACTGGGTAAAGATAAAATCCAGTTTTTAGCAGTGTGGACTAATAGCTGTTTGTGCCACCTTTGGCAGTAAGATGAGTCACAGTGAGTCTTTCATATCACTGTGGAGGATTTTGGCCCACTCGTCTTTCCAGAATTGTTTTAATTCAGCCACACTGGCGAGTTTTTAGAGCATGAACAGGTCACGCCAAAGCATCTCAGTCTGATTAAAGTCCAGACTTTGACTACACCACACTAAAAATAATGTTGATGATCATTCAGAGGTGGACTTGCTGGCTTGTTTCGGATTATTGTCCTGCATAACCGAAGTGCCCCTGAGCTTCAGGCATGAACTGATGGACGGACGTTATCCTTCAGGATATTCTGGTACAGAGCAGAATTCATGCTTCCATCAAGTCCAGTCGTTCAGGTGATAAAGCAGCAAAGCAGCCCAGGCCATCACACTGCCACCACCATGTCTGACTGTTACCATGATGTTGTTTTTGTCAAACACTTTTAGTTTTACATCAAATGTAACAAAACTCAAACCTGCCAAAACATTCAGATTTTGTCCACAAAATATTTTCCCAAAAGTCTTGGAGATCATCAGGATCTCGCCATCCATTCTCTTCTGCCTTTCCATGTCAGGGTCACCTCTCACCCTATAGAACAGCGGTCTCCAACCTTTTTTGCGCCACGGGCCGGTTTATGCCCGACAATATTTTCACGGACCGGCCTTTAAGGTGTCGCGGATAAATACAACAAAATAAAACTAGTACCGGTACTGAAAAAAAGAAGATAACACACGTGAAAAGACCCAGGAAGACCGAGTTAACGATAAAAACGATAACAAAATAACGCTGAAAACCGATAAAAACTCTGAAAACCAGACATTTCACACCTGAGCCTCAACTCTCGCGGCCCGGTACCAAACGACTCACGGACCGGTACTGGTCCGAGGCCCGGGGGTTGGGGACCGCTGCTATAGAACACAGGTGTCGAACTCCAGGCCTCGAGGGCCGCTGTCCTGTGGGTTTAAGATGTGTCCTTGATCCAACACAGCTGATTTAAATGTCTAAATGACCTCCTCAACATGTCCTGAAGCTCTCCAGAGGCTGGTAATGAACTAATCATTTGATTCAGGTGTTTTAACCCAGGGTGTCTAAAACTTGCAGGACACCGGCCCTCGAGGCCTGGAGTTCAACACCCCTGCTATAGAAGATGGATCTGATGCAGGCCTAACAAAGAGAGACAGACAGCCATTCACACCTATGAGCAATTTAGCATCACCAATTAACCTAACCTCACTAATTGCATGTCTTTGGACTGTATCCAGGGAGAGTCGCCTGGACATCGAGACGTTTTTGGAACATGTGAGACGGACTTTGGGTTCTTTTTGGTGCCATCATGTCATTTTTTCCCCGTCTCTGTCTTACTGTTGAATCATGAACTCTGACCTTAACTGAAGCAAGTGAGACCTGCAGTTCTTTAGATGTTCTTCTGGATTCTTTTGCGACTCCTCGATGAGTCGCCGATGCACCCTTTGGTAGGAAGGCTACAACTGGGAAGGTTCACAACTGTTCCAAGTTTCCTCCATGTGTGGAAAAGTGCCAAAGCTTTAGAAGTGACTCTGAAACCCTTTCCAGTCTGATAGATGGCAATGACTTTGTTTCTCAGCTGTTTCTGTGTTTCTTCAGTTTGTGACATTATGTGTTTTTTGAGTAGATAAGTGATTTCAGAATCAGCAGGTCTGGCTGGTCGGGTGTGGCTAGAGAAATGAAATTCAGCCTTCCACACGGGACCAAGTATAGGTTTGGATAACACTTTCCCATTACAAGAAATTATTTAAAAACTGCACTTTTAAACAAAGATAAACAGATTAAAGACAAAAATGTGTTTGATGATCTGAAACATCCGAGGGTGACAAATATGCATAAAAACTCTGAAATCAAGTCAGAATCCTTTTTCACAGCAGTGTAATCATGATGAGAATAAATACACAGACTTTAACTTGGAATGATCACTGCGTTAGTGTCACAACAAACTGAAAGAGCAGATTTAATTTGCACTGAACGGGCGGCTTTAAAACAAGACAAATTGTCTGCTTTACTGCCTTCAACCTTTGTGTGTTTTGTCACATTTATTGGTGTCGCTTTGATTTTGCACATCGTCTCGGAAACAACAGAGCCGAATCCCGCAGCCCGTCACGGCGTCGCCGAGCCAAACTCCCACCTGCTCTCTCGCGCTGGTGAGTCACTCTTGATGAGTGCATTAGTGGGACGCATGCAAATGCAAACGGATGTGCTCTGTCACTAGTAAGGCTGCGCCTCGCTTCTTCGTCTGCTTGGCGTTTCCCTCTGATCGGTGGTGAGGGGAGTTCAGATTTGTAGTGGCGCAGTGTGCAGCTGAGTGCTATTTAATTACCTGCTTTTGGAAAACTGCTGGGAATGCAACTAATTTAGGTCTTGTTTGAAGGGTAAACAAATGTGCCAGAAGATGTCTCCCGTCACACTCCCAGCAGAGGAAGAGGAGGGAGGGTGGGGGAGGCAGGCGCTGCTTCCTATCACAAATATTATAATAGCTGTCTGAGAAGCTCTTGGACAGGATTGAAGGCGTGCAGTAATGGTGACACTGAATGTAATTTTTTTTTTACTCTGCATAATGCTGCAGTGAATTGATCGAGCTTTGGGCTATGTTGATATTCAGAGGGCTTTGTTCTCAAACACTTGAGGGTAAAGGCTGTGGAAACAAAAGCAGGAGAATAATGAGGGAAAGAGCTCTGCTTTGATATTTGAGCTCAGTGTTTCAAAGCTGCAGGTGTTGGAGCGAGCTGAAGTGCTGACTTTCATGCTGACAGATACTTTACGCCAAGACTTCAGGTGCTGGGTGACTAATGATGGAGCTCGAGGAAATCCTCATTTTCGAACGTGGAAATTTCATCCTCTCGGACTAAATTAGAAGCCAACAAAACTTCAGAGGAAGTCTTTGTCGCGGTCAAGTTCACGTCGAGTTCAGTGTTTCATAACTTTGGAAACTTGCAGACACAAACACGGCCCTTTGTTCCCCTCACAGCCACTGTAATTATGTAAATGCACAAAATACACTTACAGACTTTTTTTTTAAAAAAAGGCATCCGGCACAATAAAACACAAAGGATGCTCAGTGCCGGAGAATCTGCTGATCATGGAAGAGGGTGATTTACGTAAGGGGTGCATGACGAAGGAGTTCATGAAAGAATAATAAACCTAAGGAGAAATGCACAAAGTTAAGGCAACAAACACACACAACAACTGGGCAGTGGGTCACAGGAGAGCCAGATTAAAACACTTACAATGATAACAGGCACCACCAACACTACAGTTACTACAATCAAAGTTATGATTTGATTCCAGTGTTAAATCAATAAGCTGCGATTCTGAAAACAGGACCCGCTGCAGTGATGGAGATTCTGTATGATGAAGACAGAGCTGAGCATGAAAGTAAGCTGGCGATTTACCGACTGATCTATGCTCTTACCCTCGTCTATTGCCAGGAGGTCTGCAAAGTGACCAAAAGAAAGAGATGGCAGATACTTACAGTGGAAATGACCTTTCTCCGAAGGGTGGCTGCACTCTCCCTCAGAGCAAAGGTGAGGAGCTCAATCATTTGGAAGAGGCTCAGATTTGACCAGCTACTCACATTGAGAGGAGGCAGCTGAGGTGGTTAAGGGTTCTGATTAGGATGACTCTCAGAAGCTTCCTGGGTGAGATGTTTCTGAGGCCCGGCAGCAGACCCAAGTCACCCTGGAAGGATTACATCTCTCAGCTGGCTTGGGAGCGACTTGGAGAGCGTCTGGATGAACTGGAGGAGGTAGCCAGGGGATGGCTGCTGACATTGCTGTGGATGGATCTGATATCACCCAGTTCTGAGGTTCTAATCTCAGAGTTTCGTGGAAACCTTCGTCTCCAGATGAGAAAAGATGTTATGTCCATGTAGCTGGGCTGCCTCTGTGTCCACTGTAGAGCCCGTGCATCCAGGAGCGCCGAAGGCAAACGGAAAAAAAGCTCAGTTTATTCAGATGTGCCCAAATAAAGCAGCTAATAGCAAAAAAAGTCACCACAATAATGACTGGGGCAGCAGTCAATACTCATTTTGGAATATTTGAATCAACACAGCCGAGATATCAGTCAGAGCTGTTTCTTTCTGCTGAGCCGTGTGTTCTGAAAACTACTTCACTGTTTTATTAAATCCCTTCACAGACCACACATGAACATTCCCTTCTCTTCTCCTTTAGATTGGAGGCCAGTAATGTAAATTCCCATAATGATGGAGCCAGGAAGGAAAACAAAACTGGCCAAAATGAGCTCTCAGGTGACCAGAGGCAGAGCTGGATCAAAACTGCTCGTGTCGATGAAAGCAGCTGATAACAGCTTCTCCACCATCATCAACCTGACATCTGAGTAAAGGAGCAAAGTTAAATGAGGTGGAGAGGCCAACGGGTGGTAGGAGGCGGTGGAGGGGGGGGGCAATTAAACAAAATCGGCATCAAAGCAACAAATTGACAATTTGCTGTCTGGTTTTAAAAAAGCATCATAGTTACAATTTAAAATGATAGCATGTGTTTCTAATCTGCAGCTATTTTAGTCTCTTACGCCACAATAAATAATAATTCTATTGCAAGAACAAAAAAGTGAGCGAATAAGTGAGCAACATGTTCACAGCCATCTGAAGCTGTTCACATCAGAGATTTGTGACCTGCTGTGCTGCCACAGTGCAGGGAGGCTGGAGGTGGTCGACATCCAAGGACAGGTTGTTCATCATGTGAACAAAATCCATCAGCTGGGGAAAACATCAAGCTTTACATCCTTGGATGGACAGGCTGAGGCTGTTTAGTGAACAGAGGTCCAGCTGTCCTTACGTAAGACATTGGAGCTCTACTTAAGAGCTACTTGAGGCTCTGCCTGTGAATTACTGTGTGTGCATTTGAGTGAATGACAAACACATTACAGAGCTCTCTGGTGACCCAGTACGGTTGCTGGTCCTATAAAAGTACATTCTAATGGGCATTATCACCTTTATCTCATCCATAGGTTTGCAGAAGCGACCATATGTGCAAAATGGCTTAATTAGGAATCTTCGTCTTTGAAGCTCTGCCTCGAGTTTCCACATTTCACAGGCAAACTGACAAGAGAAGAGAGCACAGAGAGAAGTTTTTGTCTCTCCAGATGGTTTTAACCTTCGCTCTTACTCTTGTCTGTACTATCCATAAAATTCAGTCACTGTTATGAAGGGGAAAAAGTGCCATATAACTGCAGTCTGTTTACCATTTAGCTAATTCCAGCCGTCTTTAAATAGCCAACTTGTGGCCTAAATCTAAGCACACTTGATCAAAGAGCACAAAAACCTGACCTGATAGTCAGATAGTGAGGAGCCATATAAGGCTTTTTTCATTCTCCAATTTAGCATTTCCCCAAGTTTTTATCGTCTCCTGCTCTGTTTATTTAACTTTCCCGAGAGAGGAAGTGTGTTTTTACCGCTGAAGATGACGAGAGTAATGATGATGAGGCATGTTTGTTGAAGGTTGGGTGGTTCTTCAAAGCTGAGATTTTCTTCCTCAGCAAAACATTTTATTTGAGTCCTACTGAACTATAATTCACTCATCTCAGGACTTTATGAAAAACACAATATTTCACAACTCTAGTCTATATTTCACTGCTCCAGTGTTGGATTGTTTGAGACCAGTCTAGTCATTTGTGTTATGTTTCAAGTTATTTAACACTTATTCAAGCCAAGAGTGGCTTAACTCGCAAAGTCTCGACTAAATTCTTTCAGCACATGTCCAAGTTTACTTTTAAGCTATTCAAGGATAGATGATGTCATGTATCTTATCTTCCTACTTCGAGTTTTTGTCTCTTGTATGCAGTGTTGGGAAGGTTACTTTTAAAATGTATTCCATTACAGAATACAGAATACATGCCCCAAAATGTATTCTGTAACCTATTCCGTTACGTTAC
>NW_005187416.1:5455512-5484105 GCF_000239375.1 Pundamilia nyererei
CAGAGGGCCCGGTGGCGCCAGTGTCCGGCAGCCTCGCCTCTGTCAGTGCGCCCCAGGGTGGCTGTGGCTACAATGTTGCTGCCATCACCAGTGTGTGAATGTGTGTGTGAATGGGTGGATGACTGGATATGTAAAGCACTTTGGGGTCCTTAGGGACTAGTAAAGCGCTATACAAATACAGGCCATTTACCATTTACATGGAGTGTCCAGCACAGTCTCCAGACTTACACCGGCTCAAATTGTTATGTGAAAGCAAAGCAACCTACAAGTGCCACATTTATAGGAACTTCTGCAACAGATGTGTGAAGAACTTTCTGAACACTTGATTTCTATTGTATTTCTCTTGGTCTATAAATTAATTCCATGATTTATTTTTTAACTAAAATTTGCTTATTTGTACTATAGTTTCATTTCAGAGGGCAATAAGACATTAAACTGCACAACTTCCAATAAAAAATGGAAAAATTGGGGCTTTCTAAAACTTTAGACCGGTAGTGTCTAAATGAACAACTGAAAAAAAAAACAACCTGATTCTCTCAAAGTTGCTCAAAGCTCATGTGAGAAAAGTCTGACAAGTCGATCCTTGCATCATTCCAAACAAGTCCAAGTCGGCCTCGTCTCTGAAAGCTGTTCCTTAAACAACAACCTCCCTTCAAAGCTTTAAAGTTGCTTTTACACAACTGAGACCAAGCTGCCACCACGAAGAGGCCCGATAATGAAATATTCAGAGTGTGTGCGGCAGCGCAGTGTCTCGCAGTGTGCATGGAAGTGTTTGTGTTTATAATGCGAGTGTGTCTGCTTCCTTTTGCGTGCGTGTTTATACTGCTGATGCCTTTAACCCAGGTTAGATGTCATTTCCTCCCTTCAGGCCGGCCAAATCCTTTAATTTCTGACACAAGCACGCACACACAAAAGATAAATACTTCTCATTCTCGCTCTGCCTCGCACACACACGGACACTCTGTAATCATTCGCTTATCTTTCAGCTACACACACACACTCAAAATTGCACTGATATTTTTGTGAGGATCTTCGCTGACATATTACATCCCCTTGCCCCATAAACAAATTCTTAACTCTCAAAACACCCTTTGAAGGCTTGTCCCAAAGTTTGAACCGTCCCAAACATCCTGACTTTATGAATTTGGCTCTCATAAAGATAGATGTACCCACACACTTAACTTTCTGAGTGTGGAGCTGTAGGGAGGGAAAGGGCTGTGCTGTTTCACAAATTGCATGCAGACTTTTTGCATCAAGTGTCAGCCCCCCCTGCCTCCTCTTCTACCTCCTCCTCCTTCCTTACTTTGCTGAACTCTTAAGTGAAGCACACCCTCCGCATGAGCCGTGACAGAGTGAACGCTGCCCGCATGGATTAGAAACTATCCAGAAACACAGGTTTCTCACTGGGAATATGTGACTGCCGAACGTGTGGAATATGGCTCAGCACACGACGGTAAAATCTCAGCTGCGGAGATCTTTCAGCGAGCATGTCAAAGACTCCACCAACAAGGCTTGGGATGTCTTCTGGAGGGGTGTGAGGGAGAGGCGGCTGTGGGGTGAGTTGGGATTCGATGTGGGTGAAGATTATTTAGCTGGAAAAAAGCGGTTTATGCAAGGTTGCAGAAGTGTTTTGGTGAAAGTGTTTTGTGCAACTCAGCATGGTGAAGGAAACTGATATTAGGGAAGGGAGGTATAGTTAAAATCATTCGTCTGTTTCCAGTTGAGATGCTGTGCAGAAGGTGAATTAAATCAAAATGCAGTGGTTTGCAAAACAACTGAACCCTAGAGTCCAATCGCAAAGTTTTAAATTAGCAATGTCATTGTTTTTCTGCTCATCTTGAATTCAAAGCAAGGAATGTATTTCAAAAAAGTTGGATTAGGAGCAACAAAAGAGTGAAAATTTCATGCTTAAAAGCATAAAACACCTGGTGGAACATGCTGCTTTTCACTGAAGTTCACTGGCAACAAGTCAGGAGAATGAGTGGGTATAAAAGGAGCCTCCCAGGAGGCGATGGTTTCAGCTCTCCGTGGAAGAGTGTGGTGAAGAAGTTCAGTAAGTTAAGTTCCACTGATGCTAAATGAAGCATAACATCCAGGCTTTGTTTTATTTAGGCAAAGTTGTGCTTAATTCAGCAACATCGTCATTAAACAGTCAGCAGCACTGGCCTTTATCAGTCCAGACCACGAATCACCATGTGACAACATTTGGATCATTATGTGACAAAAAAGCTACACAATCGTTGTTGGAACAAAATCAAAAGCTAAGACGTTTTTCAGAGTCATCTGCAGATGTTTCTGGAAATTCCAGTGCATCTCTGAAGCAGTTGTGATTCACACACTCTTCATTTACAGAGGCAGTGCTGAAGTGAGTCAGAACCCAGTGTGATGGGAGATGTGATCAGAAAGCCTTACCTGACTGGCATTTGGCCAAACCCACACTCAGTCACCTTCTCATACACCTCTCTGGACTAGTTGGTGTTTTTAGCTCAGTCTGTTCACTCTTTACCCAAAGAAAGCCTGCTAGGAGCAGTCTTTGAAGCTCTTTTGTGAGCTGAGTGGTTTCAGGCCTGCTGATAATAGAAAGTGACTGGATTTGCATCAGAAGTTGGGGAGGGTGGTCTCTGCTTGTGCAGCTACCTTTGGAAAAACCCTGAAAAGTATTCTAGTGTTCATCAAACTCGTCTTTGGTGATATAAACTGAGGTGTCGAGACTCATCAAATGTTGTCTTTATGGGTGCAAAGTCCTGTTGGGTTCCTTTGCTCATGCGTTTCTGTGTCGTGGATTCTTTACCTTGTGTTTTATTTTGGAGGATGACGTTGCGGGGACACAAATCTGGTGAGTGGTCCAGACTGTGAGTGAAGACTGTCTGTGTAGGCAAAATCGAGTAAAACTCGGGATATCACATTGGAGGATGAATTCATGGTGCACAATGAACAACAAGAGACTGTTGAGCTGGTTCGTTATCTCACTCCTCACCTGATGCCCTGGCTTCAGGTTTGGATGCTGTGATCTCTACAACTGAAAACTACTAAGAACTCCTCGGTTGTAGCTGAACAGCTAATCTGTTATCATAAGCCAGGAAAAATCTCTTTCTAGATGACAAAACAAGGTTCGTTAAAGAAAAGTTCAACTAAAATTGTGCACGAGTTTTGCAAATTGCAATAACAGATAATATGTACACTATAAATTTAAGCAAGAGCTGCAAGAACGTATGATACAGAAGGCATTGTAAGTTAGTTCCTAAGGTGTTGCTCTGGCTTTTCCTCATCTTCGAGTAACTTTGCTGGTGTCTTCAATCGAGGTATTTCAATTATTTCTGTTTGGTTCATGCAGAGACACACTACCTGTTGTTCTGGGGCTCTGACTCCAGTGAATTTTGTGAATTTTGAGCAACTGACACTTTATTTCCAGCATGCTGGTGAATTTGAATCAGCATCAGATTATGGTAGAAGTGTATTTCTGGGACTAAAGAACGCCAAGATCTGAAGCATCGTTGTCCCGCTGGTTATCGTTTTCAAACGCATGTGTGCTAAATGCTGGCATCATGAAATCTACACCTTTGCCTTTAAAAGCTATGAATAATAAAATCCATGGACCGTATCATAACATGGTGGTCAGCTGCTGCTTCCTGCTGCCCATCATAGACAGTCCCATGAAGCCACTAGCATGCGAGCTGCAGCTGTGACTGATTGTGGTTTCACGTCTCATTGAAGCTGAGTGTTTTCCCGCGCCTGTTTCGCGCTGCGAGGCAAACTCGCCGGGTGATACTCGGGGTGCTAAACGGAGCTCTCGGTTTTCGAGGAATCCCAGCGTGGCGTCCGCAGTGAGAACTTGAAAGCTCTCTCTCCATCTGAGAGGTCAGGGGCAGCATTTCAGCGCTCTTAACACAAAGCAGGTTTTAATGGATCCGTGAGCCCGCGGAGAAAATATCAGGCGGTCGAGCCGAAGCTGGGTTGGTCTCATTTTCCTGGAGGCCGTTTGTGTGTGGGCTTGTTAGGTGAGCCTGTGACTAAAAGGTTAATTCACTGAAGTAGCTGGGAAAATGTCAAGGTGACCCCCGAGCGTGACTCTTCGCCTCCACCTGCTGCGCCCTGTGTGCTCCACTCTCAGGTGTAAATGTGAATGTAAAGCAGGATGCTGTGAAATACCAGCGCTGCAAAAAAGAGAGCTTCAAAGGACTTTCAGTGCTAAAGTGAGAAGTTGAGAATGGAATAATATTTTCTGCTGTAAGCATATGGATGGATTATGAAACCGAGCTCCTCCGGGCAAGACCTCCACACTGCAGAAAAGACAAAGCAGCTCACGCAGTTGTGTCTTTTTGTCTCCAGCTCTGTGTCTTGCAGGTGTTTTGTGAGTCCTGCTGGTGATTTGACATCTGTTTGCAGTGTTTTCTGTAGACATTTTTATTCCATCCTTCAGTAATTTTCTGCCTTTTGTTGTTATTCGTCTTTGATGATAGTATATCATTTCATTTTTGGTCATTTCCTGTCCTATTTTGGTTATTTTTGCATTTCTTTCTGGGCTGTTGTGCAGGTAAAGTCCAATTTTCAGTTATTTTCACATACTAATTAATTCCGACCTGTCGCGTATGCTTTATGTACTCGCAGCATTTAATTTAAGCTGCCAAACTAAGAAGAAAGTTGATGAGTCAGCTAATTTTGGTAGCTCGTTATCTGGTCTCATAGCCTACAGAGATTTTGATGCTTTCTGCATAATTATTGGATGTTTCTCTTTTCATTGGTGCTCATTACTCTCAATAGTGTAGTGGTTTAAACATTACCTGGACAAACAAAGACTTGCTGGTTCGATTCTATCCAGAGGTTGTGTGTCAGAAAGAGCCAAAAGACAGTTGTAAAACTCTTCTGAATCAAACATGTAGATCTGCACTCTGTGAAGGAAGCAGGAAATGTAGCTTTTCATTATTTCTTAATGGTATTTTATAAACAATGGTAACCCAGGGATGTCTTTGTGAGAAGGAAACTCCACCAAAATAAAAGTACCAGCTGTTTCTTTCTAAGCTTTCACACCAGCACCAGGCTGACACTTTTCTATCAAAGCGAATGGTAGAAAAGTGAAACCGTGAAGCAGTTTTCATATGTTGGTTTCACAGGATTATATTCATACTGGCTCAAAAAGATTTTTTTTTCAATAGGAGCAAAAATGGAAATGCTTTTGAAGATCACAAATTCTTCAAACTGATCCATTGTTAGCGTTATTTAAATTTTGTCCGTAGCATTTGGAAAGAACACTTTCATGTGGGCGTGCTTTGGAGCCCTGATTGGATTTTTTATACATGTCCTCATTGTGACTTTGTACAGAGCCCCGCAAGGGACATAGGAGAAAAAAAATTAAGATGAACTTTTGCGCAAATGTTTTGGCCGCATCCTTCAGAGGGCGCCAGCTCGAAGCCGACCAGGAGGTCGAAGCACGATGTGCCGGGAGTGCGGCGTTCCCCCCGGCTGTAGTGGGCCTCGACCTAAAGTTAGCTTCGAGATGGTGGGTAACAGACGTCTCCGAAAACATCGGAGCACTTTTACAAATATGTGATGTCTTGATAAACCGAGCAGATACTTGAAGTTTACACAGCTACATTCACGCCTGAAAATAGCTTCAACGTTTATTTTGTGACCCAGAAAACATAAGATTGAAACTAAGTAGCTGCCGCCATTGTTAGAAATGACTTGGCTGGGCCGCGCTATGAATTCTGGGATAGGTTGGGTCACGAAGGCTTTCAAATGCGACCTGTGAAGGATGCAGTGTATTTTGCGAGATCATGCAAAAGTTCATCTTAATTTTTTTTTCTCCCATGTCCCTGGCAGGGCTCCGTCACTGTGCAATTCTAACTTTTGTGCAAAATCAGAGACAAGTGATTGAAACAATTAACATATAAAACACCAGCTTGCCTCTACTAAAACACATATTGTGTGAGTTTTCCTGAATCTGAACACCACGTTAATGTGGCGCCACAGAACTGCCACATTAATCAGAAACACACAAGATAGAAATATACACACATTCCCATTGACCCCAGTCTCCTGTCATAACATGTAACTGTGGCCTCATTTTGGAAGAAGTGGAGAAATGAAACAGTGTGTGTTGATCCAAACAGCGGGGAGTTCGATATGTTACAGATCAGCAGGCTGCAGAGGACGAGGCCGGTCTCTGAGCTCAGAAGCTTTTAATGACAACGCTGCAAGAGCTACCTGCAGGTCTTCAAATGAACGTGAAAGTTGAGTAATCCTAGTGATGCATATTAACACCTGTGTGTGTGTGTCTGTGTGTTCTGACAGCTGGTTTGGGTTTTCTAGTGAGAACAGATACCTGGCTCCAGCTGTGTGTACACTTACATCAGTGTGTGTGTGTTTCTGGATCAGATCAACAAATGACGTTAGAAGGGTTGTGCTCACTGATTGGCTGAGAGAGAGATTATGTAATGCTGTGGTTCAGATCCCTGTAGCACACACATTCACACACAGCTGAGAGAAAAGCAGCTACAAAAAGTTTGGGTAATGGCTCAGTCACAGGGTATAGGAACATAAGACGGCAGCCTTCTGGTGATGAGAGAGAAAATCTGAGTTTGCCTGGTGACTGTATCGTTTTTTGTTTTTTTTTATGGTGGTTCAGAGGTTGAGTGTGCAACACCCTCAACCTGTTGGCAACCACTTTCAATCAAGAAGGAGAGGAAACTTTCAATTGCTCTATTAGGTCACCTAGTTCACAGCTGTCTCGACACAATAGTGACTGACTTCAGTCGCTCTCAGACAGACTGTCAAACATTACAAATATCTACAGCCTGATTGCCAACACAGACCAATGACTCTGAGTCAGTCTGTGCTATGAGCACAGACTGCGATGTGTCTCTTTGCTATAGAGGACTTAACTCAACTGGTTGCCAAATGTAAAAGTGCAAGGCTCCTTAGCACCAATGACATTGCACTGATAAATCATCATCCTTCAGCAACTGAAGCACAATTTCTGTTTCAAATCTGTAAGGGCTCCATCTGGACTCTAAAAGTAAAAAATGTATGTGAATTAGTGAGTCACAGTGTGAATGCAATTTCCAACATGTACCCATTTGATTTCAAACTGATTGTAGAGTAACCATACATTATTGTCATTTTGAGATACTTAGCAACTTACTGCCATCTTTAGTGATATTAAAGTAAGTGAAGATGGAATCTGACTGGTCCCTGTCTTTGAACCAACCCTTTGAAAGGCAGCAAGAATACATTTAGATTTTATTTTTGTTTGTTTTGTTTTTTGTTTTGTTTTTTATTTAAACTGTTGAGCAGCTGAGGATAGACATGAAACAATTAAATGTTGCTACCAAAAAGGTGGTTTATTAAAATATTATTACTCACAAAAAATACTTAAAAGTAATGTCATTTAATGTTACAAACAGCTAGCTAACTGACACTTCCACTCATCAATTCAATTCAATTTTATTTATATAGTGCCGAATCACAACAAAAGTCGCCTCAAGGCGCTTCATAGATACAGAGAAAAACCCAACAATCATATGACCCCCTATGAGCAAGCACTTTGGCGACAGTGGGAAGGAAAAACTCCCTTTTAACAGGAAGAAACCTTGGGCAGAACCAGGCTCAGGGAGGGGTGGGGCCATCTGCTGCGACCGGTTGGGGTGAGAGAAGGAAGACAGGATAAAAGACATGCTGTGGAAGAGAGACAGAGGTTAATAACAGATATGATTCGATGCAGAGAGGTCTGTTAACACATAGTGAGTGAGAAAGGTGACTGGAAAGGAAAAACTCAATGCATCATGGGAATCCCCCGGCAGCCTACGTCTATTGCAGCATAACTAAGGGAGGATTCAGGGTCACCTGGTCCAGCCCTAACTATATGCTTTAGCAAAAAGGAAAGTCCTCAGCCTGATCTTGAAAGTAGAGATAGTGTCTGTCTCCCGAATCCAAAGTGGAAGCTGGTTCCACAGAAGAGGGGCCTGAAAACTGAAGGCTCTGCCTCCCATTCTACTTTTAAATACTCTAGGAACAACAAGTAGGCCTGCAGAGCGAGAGCGAAGTGCTCTAATAGGGTGATATGGTACTACAAGGTCATTACGATAAGATGGGGCCTGATTATTTAAGACCTTGTATGAGAGGTGAGGAGCAGGATTTTGAATTCTGGATTTAACAGGAAGCCAATGAAGGGAAGCCAAAACAGGAGAAATAAGCTCATCACTTACTAGACAGCTGCCAATAATTTAGCCACACTATAGAGCAGACAAAAGTGTGTAACATTCATAAAATAATTTGAAAATTGCCAAAAAGCTTTTGAGATTGTCCAGCTTTTGAGCTAACTAGCTAAATGTTTGTATTAGCAGGTGTTCTAGTGTTAGCTAGCATAAGTCAGAAAGAAACATGGCTCAGGGTTAGATTTGATTTCGTAAAACAAACAAACCCCTTCATGAATTGATTGCCCCGCTGATGTCACTTATAGTAATCCTCCAATAGCTACATTTCCATTTGGTTTCACAGGCTCCAGATAGAACTGGCTAATGTTAGCTTATCTGCTAACGTGAATAAGCTGTTTGATACCCAGTGTAGCATATAGCTGCTAACCTCATTGTTTCTATCTAACAACACGTCAGTTTAGAGGTTTTGTTTGTTTGTCAGTATGTTTCGTTTGTGTTGGAGCGCTGTAAACTAGTCATTTAGTGATGTTAATGGTTAATGCAGGTGCCTGCAGATTCATGTCCATGGAGAATTTGAGTGCTTAAAAACCTCTTATAATCGTGTGGATTCAACTCATCTTCTGTATTTTATGCAAACATTATGATTAAAAGAACATGATGAGTAACTGTTGTATTTTAGGCAAAACCATTATATTTCACTCAACCTAATCCAGTTGCTTTTACTACTTAAACTTAACCAGAGAACATATCTTGGATTAATAATATCTCCCATCTCCACCACCCCCTCCAACCTCTAAATTTCAACTTTTTCATCTTTTAAAATTGTAAATCACTAAATATAAGAGTGAAAATTGTCATGATGGACACGGAAAAGGTGGCACAGCAACACAAATTAACAAATTTGAGGTTCTGACTACTGCCTATAGACTAGATCTGTCCACACACCAATCACTTTAATTCAATTCAATGTCAATTAAATTTAAGATAGTCCGACTAATTTTCCTGCCAAGCGAAATTAGCAAGCTTCCTTTTTTCCATCTTACCTAAATTTTGCCAAAGCTGAAATATTTTCACTTGAACAAATGCTCATTTGCCATGTTCGCATCATTTGAGAAAACCTAATTACATACAGCACCACACAAAACGCTTTGCTTTAGATTTGGTGAAATTTTGGCTCTCTATGACATCATAGAGATCCAAAAGTGTAAAAAAGAAAAAAAGAAAAAAAAGTGTAAAAAAAATTGTGTAAAGCTGCTGTTTAGAGGACTTATTATTTGTATATGTTTGTTTTGGGTGGGGTTTTTGGTTTTTTTTTTATTTGTATATGACAGAAAATAAGGACAATTCTAAAAGGTCCAGTTGAGAGTTTAGGTTTTGTCGTCATTTCCATGTTTTCACTGTGGGCGGCTTAATCAGTATTTGAAGACAGACATGAGAAATGCTTGATGGATTACTAATTCTCCCCACAAAGCGTACTTTTAATTTTGGCTTGCTCGCTTTGGGATCAATTTGCCACCAATGGAGAAAAAAATAATCACAAAAAAGCGTAAATTTCCATCCTTGCATTTTTTTCTTTCCGATGAAGCCGTAGAAGCTTCTGCTCTCCATTTGCATAAACAGACAGCAAATTATACAGTGATTTTACAGTTAAATAGCCTTGCATAATGAAGTGGTTCTTGAGGATAAAGATGATTAAAACTGAAAATGAGAAAGCAGAGAGTCACCGAGGCTCTGAGCCAAAAGTGATGGGGGAATCGATGTGAAGGCTGGTGTTTGTTCTGCGATCAGAGACGGGCCAAACTAAACAGCCGAGTGGGGGAAACTGGGGTGAGAACCTGGGTGACACGCACACACCGAAACAAAACACAAACTTCCCCTTCATGTCTCTGCAGGCTTGACAGTAAGAGGATAACACACACAGGGTGACACACACTCTTTATAATCAGCATTCAGACACACACACACACAGTTTTGTTTTTTGCAGCTTGTGTGGTAAATGGATCTGTTTTGGGGCAAAAGGAGCAGCATGACTGCAGAAAAAGGGCATGTGTGTTTCATCATCTGTCTCTGAGCGGCGGCAGGACGTGAGGAAGAGCGTGTGTGATGGAACGAACTGCAGGCTTTAAAACACAGGAGACAAAGAAATAACAAACACACTGTACTCTCCCACAGTTTGAAGGCTCAGTCATGGCAGCACTGCTGACACACAAAACAGTGGACACAAATCAGTCCTTTCCCTCGACGAGGTCCGTGCCCTGCCGGCTCAACCCGGAGCTGTTGTCATCTGTCTAAGTTCACGCAGTTCTTTGGTTAATCGTCCATGGGGCATCACACACTGAATCATTATTTTAAATAAAAGAGACAAAAAAAGCTTAATGATTTATCAGTTTGCATCCTGTTTGATCTACAGCAGCCATTCTTAAAATCAAGAGTGCTGCGACCCACACAAAAACCAGAAAATCCCACACGGCCCACTTAATCTTAAATCTACATCTAATCAACATAAATGAGAGTTTATTTAACTTAAACAATGTTATTCAAAAATTATAAACAACGTAGGCTGTTTTAAGGCCAGTGTGTGACCCACCATGGGGAAGCAAACATCAGTATTAGATCAGTAAATTTAGGTCAGAGTAATGAGCAGCATCACAAACTGACCACTTCTATTACCAGTCTGTATTCACGTTTATATTAAAATAAATGCATACATTTATATAAATGCAACTGCACATCCTCATTTCAAACTGAATTTCTGTTATTACTGCAACCCACCTGCAGTACCTTCACAGCCCACCAGGGGGGCTACCACTTCACTAAGGTTTAGCGCACCTGTCGATACATTTAAGAAACCAAGCAAAAAGAATGAGGCTGCCAGCGTCTCACATTTACATTGAAGGTGGTTTTTGGCATCAGTGTCTTGATGCTCCTGATTTATTACAATCTGCCTGACCGAGCGTCTTCAACGTTTGATAAGACGCTCTGCAACATGCTGCAGTTCTGTCTCCTTTATTTTCAACCATGACTCTTGTTCTCTCCAGCTTTTTGTTGACTCTTGTCATGTGCAACACATATATGAACTTTAAAAAACCCACAGTGTAGCTACAGCCAACAACCTCACTGAGACTTCACTGTGGACTTTTAAAAACTTTTCCATAGTGAGTAATCAACATATTTGTAACTAATATCGTGCTGAAGATGTGCATGAATTTGGTCCATTTTCAGACCCTCAGCATTAACTTCTGTGACCTTAAGTTCCTCTCCTAAGGTGTTTATATCAGTCTAATTATAGCAGTGTAGCTAGCTAGCATGTAGGAGACCAGTATATGCCAAGTAGCCAGACTTCGCTAGCTGCCCAAACATCGCTGATATTTGTGGGGCAAGATGTCAATTTCATGTTTGCACCTTGTTAAACTCCAATCATAATGTATATTTTTTATGCACCTACCAGTGAGAGTGCAGGATACCAGTGATTGACATATGACATTGCCTAGGCAACCAGAGCCCAAAATCTCCACTTGTGACCGACTATCAGGTTCAAAATGACGAGAACGAAGCAAATTACTCCCTGTGTGGATGCAGCTGTAGTAGGTCAACGCTCTCTGCAGATTATGGGTCATTATGTCCCTGTTGTGGAAAACACAGGGACTCAACGAGTGCCATTTATTTGATGTTATCCTTAATAAGCTTTATATTTCTAATGCTTTGCATTCAGGTAGCTGCTTGGTGTGTACAGTGTTAGGTGCATGGAGTATGAGGGTGAAGTCAAAGTAGTGAGAAGTCTTAGCTGCAGCTGTGTCAGGGAAGAGCTATGCTCACCACAGAGACAAAGAAATCTCTTTGAGATTGTTCGCTTTCATAAACGCATCGGATGTCTGTCGTCATCGCTGCCTGGGTTTCATCAGTGGTATTACCTCATCCTCAATGCCTTCCTTCACTTCGTCTTTTTTCCTTTCCCTCGCTCTGCTTTGCTCTTTTCCTCTCCATGTGCTGCCTCCGCTCTTCTCCTCTTTCCTCTGTTTGCCGTCACTCCGGCTGCATTCATACGACGGACTCTGGAGAGTACCGAGCTGTGTCTGTGTGTGTTCGATGGGCTTTTTGCCATTCAGATGGAGCCTACGCTACACTTAAAAAACCTTTCCAGATGTGCAGTGGGGGCACAAAAACTCCAGCTGGAATAAAAGAGTCAAGGATTCAGATTTCAGGTTTCTCGACTCCAACATCCACAAAGAGAATATTTGAAAATTGTCTTATTTACTGATAGGTTTCCCATCTGCAATTTTCCCCTCACAGTTCATGAATATTTTAATGTATGAAGCCCTCCGAATCATTTTTATCAGAAATTGTTTGATTTATGAAGATGCAATCTTCATGTGGGGGAAGATGAGAATAAGGAGGAGGCAGAATGAGAATGATGGACTTTCTACTTGAAGCTGAAAAGAAAATGTCAGGAGAGGCAACAAAGTGGTCGAGTTTGCGGAGCTATTCAGGGAGCCTGTTAACACCGCCATCGACCGCATCTTCTTCTGTGAGTTAAACCTAATGGTTTCAGGGCCAATCACAGAGAGCTTTGTGTTTTTAAACCTTTAAGTTAGTCCAATGAATGACTGATGAGTCGGTGAAGAAAAAGCAGGACATTCAAGAGTTGGGAGTTTACTTTTGACTCTTCACACAAAAAAGCAGCAAAGATGGACGATTTTTCAGTCGCTCGGCTCTGCATTAGGGAGGAGGACGGCTCGGCGTGGCAGCAGGCGCCGTACCACCTGGTTTAGTTACTTATTGCAAAGGTTTGGATCGAAATGCTCAATGAGCCGATTCACATTCAGCCCATGTTGGATGCAGAGGAATGAAATTTTCATGCGCTACGTCTATCAACGCTCGCATCAAGTAGCAGCTTGACTGTGGTTAAATTCCAAAATTAAGTAATTTCCCTGAAAACAGTATGCACTGGTCTGATTGCAATGCACCACTCTGTTGATTTCTATTAGGACCTAATAAAAATCAAATGAATGAGCTACTGGAAGCTAGAAAACTCAATAAAAACATCCTCGCAGTATTTTAGGTGGCTGCAGTCTGGCTCCTAATGAAGAGATTCAACGTTGAATTTGAAGGTTCAAATTTACTGCCCTGAATTCATATGTCAGTCTTATAAAAACTAAAAATCATCATAGCAATGACCTTGACATGTTGTGTACTGCCTTTAATCAAAAACCACTCTCTCTCGTTTGCAGCCTCTCGTAACTTCAGCTTGAGTTCAGCCAATAGGATCAAAAACTTCACTCTGTTTCCGCACCGTGAAGAAAAACCTGTTCCCATTAAAAGCCACGTTTTCAAAGTTCGATGATTACAGTGCTCAAACCTCTTTAACCAGCTTTTTAAACACTGAAACATGATGGCATACAGAAAATTAGATTTTCAAATTAAGATTAATTATTAAATTGAAAACCCACAATTTGGAACCAGTAGTCTGAATATTTCAAATAAATGTTTTCTCTAACCCTATAATTCTCCTGTCATCACATCTTGTGACCTGTTTCTTTCCTTCTGGGATATTTTAAGGACTAAAATGTGCGCTGCTGTAAGGTGGTACCAGCATTCCTAGAGGTAGCACAGCTGGTATTTTCCCCATTTTCCTGCCACAGATTTCAGTGTCGAGAGATTAAATGAAATGTTCCCTTCCATCTGTGCTCAACCTTTTAGTGTTTTTGTTGCTTTGCTTTATCTCTCAGAAATGACAAATCACTCTAATGCTGCTGTCATAATAACACGTACTGCTGCAAACTCAACACTGCAACCATATTTTTAATGCATGAGGTATCAAACATAGAGCACAGTTAAAGTTAAAGCAAATATCCTGAAAAGCCAATAGAGAACCCAATCGACTGCTTTGTGGGTCATACATAGTTAAGAGGCCAGTTCGTGTCTCCATCATCATCTAACTATTTTTCAATCAAAACTAAACATCAAGAAAAGATGGTCGGCTGGTTGTTTTGAATGGAGAAAACAAAGTGCCTTTTGGTAAACTTTTAAAGGTCCTAATATCGATTGATAATTATTAGAAAGTAGATCAAACATCCAGGGTACCACTGCTTGCGTTGGACTGAGAAGTAAAGGAAAGTCAGACACAGGTTAAAGTCCAACAAAAAAAGGTTTTTCTATTTAACCCAGAAAACAAACTTGGTTAAATTATACTAAAGATCTAAATCTTGGGCCCATAAAAGAGGTCAAAGTAACAGAACTCTACTCAAAAGTTGGTAACAAACAAACTGATCTACCTAAATAAGACTTAAACTTAAATACAGCCCACCAAAAGGGGTAGAATGCACAAAAACGTAGCTGAAACTAACATAACAAATTCCATTTCCCCCCCATGATCCAGAGTTGTGGTATGACCCAGTTTACAGGTCTCCATGTAGCCTTGCTCCGCCCCTTTTCCCACCTATTAGCTCATCAACCAAGGGACTGGGAGCAGCTGCCACTGAGAAAACAAAGGAAAATTAAATAATACACTAAAACTAACTAAAATCTATGCACTTATTTTATGTGATCGTATAAGTAAGTTAATTATAAACCAAACCAATTTGTATTTCCCTGTAAATTAAATCCTATATTTAAAGTGTTGTGTTATGTATAAGTCTATTGTAGCACTGTGATGTTTGACAGATATTACCCAATATATGTGGCTGTAACTGCAGCCATCACACCCTGGCTAGAGAAAAGAGCAGTGGAAAGTAATTTTGATGTGTTATGATGTAAATCGTTTGGGCGCCTTTTTGATTTAAATAAAGATGTGGGCCAATTAGATCATTTGTTATTATGTAACCTGGCCAATCAGCAATGATTTCCCAGCGACCCTTGCTGTTGACCTTGGTCTGACGTGGTCCGTCGCAGGAAGGCACGAAGTAGAGTAAACCCCATAAGCTGTGTCCCAAAACTTAGGCCGCATCCTTCGGAAAACCCGTCCTTCGCGGTCTACGTGGGTCGGGTCCTTCGAAGACCCAGAAGGCCGGAAGTGCGAGGCTGTGAATCGGGTCGGTCTCGCCTTCAGATTTGCCTCACCAGCTGTCTTGGTGGAGTTTAATAAACTCATCCATCTGCTCCTCCCTAAAATATAACAGGACACTGGAGCAAATTCTCGACCATCGCACACTTCTGTTTGATCAGTTTGCTGTTTGACGTTTATTCAGCTGTGTGAAAACTATAACTTTGCTCTCAGCCAAACCGATTTACTCAGGAACAAATAAAACACTGATAAAACCAAACAACAACAAGTCTGACACGGACCAGCAAACTGTACTATGCAAATTATGCCACAAACCGGCCCCCACCCGTGACACTTGGAGTGATTGTAAAATTGCTGTGGTTTTTAACAGAGCTTTAATGTGCTGAAAGTATCAGATGGATGTTGTACTAGTTACGTTAGGAGGGATCAAAAATGCTGAGATTGTTTAAAATTACTGCATTATTTAATGTACCACTATTTTAGGATTCTCCCCTTAAAGATGTGGCAATGCAAACACCTTTTGCGTCCTCCCCTTGCATGCACACTTGCCGGGCATATTTTCTATTTAGAATTTGATATAAATGTTTTCACATTTCAGGCCACTCAATATTTGCCTCCAAGAACCAAGCCGGCAGCCAGTTGGCGGGTTTGACGAGGTGGAAAAAAAACTGCTCTCTGCATCTCTCGCCACAATGAAATTCAATGTAAAGCACCTGCGGTTGTATTAAAGCAGCAGAGGGACACAGCTTTGAAAGGACAGCAGAATGAAAAGAAGAAAATACGCTTTCAGCAAAAGCCAGAGTCCCATATTCCACAATATTTATTGAGTTGGATTTATTATCTTGGAGGAAATGTGCTTTAGTTGTTTCCAAAGAGAGCAGAGAGGCGAGGAGGAGGCGGCCACCTGAGAGCCACAGAAAGGCCCAAAATGGCTGCTTTTCTCATCATCTCTCAGCAGATTTTCAGAGAGGCAGGGTGTGGCAGTAAACCAGGGCACAGCCGAGGAAAATGGCTTATCTGAAATGATTCTGCTATCCTGGAACAGCAGGGTGTCCTGTGGCTTAGAGAGTGAGTTTGTTAAAGGTACAACAGACTCTTCATCTTGTGGCAGCAATAGTTTCGCCCGTTTCGGTGCAGCTTTTACTCACCTCCTCATTCCACAACCTTAAAATCTAGTTTCTGTCTTATTGGATTTGAGAGTCATTCTGTGGCGCTGAAGTCAGATTCATGGAGGTGCTATGAAAACACTGTATCAACCCCTGTTTTGCCATCAAACTTATAAGCTTGTTATAAGAGCCGCACATAAAAAATAAGGTTTTTTTATTATTTCTGGGAAACTTAATGTCATCCAGGTTAGAATAACCAGAAACCCAGGAAATCTTGCACTAACTCCAGCCTTCGTTCTAAAGCTGGTGAACTCAATCGGTGAATATCGAGCCGTTTGCTCCTGACAAACTTGCACAATCCTGGTGCATTAGTGTATTGTGTGTTCTGTGATGTTGGATTGCGGAAGACTTTGGCCTTTAGCTCAGCATTAGTGAAGTAAAGTTTATTTATACAGCACATTTAAGTACAACAGAAGTTGAGTGTTTATGCTGAACAACACACGATAAAATAGCAAAACGGTAGAAAACATAATATAATTGTAAATAAAAGTAACATCCTATACTGTTCATATACCTTTTCATGATTTCACTTCCTGCCTTTTATTTCGATTATGCTGCACTATCCATAAACATCGTCACTTTTCTGCGCTCCCTTAAGGCTGAAGAACTCTAAAAAAATTATTACTTCTATATTTCCCATCATGAATATTTTACTATTAGCTGACGATGAGCAGTGATGGATGAATGTATGGAGCTATTAAATAAAGGAATAAAATAAGTGAAACATTTGAAAGTGTTTCCCAAAAAACTATTTCGCCAAAAATGTTACCAAATAGCATTAAATGGATCAATATTACTTCTGCATTTGTTTAAGATAAGCTCAGTTTAGATATGTTTTATTCATGTATTCTGTTCAATTTTGAATATTGAAATATTGAATCATATTCTATAAAATCATATATTTTTCCGTGTGGCTTTCAAGTTAGGACCATGTACCACTGAAAAAAGAGCTCTGACAAACAAGCTAACGCCTGTTTTTTATTTTTTAAACAAACATATTACAATACAGCAATTAAAAAAATCACAGCTGAATTAAAGGGTTTAAGCCATGTATGACAGTATCTATGGGAGATTATAAAAAAAATGTTTCAGTGGTGCCAAAAAAGTTAAAGATCCCTGGTTTGAGAAGGAGACACAAATCTCTTGGGGTTTTGTCAGGACGGGTATCTGCCATAGAAATCTGCCAAATCACATATGCAGGACTCACTGTAGCGAAGCCTTGTGAGTCAGGCAGCAGTGGAAGTAGCTTTCTGGGCCAACTGGAGTTAAGGCTGCTTCCAGAGACAATAGTCAACTGTGGCCACAAGATGTCACTAAGTTTAGAGGATGGTCTGCACAGGCAACAAGAGAAGCTTAAGTGACAGAATACTGTTTGAGATGAAAGGAGAGAAGATCGGTTTAATTTTTAGATTTCACTGAGTAAGCAGTGCTTGGCCTGACAGAAACCCACCACATCAGTGGGGCTGGCCTTTCCAGACAGTTTGGACTTTTAAAGTTTAGGTTATTTAAAAAAAACAAATTCAGTGTAAAAGCTAGCTGGAACCATTAACATCTATCAGTTAGCTAACCTAAGCATTCACCGTGGTGTATAAATTGATAACATGTCTTAAGGACAACCCTTGGAAGCATTTAAAAGTGCTGCCACTGCCTCTAACATCGTCCGATCCACTGCTCAGCACTTTTCATAGTTAAATGTAGCTCAAAGTTTTCCACAGAGTCACTGAAGTTGATTAAGACGGAACAAGCGCAGACAATAATTAGCTGGATGGAAAAAAACCACTGGGCAATTAAAACTCAATAAGTTGTTATTTCACCTGTCAAAGCTTATCATCCTGTGATGTTCGGGCTTTGTAAGCTGATTAGCTTTTCTTGTTATTCCTCCTGTATGTTGTTGTGCTTCCTACTGAAGGCCTGACATGATTCGTGATCGTTCTCACATTCACATAAGGTTGGGGTTGTGAGCCTCGGTTATTTTATGCTGTGTTTTTGTAGCTGTTGTTTCACATTGAGAAAATGCCTCTACCTGACTAAGTGTTATGTTCATTTTCATATCTCTGAAAACTCCCAGGATACAGTCATCATTTGGGTATCTGTGGCTGAATAACTTTCCATTCAGTTTCCCAGGGGAGAAAAAATCTGTTTATTTACTTCTTGAAGGAGGACGCATGATAACAGCGCAGGCGGGTTGGTTGGGACAATTGAGCACAGCGGCATTGTGCTGCTGAGACGGATGGGAGCGAGTCACCTCGCACAGTGTTGTCCCCAGACGGACCTCATTTTCTCTTCTGCTCGAGTTAGCACATTCACACTCACTGCTGGCTGAGACGCTTCAATCTTAGAAAAACTGTTTTTCTTATGCAACAGCTTTTTAAGACGTGGGTTTGAACACAGGAGCTGGATGAATTTGTTTAATTCTCTGTTGGTTATGTTGTCAGACCAAGTGGGTAAGATATTGATTTTATTTTGAAGTCTGTGATGCTTTTCATTCTTTTCTCGAGACTTTGCTCACCTACCACTTTACAGTATTTGGTACGCTTTGCTAGTACTGGCTTGGACCCCCTTTTCCCTTTTTTACCCCTCAACAGTTATAAAAGGCTGATGGGGTAAAAAAGTCACCCAGCCGGGTGGGCTGGCAGCATAAACACCTGCGTTTATGAATAACCCGAGAACAAGATTTAAATTGAATCCAGAGGTATATCTACTAAAAATCTTGAACAAGTTCAAATCCTAGTAACCTCAAGGTCAGAGGTCAAGTTTTCTGAAAATCTTGTGAATGCAATAAGTCAAGAACAAGTCGAAATGGGATTGATGGGTGTATCTCCTTGCAGAATAAGAGAAGCACTTGCAGCCACCAGTATTTTTTTCCTTTAGAACTGAGTTAAATGTTCATGGCATCGATTCAACAAGGTGCTGGAAACATTCCTCCGAGATTTTGGTCCATGATGTAAATCCTGTTACACCAAATTCCAAAGGTGCTCTGTTGGACTGAGATCTGGTGACTGTGGAGGCCATTTCAGTACAGTGAACTTGTTTTCATGATCAAGACACCAGCTGATTTGAGCTGTGAGATATAGGGTGTTGTCCCGCTAGAAGCAGCCAATGTGGACATCAGGCATTTTTCAGTCTTCTACGGTCCCGCTTCAGTGAGCCCATGTAAATTATAGCCTCGGTTTCCTGTTCTTAGCTGACAGGAGTGTGGTTGTGCTTTCAGAGATGCTCTTTGCATAGCAAGTGATCATTTGACTGATGACAAGGTATCTTCTCCCAGAGAACTGCCACTCTCTGGGTAGTTTCCCTTCTTCAGACCATTCTCTACAATACCTGCAAGGTTGGCTCTGTGGGAAAATCCCAGGAGATCAGCTTTTTGTGAAATACTCACAAAATAGCACCAACAGCCATGCCACATTAAAAGTCACTTAAATCACCTTTGTTACCCATTCTGATGCTCAGTTTGAACTTCAGCTACAGGTGAACCTGGAGTTTTGGAAAAATTAAAAAATAGCCTCAGGCTCATCCCATACTGAGCTGGGATGGAGGAGGGTTCCAAAGTTTAAATAGTAGACCCAGAATGAGATTTGCCAGTAAGACGAGAAGGAGCCATCAGTTAATGTGTGCTGGCTGTGCAATCAGGTGATGTGCAGGGATGCAGCCGACTTTGAGTTTGCCAATATTAGGTTAAATATACGAGTCCAGCTTTGTCTTTATTTCATCTCGACCACCATTTGTCCAGATTGGGGTGTGAAGGCAGCAGCTGAAAAACACAGGTGCTTTTACTCTCTCCAGATCTTCCTGAGGGGAATCTAAGGGCTCCACAAAGCTCCAGCGTGTCCTTTGGGAAACATCCGGGTGGCAGATGACCCACCTACCTCGTTTAGCTTTTTCACCTCGAAAGAGCAACAACTCTATTCTGAGCTCTTCGCCCTGATCCCAGGTGTTGGTCCACAGTCCCAGTGGAGAGAAGTCATTTCTCTGCCACCTGCATTTGTGAACTTTCGATTACTACCAAGAGCTTCCTGACCCTGGGTGAGGACAGGAAAACATCAAGTGCTAATTTCAAACCTTTGTTTTGGAATTAGCACCTGAGGATTAACGTCTTCTGGCGCTGTTGCAGATGAGGCTGCAGTCTCCCTTTCTCCTGTCTACCTTCACTCATGAACAAGCATGAACTCCTTCAACCCTCTCCCAGGTTCCTGAGGCCAAGATGCTGTTTTCTCCCAAAGTACCATCTCCCATCAAAGCTGTAACCTTCTGTAAACGGTCCATTTTTGGTACTGAGAAAAGTTTGGTAGTGTGTAATCTGGAGTTTAAAAAATAAAATTGGAAGTTGCTTCATTCACAGAAACTGTGATCTTAGATAAAGTGGATGGCTGGGTCGTGCTTGTCTTCTCGAAGTGACGTTAAAGTACTTTATTAAAAGAGTCCAACAGAGGATTCTGACCTTCATCTCTTTCAGTCATTCTGACAGTATACTCTGACCAAAATCTCGTCAACTCCTTCACAGTACACATGCTCACATCTTTCTTATCTGGGTGCACAGCTCTCCAGCATCCCAACAGTCAACACAAAACGAGTCCATTTCAACAGACTCTCAGCTCAGCCTTTAATGAAACAGACTGGCTGGAAAAAAAGTTGCAGCTTTCTGCAGGTATTCAAAAAGTTCACCAGTTCATGGAGAAGTACTTAGAGCTTGAAAGGATTAAAGCACCACATTAAATACAGCAAAGTACTGGGTTACATCCCATATATCCACCATAGCCACAATATCTTTGTTAGTGAGTTTAGGTTTATAACATCTTTATGTCTGTGTGTACGCAGTTTGAGATTTTATGTCTTTCTTTGCAAAACGTCTCCGTAATGGCAATGTGGGTCTCACAGTTGTTCAGCAGAAGCTATAAACAGTTACTGAAATGACTGTCAGTCATCAATTTGATGCTAATATTCAAATCAGAGGGTAAATCTTCATCATTCGGATAATTCCTGTGTTAATCCTTAAAAGTGCCAAGTTTGATTACTTTGAGATGCAAAATAAAGTATTTTGTCCTTAAAGGTTAACGTCAGCTCTGCCCTGTCCTGTAATATCACATATTTGAGTTTTTGATGTCAATTCTGTCCTGTCTTAAACTCCTCTGCCTTAGACTGCAGCTGGTGTTTAACCACGCAAACCAAGGTGATGGAGTTGGACTCCACCTGCAGGATGAGGGATTCGGCAGAGAGGCAACGCTACAGTCACACCAGAGAAAACAGTGGTTGGAGACCACAGCATGACCAAAATTAGTGCAATAGGGTGCAATGCATTTGCAATTTTGCAACTGTTCAAATGTTGTGGCCTTTAAACCGACATTGGTTCATCAAGACGAATCAAAATGCATTCAGTCTGCCGTCACTCTGCAATGTAATGTGATCAGGTTAGCAGTTGCATGCACTCTGTTTGTGATAATATGGCAATTAACTGTAGCAAATCTGCAAAAATCACAGACGTGTCGCTGTGCATTTGTTGAAATCTGTTGACATTTATGTACTTTACATTAAGCAGAAATTCATGAACTACTTAGATTTGAGTCCAGCTAGAACAGGGGTAGGCAACTCCAGGCCTCGAGTGCCGGTGTCCTGGAGGTTTTAGATGTGTCCATGATCCATCACAGCTGATTTAAAGGGCTAAATGACTCCTCAGCATTTCTTGAAGTTCTCCAGAGGTCTGGTAATGAACTAATCATTTGATTCAGGTGTGTTAACCCAGGGTGGGATCTAAAACCTGCAGGACACCGGCACTCGAGGCCTGGAGTTACCTACCCCTGAGCTAGAAGCTCACAGGTTTAACACAGAAATTCCTCCACAAATCGGGCCATGGTTGCTGCAGGACAGCGTTTAAGTGTTCATCGGTTATGCTCATCAGACTGATCAAACTATGTTGGCTATATAATATATGCGTCTGTCAAACGGTCTGAGGGTGGTTGCAGTCAGTCCGAGTCAGACTGTGATCGTTGGAGACAGGTTGCCTCCCACCAGGTGGCCTCTGCCATCATCGTAAGATGGGCATGAGGTTGACAAACTGGAAAATAGATGCCAGAATGAGGCAGCTCTCAGGTGGACTGTCAGATCGCTCTCCCTCAGTAGTCTTGCATCTGAATTCTCAGTTCAATTCAATTTTATTTATATAGCGCCAAATCACAACAAAAGTCGCCTCAAGGCGCTTCATAGATACAGAGAAAACCCAACAATCATATGACCCCCTATGAGCAAGCACTTTGGCGACAGTGGGAAGGAAAAACTCCCTTTTAACAGGAAGAAACCTCCGGCAGAACCAGGCTCAGGGAGGGGGGGCCATCTGCTGCGACCGGTTGGGGTGAGAGAAGGAAGACAGGATAAAGACATGCTGTGGAAGAGAGACAGAGGTTAGTAACAGATATGATTCAGTCTTGGTAGTTTCTACTCAAAATAATGAAAACAATAAACATATTACAGTCAGTATATTTCAGACTGGGCTTTAATATACTGAAAACAAATATATAAACTGTGTGTTTAGAGAGTTGATCGTTGACTGGCCCATCAGTAATGTATTTTAACCTATTTTCTGCTGCCAGACTCAGTCTTTGGATGAAAGCTTCAGCATCATGCTTAAAGCATAAAAATGTGGCTGTGTTTCTTATTCAGGCTGAAAGGATACTTAGACATTGTGGGATTACTTCTGCTCATTATGTGCACAAAATGATTCTCTGTGTGCTATCGCTGTCAGTCATTTGACATTTCAAATGTTCTCTTGCTATTCTTTCCACTTTCACACCAGGGGGAAACAACGATTAAGTATGCAGCAGTGGGGCTGCAGTTCATACATGTATTCATGCGTAGTAAATGTGTAGTGAAGTGAGAGTGTTTAACTCGGTGGTTGTTCCTGCCCACTGATACACGTCTCTCCACCGCTGCGCTTTACGTGTTTACACTGCGTGAATCTGTCAGGATGCCTCTCAAACACAGCTGCAGTGATGTTTAATCCGGGTTTTACCTGCACGTACGCAGTTATCACAGAGCATCAGGAGAATGTAAGACTCAACGCTGGCGATGAAGAATATTGAGTGAAAATGAAAAGCGCTATCACTGAAACGTCAGTTATTAATTTGCACTTCAGGAGCGACTATTCAAACATGTTGATTTTTAGTAGGAGCTGTCATCTGCGCTCATACTGCGCTCCATGATTTCCCTCTTCACTCCAGTGTTTTAGGAATTAATGACTGTCTGCCTGTGTCTGTCTGCAGACATTAGTCATACCTTATCAGTATGACAAATAAGGTGCTTCAGGAAGTTCAAGAAAAACTGTAAACTATCGTAGCAAAACATTTCCCATTAAAAGCTGTCATCATTTACTTTGGCTTTGTACTTTAGTTACACCCTATACATCTGCTCCAGATGTTTTTTTTGTCAATAGCCATTCTGGCAGGCCTCTATTTTGAGCTAAAAAGTAACATGCTTTTGCTTGCACTAGTTCACAACAAGGCGAGCAACACTTGGTGTCAACAGGGAGGAAGAACTCCTGAGCCAGGCTCAAAGTCAGGCACTTTTCTTATCTATTTGCTTTCTTACTAAAATATTCATTCACTCATCCACACTCTGATAGAGTCATTGGGACAAACTCGGGGTTCTGTATCAGTAAAGTACCTTTAGTGAGATCATTGTTGCTGTGGGAGGAAATCCACACCGTTTTGTCATTTGGAGGACGCTCGTATGGATCCTGCCGCTCTTAGACGCTGCAGGTGAAAAATTCCTTCAGCTTTGCCGTGATTTCTGGGAATGCAATGGACATTTCATGAGATATTTCAGTCTGGAGCAGAAGTAGTAAATCAAAAATGTCACCATTATAAAAAAGTTGCATTTGCTTCAAATGCTTATAAATGTTTAAAGGATTTTGTTACTTTTTTATTAGTGAGTATCGATCTGCCAGCACCTGAGTGACATCAGTAATAATATAATTGAATGTTTGACTTGTGTCACTGTGTTAACCATGAATACCCTCACTAGAAGCTTTACTGTTGATTCATATGTTGTATTTTGAGTAATGTGTGCATCCTTTAATATAAACTCAGTGGTGACTTTAGTCATCTGAGCATCCATATGTGCTGCAAACATGATAATTTCCATAAAGCACTGTTCTTGCAAACAGTCCCTCTTGTTTTCCGCGCATTTCACATGCACATTTAGCCGTGGAGCTAAAGTTGCAGTCCCCCAGAGAAGGATCTCTAATGGCGGCTGACTGGTGCTTTGGTGGCTCTGTATCTTCTACCTGCCTGTATCGTTGTCATTCACATCATCACAGGACAGAACTTTGTTTGCTTTTATAGCTTCACTCGGAAACCACAAACAGATGAACAGATGCTAAATGGTTTTCAGAAACGGTAAACAAGCATCTATATTCATTGTGTGTCTGATGGAGTGTGTGGGACTGTGTGTGTTATAGGATTGGCTATGTGACAAGTAACTCTGTTGTAAAATAACTTCTCTGCTCGAGTCTCACGTCAAACAGCCAGAAGCCTTATGGCCCTAAAAGGAGTTGTGCTGTCGGACAAAGATGAACATCTCTGGTCGGATTTGTGTTTGGACTAAAGCTCCCGCTGAACCTGGAGACTTCAAAACAAAAGTGTTAGCCTGCATCATTTCTCAGCCGAAGGGTGACTGCCTCCGTATGCAGCTGTTTTTCAGAGGTGTCCACGGGATATATGGGCTCTTTTCTTTTGCTTTTGCTTTTTTAAGGGGGGAATGGGTCTATCTGCTTGTTAAGACTGAGCTCATTTGCCATTTATGGGTCCAAATATTCGTGAAGTTCCTAAAGTACAAACACTGTGACACAGCTGAGAATTAAAAATGGTCCTGATTTGTTCAGCTCCAAGAAAGTGATGTGTGGCTGTTCTCCTGGGTGCTGCATTAAAGTTTAATGTCCAGACATCCACGAAAACTAAGATTTACGAGGCTAGAGAAAAATGTGCACTCTCGACCAGCTGGCGAGTGGTTGCAGGAAGTTGCTGAGTGAAATTGGACCCAAAGAGGATTCTCCACCAAAAACAACCACAAGCAGATTGGTGCAGTTGCCTGTTGTTTGCATGGAAAATGCCAACTTGTCTGCAAATACTTGGAGAGCATTAGTAAAGCCTGAAAAAGCATGACGCAAACCAGAAACGGCACCTTCAAAGTAAAACTAGTGACAGTTTCCGATTCATGTTACACTTATTTTTCACTACCGCTTAGAGAGTATCAGAAAAGCATTTGTAGACAAGTCAGCCTCTTTGATGCAAACTACTAACAACCGCGGCAATCTGCTAAGCCAAAGCAATCAAAAGGAGGTCTTTGGCTAACCGTTAGGGAGTACACGTTTTCCTCAAGTGAACAGTCAGATGGTCGAGGACCAATCACTAAGCCTTATTCACTTGACCCTACATGGTCACCGTAAATAAATAAATTGAATCTCATTACTGCTTCATGAACCAGCATCAGACTGTTTGGTAATTAGAAACTGATCCTAATTAGTGCATCTTTTTGGAATAATACATTTTAAAATATTTAAAAAATAGTAACAATAATAGTTTCCGAGATAAGTCTATGGATTTTTTATTAAATGAAATGCTCTCCCACAGTGCTTTAAATCACCAAACTTTCCAGTTACTTTCTCATCTATATTCTGAAGGCATGGCCAGATTTAGAGAACATTTTATACCTACAAACATGGCCCAAACCGATTTTTCTGGAGTTTGACAGTTTTCTGATTTATGAGTGATTAAAAATAAAATATTTCTAAAATCCCCCCTGCAGAAGTGCTCAGATCTACCAACAAAATCAAACCGTGTTCAGATCTCTGTGCTCAGTTTTCATCTGATTGGCTGTGCTGTGAAAAAGTATTTGCCCCACTCCTGATTTCTCAGGTTTTTTTCTTGGTTTCTTAGCTCAGACAATTATTTAAATAACGACTATAAGTTCAGAAAAGGGGGCCAGTGATTTCTCACAGCAATATATTGGAGATATCCTCTCTCTGACATCATGCAGATGCAAGAGTAGAAAAAACTGACAGAAACTGAGTGGATCTGACTTGGATATTCACAGAGTCACTTATTTGAAACTTTGGGCATATTATAAAGCACATGTCATCGTAACAGTGCAATATAAGAATAGTGAGTCTTCTTTAAAACACATGGACCCATAAAAAGGATTATTCTTCCCCAATGTTTCCCGGCTTTAGCTCAGTGTTCATTTCTTCATGTTAAAGAAGACAGATGATGATTTTTCTCTATTACGTTCCCCTCTTAATCCCAAACCTGCTGTTTTACAACTCCATCGCCACGAATCATCCGTCTTCGATAATGAGTTTACTTTGATGGCGACAGTCGATTTGTCAGAGTTGCTGAGCGGGGTTGTGAGGTGCTCATTTACCTGGAGGATGCAGTCAGGCTGTCTGAGCCCAGCTGTGCCTCCAGACAGAAAGCCGCCGTCCCCGAGCGCGAGAACTTTGTCATCATTTAATGTCAGTGAAGATTTTCAACGTGAAACTTTCATTCATCAACATCAAAAATGTTTTTGTTTGCCGGGTTTTCACAAGCTTTGCATCGATGCCTGCTCTACTTTTCTTTTTTGCCCTAATGTAGACCAGAATTTACTAAATAAATATCATGTTGCATTCAAAATCACACGAAACCAGTGACTGAGACCACAAAGTCGTCAGCAAAGTGTTTTCTGAGCTCGTAAAGAAGTAGGGTCATATTTCCACACATACAATCTAAATACAGATGATGCGCCCCCTGCTGGTCACTGAGCAGAATACAGGTTTAAGGTACTTAACTCACTTTCTTATCAGATATGGAAGCTTTTGGTCATTTTTTGTGGTAATGTGCATCTCTGGGTGTTGTAATGTAGGTAAACACCTCCTCCCAGGTGTGTGAGAGAGAGAGTGTGTGTTTATATATCTTTGTGGGGACCAAAGATTGGAAGTTTACTATGCTTGTGGGGACCAACAACCCTTATGGAGACAAAACCTTGGTCCCCACGAGTTTGAAGGCATTTTTCAAGCTCAAAATGTGGTTTTAGTGTCAGGGTTACAATTAGGTTATGGTTAGGTTTAGGCTAAGGGTTAGGCATTCATTTAATGGTTAGGATTAGGGTATGCGGCATTATGTAAATTAGATGTCCCCACAAAGATATGAAAACACAGTGTGTGTGTGTGCAAACATGCATCCCTGCATTAGTGCCATTTCACATTTAATCTGCTTTGCTTTATTGCGAACAACTGTGTGACTGCTGTGCCAAATCAGTGTAATTCAGCCAGCAGATTATTTGTGCTAATGGATGAAAGCAAACCAAAGGTGCTGGGTTTTATGTGTCTCGTCTCTCCTGAAGACAGAGCAGGATTACAGCAGCCGCAGAGGAAGCAGCCAGAACAGGAAGTGGACGTGTCTTTTATTCTCTTATAAATGCAGTCGTAAACTTGGCAGAGTGGCGCCAACATTAATCCCGATCCGGTTGCTGTGTTTTCATTTTTGCTTTTTCATGTTTCTGTTGTTGTGTTTTTTTGGAGTCCTGCGATACCACCGGCTGAGGATTACTCGTCCCCCCGCTGCGTTCCTGGCTCCAGCAGCTCGTCCGGGTGGCTGCGAACCCCTCCAACGATTCATCTTCGTGCGGCGTGAATGTGGCCGCTGCTGATAAAGTGGAGATGCAGCAGCGGCGCTGTTCCCCTCAGTGAGCAGAGAGGAGGCTCAGACAAAAGGAAAGGAGAGGAGATGAAGGGAGGGATGTGGGAAGTTGAAACCCGGTCCAGTGACGCATCATCTGCATTTCTGACTGTCTGGTCGTGCTGCAATCTCCATAGACTCCCATGTGAAAATTTCCACCTTTAAACACGTCTACAGCCTTAATAGTGTTTAAATACTTCAGTCTCAGTCTCACACAGCTGTTAACCTCCTTCTTGACTCCAGATGTGAGGATCACAGGAGCCTCGTAGTTTGACTTCCATGTTTTTCCTTTTGCTGTGCAAGGTGTTCCTGCTATTTTAGGAAAAGCACTGTTTACTCTTTTCTTCAGCTGGAAAAGCTGCAGTGCAGGAAACAACTGAGCTGTTCCTCATTTTTAAGTGGGCACCCTGAGGAGTCCCTCGAGGACCCCCGGAGCGCCCCACATCACTAATTTGCTGCTTTCTCCCACTGAACCGACGGTGGAGAGTGAAACTTCATGACAACTTTATTTAAAACAAAACAAGATGTTCAGCTGAGCCGAGTGTGTGTGTGTGTGTGTGTGTGTGTGTGTG